>NW_020897704.1:9986587-10436622 GCF_003984885.1 Neopelma chrysocephalum
CGCCGCATCATGGACCACAATGGTGAGCGGGGGAGGCGGGGGCCCGGCCGGGCCGGTCCCGCCGCCGCCCCGGCGCCGCCCCCGAGCCCACAGACCCGCGTGGCCGCCCCTCGTCCGGCGGCGGGCGCGGTGCGAGCGGGACGGGCCCGACCGGGCCCCCGCCTCCCCCGCTCACCATTGTGGTCCATGATGCGGCGCGCGGCGCTCTGGGAGCGGAAGGGCGCGCCCGGAAGCGGCCGCGGCGGGGGTGGGGCGGCCGCCGGAGGACCCGGCACGGCGCGGGCGACGGACGGGATGGGACGGCGGGGTCACGACGGGAGGCCTGGCACGGCGGGGTCACGACGGGAGGCCTGGCACGGCGGGGCCGCCTCACACTGAGACCCGCTCTCGGCAGCCGCGGCGCCTGCAGTGCCGCGAATAGTCGGGAATAGGAGGCGCGACCCTGTGGGTTCGTGGAGAAAGGTGAAATTATAAAATGAGAGGGGTCTCTCAGTGCACAATCCACGGCGGCCCCCCCCGCCCCCGTTTGTAGTGCACACTGGAGAGGTCTGACACCGCATGGTCAGCCTTGAGTTTTAGCATGGGAACGGCAGATTCCTGACAATCGGGCTGTAGAAATGATGGAACGGTGAACCTCCACAGCACTCAAAAGCTTCACAGCAATGGAGCTCAGTAGCTCAGGAGAGGACTTAACGTAATTTCCATAAACTTGGCGTTTTGTAATTCCTATGTAACTCGGTAGGATTCTGTCTATATTTATAGACAGCGCTTCCATAGCGCTGAAGAAAGAAATATAAATAGAACTGAATCGTAGGTTATGAGTAGAAAATTGCCTCAAGCAGTCCTTCCCCAACCCTAAAGCAGGGATAACTCCATGCACTTCAGATTGGTGATTGTCTCACTAGAAGCCTCCTGGATTGGGATCTTGTGTCCCTGCAGACAATGTCACTCATTATCTTTATAGCCTCAACATTTAAAAGCTGCCATTTAAGTCTAACATTTATTGTCTTACTCCCACAAGGCAAACAGAACAGGTTTTCCATTTTGTCTTCGTTCCTCAAAACTCAGACCTAAGTGAGGTGTGACACTGATCCCTTCATTATATCCTTTATCTCCCCATAATAAGAATTAATAAGAAGACTTAACCCAAAACCAAACAAGAAACCCCCAAATATGCAGATGCAAGGAGCATGTTTACAGTGTGCACAACTTTATTTTCTAGTTAATGGATACAATTACTTTTTCAAATGCAGCTTTTTAAAAGAGTAAAGAAACTTAAAAATACATCTCCAGATTTAATACCTGACATGCAAAGACAGAACAGTAATACTCAAAATGCATACAAAAATACCGCTTCTTCATCCAACTGGAAAAAGATAAGCACACCTAGTTGTATTATGGATGTTTGAATTAGTACAAAACTGTAGAGAATTTCAGCTTTGTTGCAAAATCCATTATTTTGGTATCCTTCATTTTGATGGATACATAGAAAATTAAGCACATACTCCCTGACCTACTGAAAGAGGGATTTGAATGCATTCGGCGTATTACCCTCTTACCCTTCTATGCCACTGTAGGCTTTGTGTGAAATGCTGTTTTTCAGAAAACGCTGAATATTTTGTGCCAGTTAAATTAAGAACAGATACAGCCATGCCTGGAAGAACTATGCAGGCCAGAGACAAGTGCATTTCATCATACTTTATCACAATCACAGCTGAAATGTCATATTTAGAAAGGAACTGGAAGACTGTTGAATATTTAATTGCTTTTTAAATACCTGAACGGTCAGGAAATAGAGAAAGTTCAAAAAATAATGTAAGCCCACATGTCTGTCAAGTAAGAATCTGTGCATATGTTCCCTTGAGAAAAAAAAAATCACTGCTACCATTTTTTTACCATCTTTTCCATAGTATGTGTCCTGCATGACAATTAACTGAAAGCTCATTTACCAGTCCCTGGTAGAAAATTTTACTTTTTACATAAAATGTACATCTGTTTTAGAAAGGCAATACAGCTTCTAAGAAACATATCACTGGCCTTGTCCTTCTGTTACTGGCCTTGTGCACTGGCAAAAGCTCCTTGTAGTCAAGTTTAGAGGAGCTGGGGCCATGGTCTAAAAGGAACTTCAGGTCAGTAAGGTGGGCAGAAGTGCCACCTAGCTGGCAAATGGGAGAGGAGGAGGACAGGTAGCATTAAAAGCATGAATTATCAAATCACAGCCTGGGCCAAAGCATTAGTGTAAATAAAAATTATTAGTACCATCTGAAGAGGTGCTGATTGCTCTGATTTGCCTCATTCTTGATGGTGGAGATGCCCATCTGACATACAAATGGCCTATGTCCATTATGAATACAATGCTGCGTTTTACTGGCTTGGACATCACCTAAGTTCAAGCCTGTATTGTGTGTGAAATGAGAAACTTCACTGACTGTTGTGAAGGCTGAATTTTTTGCCTTAATTAAGAGAATAAAGATGTCAGTCTGGTGCTGTTACCTACTATGTAAGATACTGCCCTACTGACTGAAGTTTATAGGATTTTTTCCCCACTGATTTTGATGGAGTTCATTTAGGTCCTTAGGACAGAATAATTTATTTAGTGCTTAGCTTTACACCTGGGATTTCCCACTGACATTAACCTGCAGCAGAAATCTTTGTGCAGTGTGATGTACGAAAATTTCTCTGATGTAATCAAATAAGGAGACTTAAATATGTGAAGATACTGAAGCTAATTAGCCCACATTGTTAAAGACATTTTATAGCAGGGCATTTCTTACACTGTTATTTTTATCGGTTTCCTCACCATGAAGGGTTTTCTTCTCTTTAAAAAAATTAATGTAGTGCTAAAAAATTTAAGGTAGCAGTCTGTTTTACATCAAAATACATTTCTTCTTCATGAAAATTAGGAACATTAATTTCCTGCATATCTACTTTATATAGTCCGAAAGTAAGAATTAAGGTTTTGCAGGTCAAATCCTTTATCTTTTGTAAATGATTGCACTTGTGCGTTATGGACATTCAAATGTAAAAGAACAGCAGCAGTTTGATGTAAAATATTAAAAGAAAAAAATCTGCTATATAAAAAATATAACTATTCATTAAACAAAAAAATACTCCTATATTCCATTTAAAAAAACCATAAACCTCTATACTAGGTCACATTCTGCCTTTCTGGCTTGCACTCAGTAGCAGCTTGTTCTACAGATTCCATTAAGCACATGGGCACTAAGGTTTCCCTTAATTTATGTCATGATCTGCCTCTTGATGAAGGTTATGTAACCTAGCCAAAATAACCTGTGTGTACTTCATTTTAGGAATGATCATAAGTAGTAGTGCATGATTTGCCACAATGGGATTAATACAGAACTAATGAGCCCATATCCAAGTGTCTTTTGAAACTTATCCTATTTAAAATTTTTTAGTAGTTCAGTGCTGTTTTCTCTTCATGTGACTGTTTCATCTATCACCTGTTTCAGTGATCTAACAACCTGCAGCAATTTAAGGAATTGCTTGGAAAAAATGATTGTGACACAGCACATATTCTCATACTAATGTTCTACAATTCAAAGCCTTGGCCAGCTAGAACTCCTGCCCTTTCTCTAGGCATTGTACAAATACTGAACAAAAGGCTTGCCATCCAAAGATTTTGGTCTCTTCAACTCTCCTGGGCAGACCACAAAGGAGCGTTTCATCCTGTACACAATGATAAAAGTGTAGTGCATCTTCTGCCTGGCTAGTCCCAAAACTCAGTAAATCTTCTGTAATAATCTTCTGATTTTCTTTTTTATTAAAATGTATCATATTGGAAAGTGCTTGCTGTCCAGAATATTTCCAGGACAATGTTAGCTAAAATTTGGAGAGTTATAGAGATCTGTATCATTCAGAAAAACAATCAGGGTTTTCTTCCAGTGCAAAGATTGGTTTCATTGCAGAAAATGTTTATATAGTACTGGTGCGTAAATATTGCTGTGAGTTCACAGGCAGGACAGTACCAGAAGTCCATCTTCATGAAGCAAGTCTGCGCATAGCCTAGAGAAATGGTTTTTAAAAGGTGGAGAGAAACAGGCTATGGTTAGTTCTGAGTATACACCACCTGGGAAAATAACACGTTTGTGTATGTGTTAACTAAAAACTCAGTGAAAGTACAGAGAAAGTAACTTCGGTTAAAAAAAAGCAGATTGTGCAAGAAGGTGTCTGCTGTGTTAAAAGGAGGAATGAAAGGGGGATGTTGAGCGTAATTTTGGACTCTGGTGCCTCAAGCCTTATCAAGTCTTCTTTTAGGCACCTAATGTGTGTTTAGATCTATTTATAAGCCTGTGTAAGGCAAAAGTAGCCCTAAAGTGGCAGAGATGAGATGCTTATGCAGATGTAATCTACTACCATCTCAAGAAAAACTTCACTTCCTCCACTCAGCACTGACATCCAGGTATCCAGAGAGGATATTTATGGAGAAGATAACAGTTAAGGGCCATACTATCACAGCATGACTCAAAGCTACAGGCAGAGGGATAGACACATTCAGTTCTAAAATACGTACCTCTTCCTGAACATCAAGTTCATCACCAGGCTGGCTTGTTTCTGTGAACTCTATGGGTTCTTTAGACTCCTGCATGAGTGCAATCTTGGAAAGAAATTGAGAAACATGATGAGTTGCATGTTGTCCATATCACTGAAATTGATTTTTTACTCTGAAGTACCTTAAGATAACTTCCACAACTTACAAGAACTGTTGTTTGCTATTCCTTGATGAAGATGTTGATTTAGTTTGCTGAGAGGAACTTAAAAATTGCAGAGCTTTTGGTCTTGTCTCTGCTCACATGTCTAGTTATATCTTTGTAAAAATAATAAAAACAGAATCTATCTCTAAACTGCTGTAGTGTATACAGTGTAGACTGTATACACTGCATTCACAAAATGTTGATCTCTACTATAAAATAGTAGTATGCAAAAATTATAAAAAATAAAGTCCTGTCCTAGTTATTTCTCAGTAATACTAATTGTGATTGCTATTTATTCGTAATACTGTAATAGTGATTGCAAGGGAAGGAATTGTGGTGAAAAAAGAGGAGGACATTATAAGACCATTTTCCTAACGTGGGCCCACATCTTTACACGCTACAGAGTTTTCTGGTTATGTAAAAAACTACAGAATGCAACCAGGAAGTGCACAGAAAAGGGCAGTAGGAATGAACACTAGCTTGGAATAGCTTCTGTACACATCCACACCAAGTAGAATGAGATCGTAGCTTTGATCAGAGGTCTATGAAATATGAATAGTATTGGGAAAGGGAGCAGGGAATTCATTGCAGCTAACAATCCAGAAGTCCAGCAGGCTTAAACCAAACAAGAAATATTTGTCATATAACACATTTAAAAGGAGAGAACCCATCTCCACAGGACAGTGTCAAGCTAAAATGTGTGAAGAGGTTCCAAAAGGAGTATGACAGACACACTGAAGAAAACTCCATCTGTGACAATTAAATATAATGTTACAAATGCAACCCTCCAGCTGAGGAAGTTCTTAAGCTGCCAGTTGTCAGAAACTAGAAAGTGTGTCTTAGGATGAAATGTTCTCCATACATCCTGCTTCTCATGTTCTTTTCACAGACAAGCTCCTGGAGTAGATGGACCTTTCCTTTGATCTAGAAAAATATTCATGTACTACAGAAACTGCCTAACTTACTACACTCTCACTTTTTTTTTTGTTCTACAGTTCTATGTGAACCCACCCTTTAATCCTAAGGTTCATCTGCCAGGGCCGAGCAAGCTTGGACGGTGGCAGCGAGGTCCTCAGGACGTAGGTTTGGTTAGAGTGACCTTCTCTTAGATGGATGGCCTTACAGGGCTAAGCGAGCTCCATCTACCCAGGTTTGAGATTAGAGTTGTCCTTCTCCTAGGATGACTGCCAGAAGGCTAACGAGCTCATCCTGCCCAAGAACGTAGTGTATCTGGTCCTACGGTTTTGACCTGTCTGGCATGGGTGACCCTACTGAAGGCATGAACCAACACCAGCATAGCTCGCAACCATATAGGGGTACACAGGCTACATACCTGTTACAACAATTTCGGCAAGTCTTACATTTCCTGCTTTACTAACACATACCTATACACAATCTCAGGGAGAAATCCAGGAACAACCTCGCTCCTACCCTATTCACAGTCTTCTTCAGCATGATGCTCCAAAGGGCCACGGCAGACCTTGATGATCAGGACGGTATCTACATTCGATATCGTACTGATGGAAGCCTATTCAACCTAAGGCGACTGAAGGCCCACACCAAGACCTTAAACCATCTTGTCCGGGAGCTGCTTTATGCTGATGACGCCGCCCTTGTTGCCCACACAGAAGCAGCTCTGCAGCGTTTAACATCCTGCTTTGCAGATGCTGCTGAGCTCTTTGGGCTGGAAGTCAGCTTAAAGAAGACAGAAGTTCTCCATCAGCCTGCACCTCAGGAAGTCTTCCATCATCCCCACATCACCATCGGCCAGTCAGAACTCAAATCAGCCCAACAGTTTAATTACCTAGGCAGCCTCATCTCCTCGGATGGTAAGATTGACGGGGAGATAGACAATAGGTTAGCGAAGGCATATAGTGCTTTTGGAAAACTCCATAAAAGAGTCTGGCGTAATAAACACTTGAAGAAAAGTACCAAGATCAGTGTTTACAGAGCCATAGTGCTGTCTACTCTTTTATATGGTTCCGAATCATGGGTCATCTACTGCCACCACCTGCGTCTCCTAGAACGCTTCCATCAACGCTGCCTCCGTACAATCCTAAACATCCACTGGTCAGATTATGTGACCAACACATCTGTTCTCGAACAGGCAGCAATCACAAGTATTGAGGCCATGTTACTGAGAACGCAACTGCGATGGGCAGGGCACGTCTCCAGGATGAAGGACCACCGCCTCCCCAAGATCCTGCTTTACGGTGAACTTGCCACTGGCTGCCGCAAGAGAGGAGCTCCGAAGAAAAGATACAAGGACTCCCTGAAGCAACAACTCAGCCTCGGGCATATTGACCACCATAACTGGTCCACTCTGGCCTCTAATCGGGAGGCCTGGAGACACACCATTTATAACGCTGCTGACGCTTTTGAGAAAGCACGCAGGATCACCCTTGAGGAGAAAAGACAACGCAGAAAGAATCGAGCCTTGCAGAATATACCATCTAAGGAGTCTTTCTGCTGTGTCTTTTGCAACCGGACTTGCCTCTCTCGTATTGGCCTTTTTAGCCACCAACGCGCTTGCAAGAAAAGTGGGTAGAGCCCTTCCCAAATCTTCGTTCGCGAAGCCTAGCCATGACAGTTCTATGTCTAGTTTTCAAATGTGCCATGCTGTAATGGAAATTGCAGGAATGAGTGCTAGATGATACAAGGAAGGGAAATGTACTACAGGATATCCTTACCTTCTCAAATATAGGATCTTTGTTGTCACTGTATGTCATTTGATTCCTTATGTAGAGCACAGCATCATGGACAGTCAAAAAGAACATGTCTTTTCTGACAGTGTCATCAAAGAAGGCACTCCGTTCCAGCTGAGATATAAGGTTGTCTGAATAAAAGAAAGTTGTAATAGGTTTATACAATCTGAAGTAATTTAAAAAATATATGTCAAAATGGTTGCAACAATCAGAAATCAAACAGCCAAATGAATCCATCCATCACAGCTTTGGCTTGACTTTTACTTTCCGTATTTCCTTTAAACCCCACCATTCTTTGTGTCCCACAAGAGTCCAAAATGTTTATCAGCATGATAATTCACATATTTATTAGCACAAATGCTCCCACAGACACATCTAGTGATTCCTTCTTATCTTCACTTTATTCTTTGCATGAGTGATAGTAGCAATATTTGGGTATTTACCTTGATATGAAGCAAAGTATACTCTCACATCAATTCTCTCAAACTCTTTGATTATCTAAAAGAAAAAGTTTACAACAAGTACATAAATGAATAAAGTCTGTAAGGAATGTGTAGGCACACACACTTCATTTTTTTCTGAGTGTCTTCATTCTGAATTGTATATTCTGTTTCTTCATTGTAAATACGGTACTGCTGTACTTTGCAATACTTAACAATCCAGTTGTTAAGTGCCTGGTTGCTGAAGTGGCCTATCTTTGACTATGTAAGTGGAACTATTCATTTTACACACGTAAATGTTGCTGCCAATGAAGGTCCTCGTTCTGTTCTCATAATATGAATAATCATCTCTCGAAACAAGAGCATGTGGGCCTGAGCAAGCTTTTTCCCCCCCATGTATGTGTGATACAATGCCATCATTCGCTGGCACATGAAGGTTTTTTTACACAGATTCTTCCCTCATGCCATGCACCAGATGGACCTGTTCTTGGATGAAGAAGCTACATACGGAAAGAGTCATATCCATGCACCCCATATCTCTTTTGTCTCAGGAGCCAGAAATGAATTGAAACTATGCAGAAGGCTAAAGCAAAGCACACACCACTCCTGTATTTCACTGAGTTAAAAGGTGGGAGACTGGAATCTACTCCTGTCTCCCTGGTGTCAGGTAAGTCTCTTAGAATAGTGTTTTCAGAGGTGATTACCAATTCCATTCCTTTCTGTTCATTGATAAACAAGAGTCCTGGTAAAAATCTGATTTATATATAGGCTAAGCAGTCCCAACTGCAGAATTAAGTTAGTGAAAGCAGCAATCTGAACATACAAAATATCCTAAAATACTAAAGTCTGAACAATCTGGTCCTACAGGCTTGTAACTCGGTGCCAAAAAATAAGGGAAATACTTGGCCTTAATCTCTGCACCTCATTTCCCTCTCCCTAAACCAGGAATATTATCTCCTTATTATGTAGTGTGATGTTTGAAGATGAGTATAATGAATGTTGATGAAGCCCTTGATACTAGCCACAGAAAATACAAAGAAATTAATCATTCTTCCCTCCTTCATAATTTATTAATGAATAAATAAATCAGTGGATAAATACTGAACAGGGATGGTAAGATGAAATTTTTACTACCTCTGTATTGAGTGAGCATCATCCTGTGCCCAGATTAAAGTAGGAGGCATGTGGAAAGAAAATATATAACCAAAATATTTCATAACATATGCATGTAAGGGGACCACATTTTGCAGTTAAAATTTTTGAGTACTTGACTATGCAACCTTCATATTGTTTTTTAATGCATTTTTTTTGCCACCTAAAATACACACACACCAACATTTTACCTTTTGCTGTATAAATTTTGAAGGTATTTTTCAACAACAGACTTTTAAAAACTCGGAAATTAACTTCAGCTAACAGCTCTTGATTTACATAATACTGACTAGTTTCATTTTCATGAAACATCAGAAAAAAACGCCCTTACCGTTTTTATTGATCTCACAGCTACAATATCCAAGAAGGTTACTGCTCCAAAATCAAGAATGAGACTGTGAATGGGCACCTTGGGGATGTTTACTTTGACTGGCAGTTCTGAATTCCAGTCCACCTGGATCTCTACTTCTTTGGTGGGAACTTGAAGATCTTGGTTGTCTTCAGGATCCTCATCAGTCTCAAAAGCTTCATTATGAATACCAGGTTCACTGATGATGCCATTCTAATGTGCAGATAATATACATGGAATATAGAATTTAATCATGGAGAAAGTTTTGGAGTTACAGAAAATACTTCCCTGTGATACCTTCTGTTTCAAGAATGAACAGGACAGATACTTGTGACCAGCACCCCCTGCTCCCAATTCTGGTAATGTGGTTAGCATAACTAATGCCATTTTATAAGACAGGAAGCCATTCTCTATGGCTGAGCAGGTCATGTATTTGTTCCCTTTTCCCTTATTCTCACGCCTTGAAGTCCTGTAAATGAAGCAGACAAACCAAACAGATTTCTTCTTCCCCTCCCTACTGTCCTCAAGATTCCTGGGCACCAGACTCATTACTCCCTTCCTTACCAGCCTTGCAGGTCCCAGACACCTGGTTGTTCTTGATGACCCCATCACAGAACAAGGAAGTGTAACAGTGCACAGAGCGCTGTCTATAACAAGTCTTAAGTGGGAAATTCGGAGCAAAACTGCTGCTGGAGAGTGAGACCTGTGACACCCCCCCCCCCAGTGGTCAGGGACACCTCCACTGTTTTCTGTTTTCTCTGAGTATTGGTGACTCATCTTCCTGTATGTAATTTTGAAGTCTAGATTATGATTGTTACATTGATGCATCAGACCATCTGACCTGATCTGCGGAGAAACCCTAAGTTAAGTTAGGGTCTAGGTGATTAGAGACTGTAATTTAAGTTGTATTATAAATTCTATATTACGCTACTTATAAATTGTACTACATTAATCCTGTTTATAGAAATCCTGTGCCATTCCAATCTTTAATTCTGTGCTATACTAGTCACAAAATTCTGTTAAGAAAAATAAAGATATAATTGTAACTATAATTCAGTGTCATCACCATTCTGCAAGAATCCCTAAAAGAACCTGTCTGTCTCCTGTTGCATGACATATAATAATTTAAAGAAAAACAAGGTAGAGCACATAATTACTTCCTTTCCTTTTATTTATTGAAAGAGCATCTTCCTGCAAATAGGCCATTATCCAGAAAAATAAGTACCTCAGAGTGATTCCCTCCCTCAATAGCTTCATTTCTAGGAGATATTTGAGACCAGTATTTTCAGCTTTGAATTAGATTTACTATATATGATTCTGTGGTAAAATTACCAGGTCAAAAGCTGGAATGTCACATAAACTGAGCATTTAACTGCAACACAAATTGAAATATATACAGGAAATACTGCATCCTTCACTGAGAAAACCCATATCTAAATTCCAGTTCTGGAGATTTACTGTACTGCCCACAGCTGTCCACTTCTGTAAGCATTTAATTATTGAAATGCACAATCCATACTCGAGAAACATATGCCACTTTCTCTGAAGAGGATGTAGAAGGCTAAGTCTACCAGCCAACTGATACAGCTCACATGGACACATTCAAGAGCCAGCACCTTCACTGCACAGAGACAATCTGAGGTGGTGAGGGGTAGAGGTAACATCAGGGTATCTCTTGCTTCCATTCCTGCTAACACTATGACTGTCACAGCTGCCTGAATCTGTGGGGTCTTTGGCAGTAGGCACACTGCTCTGCCAAGTCTCCTGCAGGTCATAGACTTCCTACTATAGTAATAAGTCACACTTTTCATCTTTATTTTAAAGATTGGTACAGAGAAATTAATAATTAAGGCTAAAGTAATAAGCTGCAACAGTAATCCTTTGAGAAAGAATCAAAAGAAAAAAAAGGGTTTACCTTAGTAGCTTTTAATTTTCCCTTCTTGATTAGCTTTTGTATTTTCCTCAGTGCTTTGAGTCTCTTATTATATACCTTGACTGCATCAAATCCCACCTACAGAAAAAGAACCAAAATTATTTAACTTACCATAGATATAATTTTGAGGAAATCTCAGGGTGAGTTAAGAGGCTTCCAAACTCATCACATATCACTTACTGTGGATTTGAGGCTGCTTTTCAGTCCATCAATGTTAGCATAAAAAATTGGACTTGCAAACTTGAGAATCTTCACGCCTTCTGGTTCTATAACCTGTTGCCAAAGAATATAAGGTTTAGCAGCAACAACTATATTTTGACTAATAACAAGCAGTTTAACTATTTCAACAATTCAACTACATATCTAATTCACAAAAATTGCGTATATTTGCAGATAATTTAGCGGATTCAGTTTTCAGAAGCTTACAGCCCCAGAAACGATATGGACCAACCATCTGGATCAAGATGAAAATTTAATGCTGAAACTTGTTATCTTCAAGGACTCCACTTCCAAATTCAAGTCCACAATATGCAAAGCACAACTTTTTCTTACACTGACTTATGGACTGAAGGGAAACAACTCAGCAATGACTTACATTTTTGTAGTCCTTGACCTTCTTGTAGATGTCTGTGCCAGGAATGTTTCCAAAGCCTCCCCATGAAGGACTAACAGAGACAAAAAGAAAAGATATTGGAGATAAACGTCATACACGGGCACTCACAGAAGTGAAGGGATTGCTGCATACAGATTGTCTTAGACTCTCATAGTTTGTTTTCTAATGCCAAACTAACAGACTCATTGCAAAAGTGTTGGATCTATTTTGTGTTACTGTAGTGAATGGGCCTTTTAAAGACAAGGTACTTTAGTCTCCCCCTACTTCCTGCACCATTTTGATTTAGAGCTGAGTGGATAACTTGTTCAGTTTGTTTCCCGAACCAGAAAAATATTTCAAAAGCAGATTAATTTGGTTTAAATTAAAAAAAGAAAAAACAACCCACACAATTTTTTTACTCTGGAAAAAACTGATCATTTTTTTCAATTCATATCAACTGAAACAATACATTTACATTCTTTTCAGGTTATGTAAATCTTTTTGTCCAACCTTTTTAATTTTTATTTCAGTCAATATTAAAACCAAAATATTTTGCAGTCTCCAGTATAAATTTAACAGTTGAAGTAAATTGAAGTTTGTAAAGCCTCATCTCCCTTTTATATTTTGATTACATATATCTGAATTGAATTTGGGAATGTTTTTTTGAGGCTCTTCAAATTCCATTTTTTATAATCTACTACTGTGTAACAACTTCTGCAAGGCTTTACTTTTATGCATTTGCTGACAGTGCCACTATCCTCTGGTAATGCTAGTAACCATATCTGTGGACTTCAGGCTGAAGGTAAGGAGTTATGTTGTATTTTCAGACAAAAGATCAATGAAAAGTAACAAGATGATCAAATAAGGTACTTCAAATCTACCTTTTCTCAGCATTCTACTACTATACATTCTTTAAGCAGAAACAACTCAGCCATAAGCACAAAACTTTTTCTTATTCTCATGCTTTCTCTTGTTCTTTTTTTACAGGCATACAACCTTGCATAAGCACCAAGTGAAAAAGTTATTGGCATGTGCAACATACTGTAGTACTATTACCTGCTAAGAGTTACTATAGTGATCAGTTAATTACAGAAGCCATACATCTGTTTATATTTTATCTGGAATGTTCCTATCCCTTTCCAGAACTCAGCTATGTGGCTACATAGATAACATATGGCTAAGTACCACCAGAGTGGCCAACATGATATGAAATAAATACTGATAAAATAATGCAGCTTCTCTTTTATCAGTTTAATTAAATGATAGCACGCAAAGAGTGCTTTTTCTAAAAAAACAGATGTTTTTAATTTCAACATTTTTGTAAACCCAAGCAGATTTTCTGCCACAAATCATCTTGCTTTTCAGCATATTGTATTCCTTTTTCAAAATATAACACTAAGAATTACTTCTGATCTTGTGTTACTTACAACTGAACTCTCAGCACAACTGTCAGCAATCCAAACAAAAGGCCAGCAAGTAATCCCAAATCAAGTCCCAGAACGATGGATGCTATACAAGTAAAAACCCAGATCATCTGGAAAGGAAATAACAAATGTGAAGTCTCTTAATTATAACATATGACTCCTGGTCACACTAAAGATTCAGTAGACCAGACAACATGAGTAGCAGAAGAATTTAATTTTGGAGATGATTGCAGCACACTGGCAATTAGCTGACTTCCATACAGAAGTCTTCCTCTTCCTTCAAGATGTTTCTATCCATCACTATCTTATTAGGCATGGTTAGCTTTTTAGGAAATAAGGGGTTTCTTTAACATAACAACATTTTTCAAGGATCCAGTTACTTTGGTGAAATTAAAGGCGATGCAGTTAACCATTGCATTTACTTCTTTCTAATGGTGGCAATATTTGTTAATCTTTCTTTAGAAATTGGGAAGAATTTATTTTACCAGTATGTAAAATACTGTAAGATGCCCCACCTGCAGATATATAGAGAGGGGAGGGGATTACTCAGTGATATCTAAGAATCAGAACTGTTGCAAACAGAGGTGTTTCATATTAACAGGTTGATGGCACTCTCTAAAGCCTCCACTGAATATTCAGGCAGAACAGCTGAAGTGCACTCCTCAGTTCCTTCCTACGTCACTGCCCAGGCAGAACACGCAGTAGACTCAGTCTCTCAAAAAGCTGAGTGTTCGCACTTCTCACTGAAGTCAGGGGGATCTTTTGCCTATAAACTAGTAAATGATTGACTAAAATACCTCAGATCTGTCCAAGGCAGGTACTGCCCAATGACACTACCTGTAACATCTAACCACAGTAAGGACTGCATGGAGAAAATGTCTTCCATGCAATCTTTTCCTGCCCTAACAGCCACGGTGAAGGTCTATTCCATGGAAAACACAGTGGGAAATGTGAGCAAGTACCCTGAGATATAGTTATAGTGGTTCATAAGAAAAGTCTGTTCATACATCCCTTAGCATGCCAAATGAATCCATATTCTAGCTTGGATTAGTCTTGCTACAAGAAGAAAACATATTTTCTGAGGGCTACCTGAGATTATGCAGGCAAATAGGATGCTAATGTGGTAACAATATATGTACATGAATTAAGGAAAGGTCAGCTTTTTTGACTCAAACTGTGCAAAAGATAAAATCAGAATGGTAAAGGTGGCAACTGGGCATCTTTATTCTGCTTTTCAAGCCATATCAACACAAGATTGCTGTGTCATCACTGCACACAAATACCCTGATTGGCACCCTTACTTGGGGTATAGAGAATAAAGAAGATAGCAGAATACTATGTCAAACCCTAAAATGGGGAATTTTTAACTGACTTCATGGCACTTGCATTTCAAGGACGCACATAAAAGTTTTCTGACGTTAACTCTACAAAATCCTGTTTATGTGGTAGTTAGAGGAAACTTGATAGCATTAAAAAGCTAAAAAAAAAACCCAAAATCCCCACAAAACCAAACCAAACCAAACCAAGCAAACCAGAACCAGGAAAAAAAACTCCTGGAGAAAAGAAAAAATTAGGCCACTTACAGCATCCACTTTATTCTGTCTCCACAGACGCGGAACATCAAACACTTGCATGAACATCCCTTTCAAGTTAGCTATGACTACAGCTGCCAACACAGACTGTGAAGAAAAATGATGAAAAAGTGGTATTCAGAATCAAAGGTGCATATTAAGATAGTGCTCAACATTACACACTATAAACCACAGCCTTGTCTGTAATCAGTCACCATAGTTTATAGAGGGATATTAATCTTGCCCATCATAGTTGAGCATTTGCATCTGATGTGGCTGTGCTGCAGAGGAAGAGTACAGTACCTTTTGTAAGGGCTCTAGCAATTTCCCCAGGGCAACAATAGAAATCAAAACAATCCCAGCTGAGATTATACCAGCAACCTGCAGAGAATAGAGTGTTTATAGGAAATGAACTTATTAAGACTCTACCGTATCTTTCTAGGATTACAAAGACAAAGGTACAAGTAGTTGCACATTCATTTATTTAGGAACAAGAAGACCCTCCAAAATGTCATTGTGTTTAGGCATATGTGGGCAATCATTATACACACTTCAGCTAAATATAGGGAATTCAATCAAGCAGGTAGTTTAAACAACTACATGCAAGGTAGTAGCTCTTGGAGAGGTTACGTTACACAGATAGATGAATGGAGCAATCTGTGTGTCAGCTGGAAAAGAGGTTGCTGGATAAACTGTAGTTCTCCAATGTTAAAAAATGCAAAACTGTAGTATCGTTAAACAAAATAGCTTACTCAACATGAGAAAGATGGCACATGGGCTGATGGTGAATGGCAAATGGCAGCGCTGCTCAGGCCAGCACATGGGAGCTTCAATATAGCATAGCCAGCTGAGAGAGATTTCCTCCCTCATTCTGAATTCCTACTGTGACAAACTCAGTCCTTTAAGTGGGAATGAAATTCTGGGGAAACTAGAGTTGCGGGATTTCTGACCTCTAAGGTAACTCGTGTAAAACTTGATGGCCCTCTTCTGGCAGAGCTACAAAAATGATTCACTACCAGAGCACGAGCTGCTAGCTAAGATACCTGTGCCTTTCCATGTGCCAGCAACACAGTAATTTTAGGACTATTTTCATCCCTCTGTGAAATCTGTGCACTATCCAAAATTAAATTTACCTGTACTAGTAAGTACTAGTAAGAAGAGGTTATTACCTGAGTCTTTCCACCGGTACTTTCTTGGACTGCAGTCCGTGAAAGAGCAGTAGTTGCAACAAAACAAGAAAAGGCACCTGAAAAAATGTTGCTTAACCCAAAGGCAATAAATTCCTGAAAGATAATTGGATGATGCTGTAAATACAGATGTCTGAAGATAGTTCTGCAATGGAGAATAACAATAGTTTCTGCAGTAGTTGATAAAGTAGCTAGCATAATAATATTGAGAAGAGTATGAACTAGTAATAGCTATTAAATGTTAACACAAATTCCTTCTGTGACAGTGCACAAAACAGTGCTCTGTTTGAAAACCAATACAAAGAAGTTGGTATACTCCCCCTGACATGGACATATTTATCTGAGTATAAAGGTGTTTAAAGCTTATTTCCATCAATTTTCCTAACATTTCTAAGAATTACACTTGTATAATTCCATCAAGAAATCATAGTAGTATAAATTTAACTCCTAGGTATCATCAGCTAAACAAATTATTTTGATCAGTACCAAAAGGCTGAGTTTAGACAAGCCTTTAACTAATACAAAGCATTGTGTTATTAGTAGAATTAATAAGGAACTTTGCAAGAAAACACAATTTCACTGAAAACTTCTAGTTTCTTGAGCCAGAAGTTTTTCACTCTAAACATCCCAATGAACTCACACTGAGTCCCAAACAGAATTCTCATATATTAGCCCCAGAGTCAGAGATGCTGGTGCCTATTGATGCTCATTGTTGTGCGTAAATGCCAAGGACCATGGGAGCTTTATGTCCTGAGATCTGGGCCATTCATCTGCTGGGAAATAAGGAATTTGGGACCTGCCTGCAACCAACCCCATATAATTGACAGAAACATTGTTTTCACCAAGATGACACAGGCGCAGGAGCTTTTTCCTCACTGCAAACTTCTAAAAATATAATTTAAGATTTGAATCCCTTCTTTTCTCCAAAATTAAATTTCCTGCAAGTTTTTCATTAAGCTTCATCTAAAAGAGTAGGATTTTGAAGTCATATTCTTTAACAGAACAGACCTACATGATTCATGCCCATTCCTGTGTAACAGTTGTGATTTGTGAGAAAATGTTGGAAGTATAGTTCCTAGTGTTCTTAGGTCTTATTAATCTATGAATCTGTGAAGACAATATAAACACTGGCAGATAATAATATTGACTCATCCTTCATAATTATTTTACTACTTGCTTTTATCCTTCATAATTATTTTACTACCTGCTTTTATGATGTTATTTTAATTTCTCCTGATCAAGTAAACTATTTGCCCATCATTGGAGGCTGCATTTAAACTTTGCTATATGTAAAATTCATAGTATTGAAAGGAAGGCAATTTGCTTTTATAGACTGATTCTTCTACTACAATATTTAACAGTATTGTTAAAGCACACCAGTGCTGGCAGAACATATTCAACAACAGAACAGCATAAACAGCACTTCCAAGATCATGTATTATTGTTTCAGATTTATTTTTGGGCAACTTTAAGACAAAGCGTTACCAGATATGAACTTCGTGGATTGTAAACTGACGAACAGAAGCATCATTTTCTTATGGACTGCAAAACAGTGTTTCCAAAATCAAACTTTATGTAATCCATTAGTACTAAAATAAAGGACTCATTAGACAAAGTACTCAGCTTATCTATTTATGTAGTGAGTGCATTTTCTAATATGCTCAAAGGATAAAATTAAAAATTACCATAGATGTAGGACAACGAAGCTTTCTGACATTTTTCTTCCACGCCCATGGACAAGCCACAAAACCCCCAGTGAACATTGAACAAGTGCAGGAATCCTGTAAGAGCTGGTGACTGCACAGCTCATGTCACATTCTAGCTATGTGTCCTTAGAAACCAATGCTTAAAGCAGTTCAGCCATTTATTGCAGACAGTTACTCAAGGATGTTCACATGCTGGTAAGCATTAAGTTTTGTGAAACTGCAGGACTGATCTATTAGGTTACAATTATATTTATAGTGATGTAACTGGTGTCATGCTGAGAAGTACAATAATTTAATAACTGAAAAGTTCAACTGATACAAATCCTGCATGTAAACTAAGCCTAAATAAGGCTGTCCAAAGCAACTTCTTAGCTTGACATTGCCTTTCCCTTCCCCAGCAACACACCTCAAAATATGCCTTACAAGAGGAAATGAAAAGTAGCTTGCTAAAGCTGGCCATGTCAACTTGACATCAGCAGAAAATTCCCCTGTACAGTGCTTACCCTTTCAGAGCTACTGAAGTCACTAAAGCAACACAGAAGGAAGGAATTAGAATGAGAAGCCCATACTGAAGATAGAGCACATCTGGCTCATCTCTGTGTGGCCATTCCAGCTAATTTTTTTTTTCAATAGTTGAAAGAATTTCTCCTGTCAGACTTCAGCCCTCGTCTGAAAAACATGTGTGAATGGTGTTTCTTTCATTTGGCTACATAAGTCAACATGAAACAGAACTTACATTCACTATGTTTATAAATTTTTTTTGTTATACATACCTGGTTTCCATCAATAGCATAGTCATACTTGGTTGCATATACTTTTCCCACAGATACGGCAATAGCATAAGCAACAATAGCAATGGAAAAGGAGGCTGCTATCATCTGGGAAAACAGGCTGACATTTGGAGGTTCAGGAGGCAAAAATCTAACATTTAAAAAATATATTAGTGTTACCAATTTTGATTAAATTCTGTTCTTACTAGAATTGTCAAGGAGTTTGAGGTGGAGGCATACAGGTTGCTTATAATATGAAGTGTAATGTTTCAAGTTAATAAAAAGGTGGAAACAGGCCATTGACATACAGAACATGCTTATCTAGCTCACCATAGCCCAAATCCTGGTGCTATTAGTCAGCAACAAAGCTCCCATTGTTCTCAGCATGACTGAGATTTGGCCTTATGATAGCAAAGTGAAAAACTACATTTTTTGAAGCACTGAATAAAGAATGTATTGAATAGTATGATGAATTACATAAATATGTTAATGACACTTCATACTATTAACGTATTTCTTCAGAAGATCTCAAAAACATTTTATCCCCTACTGTGTTTCCACAAACTTTAATTAATCAAGCCCCGAATACCAAATGGAATGTGAAGGTTACTACTGTGAAGTGCTCTGAATCTTTCAAGTAGAAGTCTCTACCAGTGTAATACTCAGCATCCTTGCTCCTATGACTGTGGAAGTGACAAGATTGATTGGGATAACAGTAGTGGCATGAATATGAACCACAGTGGGATAAGTTAGGTCTACAGAAACTAAATCTATGCAATTCCTTATTTTTTTGACATTTTCCATAGTCACATAGTCACTTCATGAGCATGAAGCAATTAATTATCAGATGAACTTAATGAATCACACAGACATTCCCAAGCTCGTTTTACAGAAGAAGGAAAGCTATGCACTATATTTAGGTGGTATAATTGACAGAGGTAGAAGTAAAACTCAGGAAATCTTCAGATCTGAGTTCCAAACTCAGGTTACAGCTCTCAATGTTTCTTTCATGTCTTTTCTCTTAGCACTGTCATTTTTAGCCAATTAAAAGAATACCTATTTCCCAGAAAACAAAGACACTCACCCTCTTGGAATGCTCTTAACAATGCCTGCATTGTATTTTTTTTCCAAGTCGGCAGCATATGAAATGCCAGTGGCTACTATTGTCTGCAATAAAATAAAACAAGAGTTTTAAAACTTAAAAAGGTTTCTCATCTTCCTGTAGCTAGACCCATCTATTTTATCTGTTTTCAGATAATGCCCCTTTGCTTACCACAATAACTTCTATTGGTATAGGTATTGGTATCTTGTGTTTGAACCGATCATTCAGTTCTTTAACTACCATGCAGACAAAAATGGTGAGAAGTCCAGCAATAAGATCTGCAATGTTGGTGGTACTAATTTTTTCAAATGTTTCAATAAGAGTCTGAAAAATAAAAATTACAATGTAAAACATGCCCATGTCCACTTGAAGAATGTGAAAATACTCATGAGATGATCCAGATTCATGAGGTTTTGGAGAAGGCCAAGTAACTTCTTTGTTCAGGCTTGGAAAAGCCTGAGGGTAATGTATTGTCAAGGTGCTACAGAATCAGTAAATGAATTTAATGGGGAATTTAACAGAAAAAGCATAACTGCAAGAATTGTCCACATAGGGGGCTTCTGCTTCCTGATTTTTAGGCGATTAATACTAAGTAAGAAGAGTTAACTCCCTACCTGTAATTTACCTCTACCTGTATGGGAGCAAGGAGGGGAAGATCTACAGCTTCTTCACTTTGATTAATAGCAGGGAGATCCTCATTTTTCTAATCAAAAGAGAGCTACCAGATCCATGGGCAAAACTCTGGTTCACTACATGCCACAGTACATGTGGTCTGTGGATTACGTTTCCTATTTCCGTTGCTGACATACAGAGAATGAATATGAACACATAGGTCCTACCAGGCTGTGAAGAATCCTACACTTCAAAAAATGTCACTAAACCTCACTTTACAGTATGTTAACCCTCCCAGCAGAGTTCAGTCCCAGACTGAGTTGTGAGCACTCTCACAACTGGGCTCCAATAGGCAGCTGCCTTCTCTATCCTTGCTATGCCCTCGTTTGGTCCTATTGTCTATTGCAAGTAAGTGTACAGAGAAAACAAGAAGGGATGATTACAGAAAACCCACAAATACTCCTCTGTCCTCCTCCTAAGCATCAGGGTAGTTCTCACTTGCCTGCTGTCTTCAAGAAAATGTAATTATTCCATGCATAGTAAAGCAGCTGTAACAGAATGATCTGGTAGAAAAGGGGTTAGGAACAGACTTCTTGCATCCAGGTTAGCTACCTCAGTACTGAGCTGTTGGTTTAAAGAAAGGGGAGGTTTGCAGCAGCAGCATCCTTCTGAAAAGACTCCGGTTTTGAAATAAAACATCTAAGTGTTTAATCAGCTATGTTTTATAAGCTAAAGAAGCAGCCTTCCTGAAACACTAGATCAGATGCCCTCCTTTGGTTGACTGAAGCCACTTCTTGCTCGTTGTACTGTTTACCATGGACCCCAAATTCTTACTGACCATCTCTTGCACTGCCCCACTTCACAGGGAAACAGTAACTTCATAACTTTGGGCCGTGGATTCTGCTAATGTTGGATGTTTAGTGCTGCAGTTTGTTAAACACCACTTTTGAAGCAAGTCCAAAATTTGCTGAAGCTGACACAGTCAGTCACTGGTTGAGCAGACCAGAAATCACAATTTCTCTGCTCTACATGCATCTGCAAACACACTGACTTGGCTCACTTATAAGAACACAGAAGCTATGAACTTTAACCTAAAAAGTCAGCACTCCACTCAGGTTTGCAGGAGCTGGAAGAACCATGTAATTCCTTTTAAAAAATGTGTTCTACTAAAGGTAGTGCCCATTCAATAAACATAAAAAAGAGATGGAAAAAACTGCTGGATTAACAAGACCATCACCCTGCCAGGTCTGCTCTAGGGTATATTAGACAGTACTTTGTTGCACCTAATTTTCCTTTTTCTGAGGGAACAAGTTTTCATTAATTCTGAAAAGGCCCATAACATAATACTTTTTTCCCCCCAAATAATCCACATGATTTTTTTCTAAATTTTACCTTGCTGCTTGTAGTTATATTCATCCTATTATTGCTAATCTAGATGTCTGATGTATTTTTGTTAGTCTGGTTGCCAGAACTGGCATGTAAAATCTCTAAATACATTTCTTTTCCTAGAACAGCCTCTTTTAGAACCTGCTATTCTAATATGAAGCCCTATGGAAGATCTAAAATAGTGTTAACCTGATTAGTTTCATGCTGAAGTCAGTGACAAACTCAATAATTTTCCTGGGAAAGGATACTATTCTGTAAGGTAACACCTCTAGGAATTCAGTATTTCTGTAATGCAGCCAAGACATTTCTCCCTTTGATCATATTCTGTAAGATCAACAAATGGGGCTATGATAGCAACATTTAAGCTCACATTTGCTAACCAGCAGGTACCTGGCCCAAGAGTGGGAGTCCACATCCTTCTTTGGGTATTCACAAGCATGGCTACACAGTGGAATGGAGAACAATGCCCTCCACCAGAATGGCCTGCTTGGGACTGGCCAGCTTTGGAAGATGACCTGACAGTGTTAAGAAATGATGAAATATCCTTCACAGTAAGCCAGAAAGCAAGGGGTGGGACAAAAAGTAGTCTCCAGAAGTGAAGAACTGTTTTGCTGGATAATTACATTTAAACTTTATGTGAAAAACTGCTCTGCCCGAAAAAGGTGGCAATAAGACTTTCTGTCTGGGGAACCCTGAAAGCAGCTACTTAGAGCCTCACACCTATAAATGAACAGCTGCAGATCTTCATGAGAGTGAGAACTAAATGAATGCCCTGTACTTACCATATATATATGAAGCATTCCTGTGTGAAATGGAAGCAGAAGATAAGCAATAATATAAAAAATCTGTCATAAAACCAAAACAGATTAGAAGGGCATACTTACATATATTATGGAAAGGACACCATTATAATTTTTAGTTGAAACGTTCAGGACTATTTTCAATTGTGACACAAGCACTTGAAAAGCAGCTGCAGTTGTGAATCCTCCAACGAGTGGATCTGCAAGGTACCTCACAATGAAACCAATCTGAAGGACTCCAAATATTACCTGGAAAAATCATGAAGAATAACAGTTTGTTGAACAACAAAAAGGTACATTTTTATTTGGGGATTTCTTATGCTTTGTCTTTTCTCTTTGTTGATACAGAGTCTTAGGACTATATTCCCCCATTTCAGCCTAGTGTAGCTTAGTATCATCCATCCAAGGAACTAAAAGAGACCTGAAGAAAGGTGTGAAAGGAAGGTCCAGGAAATGCACCATTGCACTTAGTTCTTCTGGTCTGCAATCACAGGGCTATTCTGTTCTCTGTGCTCCCAGTCAGGCTGTCACAGATGCCCAGGATAAGAATAATAATCCCCCAAAAGCTCTTCAGAGTTTGAGATAACTTTACTCCATTTTTGTGTTTTACTACAGGAAAATGTCTGACTGTCCTAGTAGGTATTTTCCTGCCATAGGTTTTCCCATTAAAATTAAAGCACTGTCAACCTTGTATCTTCAAGTCAACTATTTTACCTGTAAAATTCCAACCAGGAATGTGAGAGTACTAGCAATCATTACTCTCTGTGCATCTCTGGATTCAGTGTCTATCAGTGTCCCCGTAGCATTAGTCCCTGTAGCATTAATGCCTTCTATGAGAAAATTCTCATCAGGGGCCATGCTCAATACAACAGATCCCACCATCAAACTGACTACAGGGAATGGACCTGTAATGACAAACAAAACACACTAAAGTTTAATATACATTGAAAAGAAGCTTTTATCAGACTAGGCAAGAAACTCTAAATCAGAAAAACCATGTAATATTTTAATTGGGCTACATTAGTAGTATTAGGGGGCCCAGAGCTGCAGCACTGCATACATGACACAAAGATACAACTCTTTTCTTAATTAAGTTGCATTGCTCATACAGGTACAGGTGCAGTTTCATGCTTTGCTTGAGCCAATTTAGGGCTGTACCAAGGCAAAAAGGGGCAACATGTTCAACATGTTCCAACCATCTCCCTTGTATCAGCACCACAATGAGAAAAAGCAGATCACCAATCCAGGTGAAAGCAACATTTATTTGAGTTTTGGGGTTTGTTTGTTTGCTTGGGTTTTTGGGTTGGTTTGTTTGTTTGGTTTTGTCATAGTTTTCAGCTGATCCAGAGTGCCACATAGCTACATGATCAGGGATCCCAACATGATGGTGGTGGTGGGACCACATCTTTTGGCAGCTGTGTGCTATTACATTGGCTAAAGATGACTGAAACTATACATTGGGCAAGATATAGAGGGAGTGATCATTGTGTCAGCAACACACAATGTAAAAGTAATCATATTTGTTGCAATTATTTATTAAAATTTTGCAGGAAAGGAAAATATCTCAAAACGTCTTAAAGAAGGATAAGTTAATTTTACAGATACCTTAGAGGACACTTCATGAATAAGAGTATTGGGAATAGCATAAAAAAAAGGAGTGCTTGATAATCTAGAAAGTAGGAATGCCACCATAAATAGACATAACAACTTAGATCTGGATAGCAAATGTGAGCTGATAGGGTAGAAAAAGGCTAACAAAGTTGAGAAAACATACAGAGGCATTTGAAGCAGCAGAGAAGAAAACCGATGAAAAAGCGTAATACCATGCCAAAGCTCTGGGGGGTGGAAACAATCTATTCTTAGTAGAAACGAACGACGACGAAAGACTAGATTTTGTTGGAATGAAGAGAAAGGAACTTCAGTGATCAAGCTGTAACAAGAATTTAAAATGTGAGAACTAATAGGAAACAAACCTTATATTTAAAAGTATTCAGAAAGAATCAACAAGGTTTACCCATAGCCTTGATGTGAGGACCTAGAGCGAGGCTGGAGTGCACACACAGGTTCTGGGTCTCCGCGACAGGAAAGAAGAAGATACTGTCCACAGTAATCAAAAAGGATGCAGCAAGTAAGGCATGTAGAGAAGACTAAAAGAGCTCTGTTTTAGCCATCTTGAGCTTTAGCTGATAGACAATATGTCTGTCATTCATACTGCCTACTGAGGCCTCGATCTTGTCATTTCTTGCACAGAGTGTAGCCAAAGACAAGATTTAAACTTCAGCACAAATTCAAGCAAAAAGCAGGGGCACAACTGAAGTTAGTTATTATGCACAATTGCCTGTATAGAGAACAAATAAGCCTTAATTTCCCTAGATCCACCAATATTAATGTTCAGCATAGCCAATTTGGTTCAGAAAGTAGTTATATTTTATGAAATATGAATGTCCACAGTAAGGATTAACATTTTGTAATAGATAATTCACTGTAACTTGAACACACGCAGTTACCAACTGAGATGTGCCTTGATGTTCCCAGGAAAAAGTATGTCAGGATGGGAAAAAAAGCAGAATAGAGACCATATCCAACAGGGACTGCAACCAGCAAAGCATATGCCAAACCTGAAATGATAGATCATCAAAATATCAGATTTAAAATCTCTCAGAAAACTCCTGTCTTTTCTAGAATAGACTTTCAGAAAGATTTACTCCTTTTGTCCAGATGCAATTTAAGAATGTGTTTTGTCTGTAAATCAGTTGCAGGCACATAGGTGAGTATCAATGACTGTAAATGACTGTATATCCCACACTGGTAGTTCGATGACTAAATACTGAAAGTTGTTCCTATATTCACACAGGTAGTACAATATAGAGGCTCAGATGGGAAGTTTAAGTGGGGAACATTGTTGCAAGAGTGAAAGGTCTGCCTCTTGAGAGATAAGGGGGGGGATATATGAAGTGCTCTAGTTACAGACAGAAATTTCAAGCACAGGCTTTGAATTATTGCACTACAAATATGCTTCAGTGTGTTCAGGCCCTGCGAAAATTAGGCTACTTCTTCTTCCAGTACCAGCTTATAAACTGAACTACCAAAAGTAAGTCACACAAATTTGAGAGTTTTGGTTCTTCTTCCTTTGTATACCTGTGCAAGCTGTCAAATCCAGCAAAGAATAATAAAAAAAAGTTGCCTTCAGTACCATATCCCACTAGTTAGCTCCCACTGCAGAGTATAGTATTCTCCTTCAAAGATGCTGCAAAAACCTGTAATAGTTCAAACAACTGAAGTCCTGGTCATACTACTATGACTGGTGGGAGGGCTGGAAGCAACACACACAGCTGTTGGGAGTTAAGGACTTCAGGGACGTCAAGATCCCAGAAGCCTCTTTTTCGGCAAATATTTTGGCCGATTTTCCCTATAATGCATGTTTTAAAATGTCAGAACTATTATATTTTTTTTAATTATAGCTAGGTTTAGATTTGCACTAATTTGGTTTTTTTTCCTTTTTTCTGTTTTTTTGGGTTTTTTTTTAATACATAGGTGGGATATCAGACAGTATATTTCAGAAATTGGTTTTTCAAATGGATTCTATTTGACAGAAAATCAAGCCACTGAAAAAAATAAATGAGGAGATTACAATCAGAGCATAATAACTGTTATAAGTCATATGAAAAGTCCATCTAGCCCAGTTCATTTTAAAAAGGCAGGGGAATCCTGTAAGTGTGCCACTACCTTCAGCAAAGATCTTCCAGTTCTGACACTCTCTTTGGGAATTTCTTCGGGAAAAAAATCACTTGTTTTATTCCTCAGGTCACCCCCTGTCTGAAGCAGAAGTTTGTAATGCTTCTTTTCTGCCAGTCTGTGCTTTCCTAGCATGCTCCAAGGGAACAGACAAGAGGGAGTACTTGTGGCTAATTGGGAATGCGTAAACTGCTTTGTTTCCGATGTAAATCTCTGCCCCCTTCTGCAAACGCTGAATTTTCATTGAGGTAAAGCGTGGGGTTGATACAGCTAGCTTTGCCTGCCTCAGTCCTCAAAAATTGTGAAAATAGTGTAAGAACTCTATTGCGATGAAAGAAATTAATGTAGTGGATGTGTCAGAGTTATAGCTAGTCTTGTTTTTGATGGATGCTGTCTCAGGCTGGATAGTTCAGCCCTTCGAGTCTTCCTTAAGTAGCTTATTTTAATTAATTTCTGCTTATTTCTGCCACTTCCTTATATGTTCATCTGCTGAATGCTTTACTAATAAATGCAATAAGGCAGTAAGAAAAAAATATTGCAAGCCATGTACCATGAAAATCCATCAAGTTTAAATTTTTTTTTAAATGCGAATATGCCACCACATCCTTAAGGGTTGTCTTCTGTAGATATCTGAACAACCTTACAAGGTGAATTTTAAAGGAGTAGGTATCAAAGTTGCATTATTTTAGGGCAATAACCAGATTTTTGTAGGCAGCTGCAGGAGAACTATAGACTTAGATAACCAAGAAAGAAATAAGATCACACAACCTATCTGATTCATCGCAATGTAATTAAAATTTTAAATATTAGAATGGATACTCTTTGAGTAAAACGCTTGGAAGAAAAGTTAAATACATCTTGATAGCATCTGAAATGAAATTTAAATCTTCTAGCCAAGCAGAGGAAAAGGAATAAATTAATTATTTATTGCAAAATAATACCTAATATCTAGTATTAAATAACAAGCCCCAGATTTGTAATTCCATCTGCATAACGTCCCTGTGTTGAGCCAGCTCCCTCATAGGAAGGTCCTGGAGAGTGGGGCGCCGGCGTGCCTGGCTTTACCTTGAAGGGTGGCGACGAGGCCGGTGCTGACTCCCGAGATGATGTCGCTGATCAGCCACTCTTTCGCCCGGTAGTTGGGCAGCCACTCCAGGATGGGCAGAAAGGACTTGGCAATTTGAAAGGCCCTTTTTCTAGAACATCTGCGAGAATAACAAGTAATGAACACACACCATGGGGCTGCAATTGGAGAGCCCCAAGAACCCCGAGACTCCCAAGCTGACAGAAAGTTGAGCTGAGCTGATGCACATCAGTCATCCCTTGACAGAGACTGACACTGTCGTGTCTTCCAGACAGGGACGGGGCACGTACTGGTGCCAAAAGTGCGGTCCCTGAAGGAAGCACCCTGCCGGCGGCTTCGATATGCTGAGGAGCAGGGATGGGTCCACCGACGAGTCTGGCGTTGTTCGGGCCACTCCATCCCTCGGCGGGTGAAGTTCGTGGGCGCCGGGACCGCGCGTCCCCCGGCGCCCCCGGGTCCCCTCCCGCCGCCCCGCGCCCGGACCCACCTGCAGGCCGCCTGCGCCCGCTCGCGGAGCGTGGGCGGCAGCGGCGGCCGCCGCTCGTTCTCCTCCTGGAAGCCCGGCTCGCTGTAGATGGGCCGCGCCACCACGTAGTGGCTGAGCTCTGCCGGCGGCTCGGCCGCCCGCCCGCCCGCGGCCATGGCCCCGCCTGAGCCGCCGGGCGGCGAGAAGCGCCCGCGCTGGCCCCCCCTGCCGGCCCCGCCGCCCTCAGCCCTGCAGCGCTGTCCGCGTCCTGAACCGCGGCTCCGACGGCTCTGCCCGCGCCCGCTCCCCGGCCTGGGGCAGGGCGAGCCAGCCCCGCCGCAGCCGCACTTATACGGCCGACCACGGCCCGGCGCTTTATTTACGGGCAAACAGAGAGACCCGGCTCCGGGCCGCGCCTCCGTCCGCCCTCCCCCTGCGGCCCCAGTGCCCCTTCGCCAGCCCCGGTCGGGCGGACTCTCCCCCCGCCCCCAGCCCCGGCACGTCCCGTCCCCTCGGGCGGGGGCTGCACTTCAAAGGCGGCGGCCCGCGGGCAGGACGCGGGCTGTGTCGGGGGTCACTGGGAGCGGGGCTGGCTGCACGCACACGGACCCCGCCGACAGGTGATGGCCTCTCCCCCTCCTCACCTGCTGCCCCGAGGAGTGTCCTGCCCGCCGGTGGCCAGAGCGCTCGCTGTTAGGGCGAGCCTAAGGGGCTGACATAGGACCGGCCGCCTGCTTAGCCGGCACCGAGCTCCCAAAGCCCTGCTGCATCCCATGGCCCAAGTTTTAGGAGTCGGCTCCGTGCATAGATACAAACGCCTAATAAACAACACCTGCTCTCCAAACCACCTCGGAGCTCACCCAGCCGCCCCGGTGGGAAGGAAAAGTGGTTTGAAGCCTGCAGGCTCTTTGTGTCACATCTGAAACGACAGAAGCTGGTCCGGGGCTGCAGCTTCTTGTTTGCCCAAGGGGCGGGCGGGGAGGGAATGGTCGTAGGGAATGAACTCCTTGGCAGCTCTGCTGTAATTTAGGCTTGGAGATAGAACTGGGGCTGAAAAAGTCAGTCCTGCATGCCGAATACTGCTGGCTACATTGTAGCTCTTCCATGCTACCTGTGGAAGACAACCTAGCAAAGATCTTGTAGGAGTGAAGCAAAGTACGTGTGTGTCCTACTCACCCGGGACACCTCTTGAAATCAGAATTAGTGTCAGTGTTTCAGCTAACACCAAGGAGGTGTCGAGGGCACACACTGAGGGTACTGCATCAAGCAAAGTATTTCTTCAACAAACTACTCAGGCGCGGATATTCTTCACAGCCTTGGTTTCAAAGCAGTTTAGTATAGTCCTAACTTCAGACATGTTGAAGCCAACATTACTAAATTGTAAAGAAGCTATTTGCTGAAAGTATGCTTTGTAGTGTTAAAACAGTTTTCTAATTCTGCAACTGGCTTTCCTTCTGCTGCATTGTAAGGAACGTCTGGGTAAACTGCTGAACTGTTTTAATCTGAGCAGTGTTGTACCTCGCAGTGAAGCACCCAGCTTCCCAAAATGAGTGCCAACATTTTGTAGAAATAAACACAAGAAGACTACAGTCAGAAGAATCTGAATTGACTAACTCACACTCCTTGCAAATTTGTTTCCTGGAGCATGTGTCTGCCTGAACAGAATCCCAAACTTCAGCACCTCAGGTGATGAGATGCTGTAGGAGCATCTGCAGGTGATGTACAGATGAGAACTCTGTATGACCATGCATATTGGCAGGACAGAAGGATACAAACTCGAGGACAAGAGGGTTCAAGAAAAAAAATCTCCCTCTGTGTAACACAATGCATTTACCAGAATTTGAAAAGACAATTGTTTGAGGAAGAGGCTTAAGAATGCAAACCCTAGCTCAGAATGGATCCCGTACACAGAGACCAATCTGTGTCAAATAAGACGCAATGTGTTTTTAAACTGTGATGTTGCTGATCCCATTCAGGATGCGTCCCCTTCCTCTGGAACATTAACGCTAGAATGCTCTTCCTTTATTTTTCAACTTTAGCTTTTCTGTTTGGTTGGGGTTTTTTTGGTTTTTGTTTTCCTTTTTGATAGCTTGAAATCTGCGCCAGTCTTCTGAATCCTTTTGTTTACTTTGCTACTATTTTCTAATTAGTTCATGCTCTTTTTGTACTTGGTATGAGATGAACAACCTGGGATAGATACACAGCCTGTTTCCAAGTCCCCTGCTTCACAGTATGCTCTCTTCTCAAGACCTTACTTCTAATGCCTAAGTCATGCCTGGAGAAGAATCAAAGCCTAAGATTTTGTCCTTATTGGCCAAGAATAACAGTTCCTCTCTTCCTTCCTCTCACATTGTCTCTTTTCTGTACCATGTCTTAAATTTAAAAGGAAAGGAGTAGTTTAGCACCTTCCCAGCTGATTTTGTTTCTTGTTTCTTCTTCCATAGTTACAGGAATATGGATTTAAACCTTAAGCTAAGTAAAATGTAGAGTATGGTCTCACCACTGAGGTGAGTTACAGTATCTCACAAAACACAATTATCAGCAAAGCTAATGCCTCTTCTGTCTGTATTTTCAAAGAGAAGAGCAAACCCAATCAGACTACAGTGACAGTCTGATCTCGGGCAGCAGGATGAAGGGTTTAAGTTACAACTATTTAAGCTGAGGGTCTTACAGACATGCTTTTATCACAACAGTAATTGGTGTCCAATTTCCAAAGTGAGTTTTGAAAGATGCTTCCCATTTTCATTCTCCCTAGTAGCTGGGTTTGTTATCTCCTCACTTCCAATAGACACACTAGTGCTAGTATCTTAACTCCCCCTAGCCACTATACGTAAGGGGGAAGTTCCTCCTCGCTAAACCCTGGGGCACCCACGTGTGTTTGGGAATCTGAACATCCCAGAAATGGTTCATGCAGACTACAGTCCAGCAGGGAATCCTTTAGCTTATGCAATACTAGACTGTATAGCCTGCTCCCTGCTCCATCCAGCACTCCCAAAGCTGGAGATGGAATAGCTATATAATTTTAGGGTAGACTTGCCCTTGCAGGTAGGTAGTAATAGAAATTTCCTTTGGACCACAATAATATTTTAGAGTGGACACAAAATTAGAGGGAATACAACCTCACTAATACATCTTGCAATGCCTGTCCCTAGTTGCACATTACCTCATGAGCAAAACACAAGTATTACATTTTATCATAGGAAGTGAAATATTCCACATTATTTCTGAACTGTGAAGGCTCAGTTCCAGAACTATGTTTTCAGACGTTCCACAATTAATGCACACAGCAACAGTCAGCACAGAGTACTGGAGGACTGGAATGACAAAACTGAGAGCTGATTTTCCAACTGATCTGTAAAATTACTTGTATCAGGTTGCATCAGGACCCAGCTGCCAGCAGAACAAGCACTGTCCAAAGGCAAGGCAAAATGAGGGTTTCTGTCCCAAAGAGTAAATTCAGAATTTCAAGGAACACTCAAGAATTGACGCAGGCGTAATACTTCTACAGTAACTTCACATTTGGAAAAAGAAATGTTATTTCAATGCAGAGAGAAAAGCTGAGCTTTCACCCTTTACAAAAAGCTAGGAAAGCACAGTGTCTTTTCAATGAGGCTACGTAGCCAGGGACTACTGTGGCAGCTAACACAGGGAGTGTTAATGCAAGGGTACATTTTCAGAAAAGACTAGGCACAACTTATGTTATTAAAGAAGATATATTATCAGATGTTTGTTGCAAAAATAGAAGAAGGGGGGAAAAAACCCTGCCTAGCTACAGGTGCTTTTATTTAAGGACACACCAAGGCATGCAGTTAGGTCTATTAATATTCAGGTCAGTTCTCATGCACCCACCATGACCTCACTGCTTTCTTGACTCAGCAGAAAAAGGGGTTTATGAAAAAAGATGGATAGAAAAAGGTGGATTCCCCACCCCTCAATTTTTTGAAAGCTACTATCAGGTAAACCTGTGCAAATATATTTACAATACTCTCTCCTCCTATGCTTCCCCACCAAAGTATGGAAAATGCACATTCCTGCCTTTTTAAAGAGGAGAAAAAAGGCTGCAAAACAACTAGACAATTACTATGACATTATTTAAAGAGCTCTAAATTCTTACTTCTGGAGACATACCCGGAATAAATCAACTGTCCAACATGAGTACAAAAGTAATTTTGATTCCATCAGTGGAGATTTAGCTTTTTTTCAGCTCTTTCCTACACAACAGACATAGTGACCAAAATCTGACCCAACAGCCTGAAAGATCAGGAGTTAAAAGCATGACAATTTGATTAATTCTCTCCCTGTGTATCAACCATAACTTAAAACATGACCAGTCAGAGAACTGTACTTAGAGTTGATCAACCCAAACTCCCACAGCCCGGAAAGTAAATAAAGTGATGCGAAACAATGCAAATGAAAAATATGCTCAAGGATTTGCCACGTACTAGGATTTACAGACATGCTATTTATACTTCTACTTTTACAAAAGAAACTTTGTTCTTTCCAAAAATAGAGTTCTACATAGCAGATATTACAAAACAATTTAAATCTGTGAACAAATCTGGGACTCTAAAGAGCTGAGCATGTGATAATGCAACTCAAATGTGTGTGACCATCCACAACAGACCAAGTACAAAAATTATGATGGTCATACGTTGCTCTGTGACAGGGAAATGAGAAAAGTGATACAAGTTATGGAACACGACAGAAGAAATGACTGAAGCCAAACTAGAAAGTCTGTGTGTTTTAAGCAATCTCTAATTAAGGGAACATTCCCTGTGGCCTGATATGCAACATTTTTTGTGTTAAGCTGTTGTCTCCTCAATAAGTGGATTCATGTCTGCCAAGTAGCCAGAAGGAAACTGTGAGGCTGAGGTGACTGATGTATTAGAGGGCAGGGTGCAAGTACCATGTGCTGAATGGCTGCTGCACATCTAAAAACACCCAGCCTCTTTTCAGCTTCTGAGGGAGCAGTGCGTACCACCCTGCACTTCTTCACACTTCAGTCATGACCTACACCAAAAAGCTGTGTAAAGTATTCAGACTTCCTCCTCAAGGAAAAGTATTGGTAATATCAGTGCACTCACAGCTACACATTTTTCATTCCGTTTTAATTTTTCTAAGATAAAGGATGAAGAGCGCAGTGAATGACATCTTTTAGTAAGCTGCTAATTTTCTACCCAATTATTTACTGGTATTACAGGAGGAAATGTTTGAAATTTAATGAATAGATAACAATAAATAATAAGCAAGTAATATTTGCTTTTGTTTGGTGTCTTAAAGTAAGAATCAGATGTGAGTTTTTTCATTCTGTTATTAAAACCAGCACTTGCTGTTATACCTCCAAGGCTTCCAACCATAGCCTTTGGATTTGACTGGAGATAACATTCCACCACAATTTTAAATATTTCAGAAAGGAGTGGGGAAAAAACCCAAAGATGCATTCAACTACATCACCAAAACATGTGTATGCAGGTATGAAAACCTGTAACTTTACCTGAAAGTTTTTATATTAATAAAAAAAATCTGCAGTGGCACAGAATCTCTGAAAACACATTCTGTACAACTTCAGCAAAGATAAAATATTTTTTTTAAATGTCTGCATTCTTATTTAATATGCTATTAAGCGTTATACTACTTGATAAGCTGTGTTTAAATTCTAAGCTAAACAAATTCTATTCCCAGAGCAATCAAAACTACCCCTATGAAGAAGACTGTGCTTTCAAGAAAAGTTAACATCACCAAGCCAGAAGTGTATTTTTTTCCTAGTAACATACCTGTTAACTATGATGAGATAGCATACTGGGAGAGATTTATAAGAATAAACCCAGAAACTCAGGAACTTAAACAATCCCTTTAATATAACAAACATATCCAACTTCCAAATATAAACTGGGACCAACTAACAAATAAGAAACTCAAAACAACTTTCTGAATACCAAAAAGGTCTTATGCAAAACAGTGCTTATTTATTTGAGGTATCGTATCCATGAAAACAAAACAAAACAAACCAAACTGTCTACATTTAAAAAGATTTTTTACTTAGCAAGGCAAAAGAAGTTAGGTGGTACATACAGAGTAAACAGATGTAAACAGTGTAAAAATACAGACTGCTAATACCAGCCAACCCAAAACTGAAATAACCCAAATATTAAAGAAAAATAAACCAGAGGCATGCAAAATATTGTTTGTCAAAATACACTCAAATCCATGTGGCTAAGTGGAAGTCAAAAGCTAGTGAGATGGATTTAGAAATGCAGTTTTCCTTTCTTTATTTTCCTTAGATTGATTGTCATTCAATTTTCCACTGAAGTGGAATGGCTGATGAAAAGCTTTTAACCTTCTTCAACCCAGCAGTAACTGAATTTTTAAAACTCCTAACAGGTGTTGAAAAGGAGGTTTAGATAATTGCGTTTTTATGATATAGTGTGATATACAACCTCACTCAAATGCTACAAGCAAATGGTGCATGATCTGTTACCCTTATGGGAGGCAAAAGCTTCGAAAACAGTCAAGTTGCTTCAGGTGGATTTTTGAATTTCTCCTCAGGAGAGCAGTGACAAACTCCATGGTAAATCCAGTACACCACCTAACATTTTATTTCAACACAGAACATTTTGGCAACCAAGATATATTAGAGGAATCTGAATAATGACCTGCAATGCATGTGCTTTTCAGAAAAATCAAGTTTTGTTTCAGATATGCATCAGGAACATAAACAGCACAAGGCTTTTCTCATTGAAGCAACTGTACTGATGCCATTCGTCTTAGTTGCACTTACAGGTCTTTCTTATCTTCTGCTTTATTTAAACTTTGCTGAAAAGAGACAGATAAATAATTTAAGTTTGGCCAAGATCAGAAACCACTGACTTCAGATGCTGCATTTTGCTCCCTTGCAGCCACACCTGATTTGTTCACCATACACCTTTCGAAGTTCCCATCAATACCACCCCACACAACACTTGTGCTCTGATCCCAGGATAGTCAGGGCTGTGCAACCCTAGGTCTGCTTCCCATTCATGTTACAACTGAACTGTGCAGCAAACTCAGCAGAAAGCATTTTCTGCTACCAACCGCTTCATCCCTGAGTGCTGCACCCTCTGTGTGCCCAGTACCTTCTGTTCTTTCCATTCAGAGGTAAACACAGAAAATGGTGAGGATGTGTGTTCTAGACCACAAGCCTGTTAGAAATGCAGCAGGACTACTATGGCTCATTACACAGGGAAGCACAACAAGGACAGGACATGCATGGTGGTCTTGATTTGAACACACAGATCAGTTGAGCAATCTCTGTAGTACAGGGTGAGGCTGGGAATCAGTAAGTGGTTTCACAAAGTGCAGGAAAAGATTACAACCACCTCAAATTTGCCTTTTTTTGTTTATTAATACAGGACCAAACAGCTCTTCTTGAAAAGCAGATCACCATAATTTTAACATCAATCACTTACTTTCTCCCAAAATCACTACTTGTAAAAAGGATAGTTTTCATTTTTATTGAATTTTGGTTGAGACAAGATGTTAGGCATGGAGCGTATGAACATCTGTCAGACAACTTAAAATAACAGAGAGGGCTCCCAGTTCTATCAGAAATCATCATGGCTAGGCTTCGCGAACGAAGATTTGGGAAGGGCTCTACCCACGATTCTTGCAAGCGCGTTGGTGGCTAAAAAGGCCAATACGGGGAAGGCAAGTCCGGTTGCAAAAGACACAGCTGAAAGACTCCTAATAATTACTGTATATTTCATGGCTGTATATTATGGGTATTATGACCATGCACATATGCAAACTCAATCAAACAGCTAACTGAACTTTTGGTTATGTGTTTGTTTTTTTGTTTTTTTTTTTTTTTTTTTTTAATTATTTTGTACTTCAGCTTGAATTTTATAGTAGCCTTTTTTTTAGCCTAGGCTGTTTGCTGTGTTTTTTGGTTTTCTATTCTTACATATCAACAGTATTGCAGCATTTATAATCCAGTATTGCAAAAACATGTTTAAAGAGCAAACACAATAAAATTATTTTTATAAATGATGTATATACTCCCCCCCACTACTACTCCTATCATTTTCTTACAAGATTTCAATTTGATCATCACATGCAAAACTATCTGAATTTTATTTCCCAAATGACAATAAAATTGAATCTAACAATTTTGACCTGAGCTTTGCCACCCAAAGTGCAAAAAATAAAAATGCTAATAACTTTGCCATTCTTGTAAAACTAAATTCCACTATTTTGATGAAGTTTAAGGACTGCTGCCCATTGTAACCTAATACTATACTAAAAATTTTGGTAAATTCTCTTGCACAGTAAATACCAAACAAGCAGAATTTTGCTGGTACAATTTCAAAACACAGTGCTTGTATAGCAATCTGGAGCCACCTACCTGAAGCCGTTCATATTCCTTCATCAGATGATCATATTCTCTTCTAACACCATCAGATTGCTTTTTAACTGCAGCCACTTCATTTTTTGCCTTCTGGAAAGCTGTAAAATATCAGAATTGGTGTTTTAATTATTACTTGTATTTCTGCAGATCCTCAGAGCCCTGGTTGTGTATTAAGGCTCCACTGCAGTAGACATTCCTTCCTCTAAAAAAGCTTGAATTTAAAACACAGCATCACAGATGTACACAGGAAGAGATGCTCAGGACAGGGAAAGAGAATGACTTGTGTTCAGTAAGATCAGCACAAGGAACAGGAAGGGTCTGTAAGACAGGTAAGGGCAAGACCAATAAACTGTTGAAAGAGGTGACAAGTTACGTCTGTTGAAAGAGGTGACAGTATTCTGTCACATTGCAGGAGACAGTTTTAGAAAAACTCCACAAAAACTCCCCAACTCCAAAATCAAAACTGTCAGCCCTCCTAAAATAAAGAGGGAACTCAAACACTTGGCAAGATTTTCACAAACCAGCTGAGACTATCTACAAAACACAGGGGGAAGGGAGAGAATACATTATTATAGGAGCACAGACCCCTCCTTTTCACCCTGCTCTTTTACCATGCATGAGTTAATTGATTAGAAGCATCAGTTTATGGATGAGAAGGCAGAAATGATGGTGAGAGGACAGACAACTGTGAACAAACTTTTCACATCAGAAAAAGTAATTATTACCCTACTCAATCTCAACACAATAAACCGAGAGATGTCTACGCTGCAGTACCAAGCAGCCCAGGACCTTACAATGTCATTTAGACATTTTCGTATTCCTCTGCTATAGGTATCTCAAGTATCATTGTATTTCTCTGCTGTAGAGCACAGGCATACTCTAAAACTTGATATATTCATGCTAAAACAAACGTTGCTAATGACATAATAAGGCTGGCTCATATAGCCACTTAAAAAACCCCAAACAACCAAATCTGATGGTACAAATAAAAAAAAGAACATTTGCAATCCAAAAATGTGGATCTGTCCTTTGACTGTGAATTCCCTGAGACAGAGCCTTCTTTCCCAGAGACCTCCAAGACACTCAAGAATTGCAGCACCTCTAAGAGCCTATTCCCAAGAAGAGGAGCTAGATCTGTTTGGTCTGAACCAGATTTCTCTTTGGTTGCTAGTTCCTGAAAAATCAGAAACTAGATTTGACCACTCTTTTATATGCAAAAAGGAAAATTCCCTCCCCATTTCTGCTATTTGTAATTAATTTGAACGCATAGATGAAAAGTGATTCTCATTTCAGAAGCCTGCAAGTGGTTTTCCAGTAATAGGACTTTTACCTAGCCTGAAATTCTGATTTACTGAAGTTAATAACACTTCTGTCTATTCATTCCAACACGATAAAAAATTCACCCCATCTCTTTACATCCTTTCTTTGATTTCCATACTCCCACACAGTTATCCTTCATCCTTTATGGCATTCTTGACAGCATCAATACAAATTTTCTAAAGGTATTGGTATTTGGAATAACTATAATTTCCACACCTGTGACAAATCAAACCCCAATGCATTTAGTCTTTCTCTGATCTTATTACTGTTTAAAATATTCAATAGTAAAATTTGGAAATCAATAAAATAAATTTTTGACAATTTGATAAACTTCTGAATTTTAAGCTGTAGACAAAAAACTGTACGTATATGCCATTTCACTTCTTCAAGAATCTACTAATTAGAAAAATAAATTCTGCTTTTGTTTGAACATTCTTATACATAGTTATAGTAAAAATTAATGAGAACTTATTTCTGAAGAAGTAGGAACTCAATGTTTTTGATCTGATACTATTTAGTTATTTGTAAGCAGCAGCACAGTACTTTAGTTGCAACTGAAAACTACTTTATCTTCAAAATATGAACAAAATATCTAAAAACATCTACAAATCAAGAAAGCTAACAAGCTACTGCATTGTTTTAATGTTTTGACCAAAACAGATGTATGACAGGAATACCTCACCTAACCCTAGAAGACGAAAAAGCAGGGAACAGATTGTCCTTTCCACCTGTGTTGGCTATGGACAAAAAAACGAAAACATCAACAAAACACTAAACCCAGACTTGTTCCTATTAGGACCACACAATTAAAAGGAGCATCGCATCTCTGACAATGTGAATTCCTCAGTACACCAATTTCTTTGGATGCCTTCTTGTCTAGCAACAGAGCCTGTTCGTATCTCACTGCTCAACTCTCCTGTACTGCACAAGCACTGCAGTGCAGCTGAGTCAATGGCACACGTACATTGTTTGTCATATGGACTGTATCATACGAACACGGATCCAGCAGGAAACAGAAAATCCTTTGTGTGCACAACACAGTCAGTTATTATTTCTGGCTTCCATCTGGCCTGTTGGTTTGCCTCACAGGAGACAGAACAGCTGCACTGGCAGCAAGCAAACCCCAACAGCTGACTGTTCCTACCAAGAAAAGGCATGAGCAGGCAGGAGGTGAGGATGCTGCTTCTACATTAATGCAACTAATGAGAGGAATAGTCAGTAAGTCCCAGAACTCAAATCCAGCCTCAGTACTGTGAGAGGTAGGCTATCCTTTTTCATTTCTTCCCCTTCCCTTCAAATAAAAATCAACAAAACATTCCTAGGGCAGTGTTTCAGTGGAAGACATTTGTGGCAAACTTTATCCCTTTACACTTGTGTTACATGTGTGACTGGAGATCCATAAACTAATGTAACATGTACAGTCTGGCAGAAGTAGAGAACTAGTCCTTCTCTCACCACATTCTCTGTATCCTAATCCAGCACAGATAGTTTACTTCATATTGGTCTGAATTCGAAGCAGGATGAGGAGGTTACCACAGCCCAGCAGCTGTAGCATTTCTATGATTCTCTCATTCAATGAGCATGGAGAAGCAAACACTAAAACAAAACCAAACAGCAACAAAACCAACTGATGATTCTTTGGGTGTTTTCTTGCACAAATACTAGTCCTGGTCTGACTAAATCACTTGACTTACAGTGCTTGCTACTAAGGAAACCATCTGGAACTTACATTAGCATTGCTCACAATACAAGCCTACAACCCAAATGATTTGGACTAGTTAAAGAGTAAGAAAGAGCCCCCTCTTTTAAAAGTTTTCAAGTTGAGAAAGAGCTATTCACACTTAAGAATTTAGGCATTTACGGCACAAAAGATTTGCCAACAAATACGCTTGTAAGGCTGGGAACAAAACTCCAGTCAAGTAATTCCATACTAATTCTGAATTCTCTTCGTAAGATATAATGGTCAAACAGAGTTTAAAACAAAAAGGCAGGGCCAAAAAAATCAATCACAAATTTGCTTCAAGTACCTTCTGTAACTGCAAATGAAATTTTGTTACAAAATGATATTAAGAGAATCTTCCGATGGCATAAACAGCCTTGTATAACAAAACCACGCTTGTGTATGCAGCGCCATCCCTTCCAATCAACTCTTATTGCGTGTGACGTCATGCAATGTCTCCCACCAAGCTTATGATCCCACAAGTAAAAAGTAAGGTTAAGTAAGACTGACTTTATTTCTAAAACCTCCCTCTGCCATTGGCTAAATAACACAAGATAGTGGCCAATTCCTTTAACTTGTTTTTTTTAAAAACTGGAGTGCATCAGTGGAGCTCAACATAGTTTTCATATATGGCACTAGCCTGCCTGGCAACACAAAGGCCAAGCTGAACTCTCCCTTGCAGCCAGTTTTATGAAATGCATTCCCAATGTCTGTATTGGTTAATTAACTAACACCTAATAATCTTCACTTTTAAGTGAAAGCTGTACATCTGTACATTCATACCTTCTAGAACAGTTAACAATTAAAAGCTATTTCAAAACCAGCCCTCCACATAAATTATTGCTCTCTTCCTGTCTCCTACAACACTATGCAACCATGAAATGAAAAACACTTGTGACACATTCTGTACACAAAACAAACCTCAAAGGATGCACGGAAGTTTCATCAGAATTTCCTCCTGCTGCACTGTATGCCTATGACAACGATATATAAATAGAGAGTATTTTCAGAAAAAGTTGAACTAAACTTCAAAAGCATCTAAATGACTTCGGTGAGCCAGCACATATTTCACGAAGTGGAATCCTAATGGAACAGATTTTGTCTCAATGTGGCACTACAGACTCAGCTCAAAGATGCAATTAATGCCACAGCTCAAATAACTGCACACAGAGATACTGGGACTTCAATGCCTGTTGTGCTACATCAGCTGCCAACAGAAACTTAAGGTGCATGCCATTTGCTATGAAATATTGTTAGAAAAGCGAGGGGTCAACAAGCTGGACAAGAGTCTGTCACCAGTCTGTTCTGCCACACAACTTGATCGATATTCCATGTTCTGTATAAATTTATGTTGTGTAAACAAAGCTGTAGCCTTTACCATATATTAGGAAAGTGTCACTAAAAATGATGTGACAGAAGTTGAAATAGTACAGCATTGCAGAAGTCTCCCTCCTGCCCAAAGGGTCCAATAATAACAAACTGACATTTCACACACATTTCCATAGTTTGGGATCTGTGAGCAAGAAAAGAAAGTTAATGCACCGCTAGCCCTGTTACTGCCCCCAGCCCCAGTCGCTGTAAGGACTGCTGCTTTATGACACTTCTCTCAACTCTAACTTCATTTTCAATTCCATGTAATTTATTTTCTTGTGGCTTTGTGGACAGTTTTCAAAACCTGGAACAATATCCTAGCATCTCTTTCTTCCCCAGAAAAATCCCTGTAGGTCCAAGATTAGCAGTCATACTGAGAGCCTTTAATTATCTGAATCAACATTTTGTTAGAAATATGTCTAATGTGTAGCAGGAGAAAAATTCTCACCTATGCTGCGTGCTCCAACGAGTATGTGTATTTACTTGTAGGTATCAATGAGACATTTTTCATCATATACAACTTTATCAATAAATTACCATCTCAAAGGTTTCTATACAGTCATGTTATTACATGTCTAGGTATGCTAAAAATGGATTTAGGCTCTCAAAGTGCTAGCCCCACTGCTGGGTGCTTATAAAGCCCTGACAACCATATGTGGAGCTGCAATAAAGTAGTGAGGAACTAGTCCTCTTCATTTCTGGAATAAAACAAAAAAAGGCATCAAGAGGAATAAGAAAGTCAAGTCTGAAAAGGAAGCAAATTTGGCTGAAATCTTTGTCATTTATTTCTAACCTTTCCTCAGATTTTAGTAATTTCACTACTCAGTCTTCATACTGTTTTTTCAAAGCACAGGAGGTGGAAAAATGTCTTCTTAACTTAGGATTTCACTTACAGTTAACTGAGAAAAGAAGCTGTGTTTCCTGTAAAAAGTGAAGAACTAGAGATGAGTGTCCTGAAAGTCTGCAATAATTTCTGTCTACACTATAATTTTAGTAAGAGGAGACATACAGTATTTTCTCTGCCAGTTGTAAATACTGACTCAAAACCTTAGAGAAAATTTGGATCTCCAGTGAAGTCATAGCACCGATCTGATACTAAACTGTGTTCTTAAATGTGAAGCAGCCTTACATTTAGGACTCCTCCTGGGTGCCACTCTATTGAATTAATCGACATTTCAACATGTGGCCCAGTATAAAATAATGTACCACCATGCATCAGTAGCTTAACATATGTCCCAGACCAGAAAAATGGATATTTGAAACTACCTTGTGAAAAAGATTAAACATGTTTTTTCTTCCAAACAGCAAAAAACCCCCCAAATGCAAAACCCCAACCAAACAAGAACAAAATCCAAACTTATTACTTGCACTGATACTATCGCTGAAAAATAAACAAAAAGAAAACCTCCGAAATCAAATCCAGTGAAGTTTTAATATTTATACTAGTTTTGCCTTGTTTCATTACTGGTGACACCCTTTACACTCTTCATTTCCCCCCCACAATTTCATGGATTGGACACAAAGGAAAGGTCACTTTAGTCATGTGAGCTTAGTAGCATGAAACAAGTAGTTTAAAAGAGGTAAAACAAGCTTTTATATCTCAACTTTCATTTTGTGTAATGCATTGCTCACACTTAGTGAGCATGAAACTCAACATTCACCTGCTCAGTTGCAGGAATTCCAAAAGAAAACAGTAAATTCAATGCACTTTCTCTAACACTCCGTAGAAACCTGTGTCTGTGGATGTGGGATTTGAAACCTTCTGGTTATCAGTTTGCTCAACATAACATACAAGAAAACTTACTTTTTGTAAGACAGACATACCTTAACACCACCTAGCTGCTGATAGTAATGCCTATGGGGTTTTTGGCAATGAGGAGGATGGCATCAGCGGAAGGGTTGTAAATATTTTCCTATTCATTCCTAAGAAAGACTCTCTCCCCCACCTTTGCCCTAACAAAAGATTCAAGCATGCCTTAATTTATACATGTTTTGCATGGACAACAGCTCACAGGGAGAATGCAGCTGAAGCAGCATGAGGTAAATCTATTTATTCCTTCACTTTCTCTAGCATTCCTGTCTGAAAAGCTTACATTATATTAGTGTTACATACCACCAGTTAGTTTAAATAAAACATATGCATTTAAATTTTCCATTGATCCTGTCACTTCAAAGGCAGTTTTCCCCCCCTTTCTTCAAGAAAACAGCAGGAGAGGGAAAACCCACTACCAAACCTGCCTGAGAATGTGAACTAATGAGACTCTCTATTTAAAGATTGTTGTTGCTTCAAGCCTAGCTGAAAACAGCTGTTCTACAGTTCTAGTTTGAATTCCCAGTGAAAAAAGACAACGAAAAAGGATACATGAAATATATGCTGTTATTCTTACAGCTCTGTAGCACTGCCACGCAATATGAAAGCAAGGCTATGTTTTGATGACAACACACAATCTGGTACCATGAAAATCTGTATTTTGTTACATTCTGAACATCTGATTAATGTTTACTAGATCACAGCCAGTGTTATCTTAAAAACACCAATCTCAGAGGAGCAGGTGTTCATAAGCATCACACACCTTGACAGATCCCAGTAAGACAGAACCAAACAGGTAAAATCTGCTTCTATCTCAATTTGGGTTGCCTATAAAGCAGTTTTGACAACCTAAACCTTAAACATGGAAGCTGTAACAAAAGTGTTATGTTACAAATTGCAAGGTATGTTTTCTTGTAGACAAAAAAAAACAAAATTAGAAAAGCTTAACACCTTAACACCTCTGCTGCAGAACAGATATAAATTTAGAATACTTGTCAAGGACTTTTCTGCTATCTGACAGAAACCCTATGCTACAGTAAAAAACCTCAACCACATACTTCCCCATTTCATACAGTGACAGTGGCTGCTATGTATGATATGAAAGATCAAACTCATGCCTATAAGCAACCTGTAATTGATTCCACATCCTGGTCATGTCACTGAAGAAGACAAGTCAACATCACTTAAATATATCCTTTCAATTTGTTAATAATTATAATTTAATTAAGGTGTTCCAATTACACTGTACACATTTCATAATGAAACATTTACTAAAATACAGGGATGGCAGTGATGTTTTGCCAGTTCCTAGTCAAATGTAAAGAAACACCATGCCAAGTGTTCTGGAAATGGATGAAGTAAGTTAATTAGTGCTATACCTAGAATACATTTTTGACGTTCAGTGTTGAAATCATCTTTTTCTTAATTGCAAAGAAGTCCTAACTAATACTTACCAGTCGATGTCTTCTGTAGTTCTGCTTTCAAATATTCAACTTCCTCCTTCAACTTTTCCTGAGTTGCTTCCTTTGACTCTTTCTTTTTACCGCTTCCTTGCCCGCCCAAGGCCTAATAAAAACCACAGTTGCTACAATTAGTTTTATTTTCATTAGTCTGACATTAATGCGAAACACCCAAAGAACGTCAACTTCAATCTTGCAAACCAACAGGTTTTATCAAATGTCAACATGATACAGGCAGATGATCATTCTAGAAAAAAAATCCCCCTGAATTAAAAAAAAAAAGGAGATAAAAAAGCTCAATGTTTTAGGTTGATAGTAATGGCATACACAGGAAATAATACCATTCTGTTACAAGTAAGAGTATTTCTGCATCAGGTGTACAACTTCTGTTTATGTTATAAATGAATTTTTCAGAAGATATATGCTGGGACTGCCAGTGACAGAACACTGTCATATTTATGTGCAACTTGTTCTAATAGTTTATTGCGATTTCTCTCTTTGTAGGTTTGCAGCTACTTCTTCCATCTTCAGAATACCTCAATATCTAGATCCAATTTCCAGTGAAATTCAAGAAAAAAACCTAGGAAAGGATTCAGGAAGAGCCCTGTAAGCACTAGGCACAAGAGCAATATCTTCCCTGTACTATAAAACTGCTGGCACTACTATACTTATGCATGTTATTAAGATGTAAGATTAGACCCCATCATTAGACCCTTTGCTCTACTTGCCTCTACTGCCCAACCACACATGATCTCTGTTATGAAAATGGTAAAAAAGTGGAAAATGCTTAATGGAAAAAAGAAAAATGAAACAACTGGATAAACAGCTGTTAGGTGAACTTGTGATAGCAGAGTTTACCGGGCACAGGTGGGATAAAGGGGGAAAGATTACTTTAAGAAGAAGAAAAAGACCGGTTTATCAAGATGAAGGAAAAGAACCTTTTCTAGAGACTGGTAAACAATCCATGGAAAAGAGCTGAAGAAAAATTTCCAGAAGCTATTTAATCAAAGAGTGGAGATTACATTGGACTGCTGGTAAGAAAACATTAGCCAACTGTCTCCTTTACTTTGTGATCACCTCTTTCTATTAATATGCAAATAGCTATTTCTGTAAACTTTCATCTTAAGTCCTGTGCTCCAAGGAATCTCTGAACAGGAGACAGTGCAGACCTCGCACACCAGAGTAAACTTATAGTATTTATACTTGCAGCCAGTGCCTTCTATGCAATTGCTCTCACCTCTCTCTGATGGCAGAATGAAGCACACTTGCAAATAAACACAAATGCAGGGGCCAAGCCACTGGATGAGAGAAATCTAAGCCACAGTATGTCTATAAAGTTAAAATATTCCAATTCCAAACACTTCACATGTCCGTCACAACGGAGATCCAGCCACAGCATGTTGCCTGGACCTGTGGCTACCAGTGTTTTTGCAAACTATGCAATCAAATACACAAACAGAAACAGACAGGAGTACAGTTCCCAGTTTCTGGCTATCGCTTACAAGCGGCTAAGAGAATGTGTTGCTAAGGGAATATGAAAGCAGAACAAAAAAAGAGGACTTCTGGCCAAATCCCAACAAAACAGAGAAGAAAAAAAAGTACCATAGACAGTAAAGGGACAAATTCCATGGCTGAGGGAGGGAGTCTGGATCATTTTGACAAAATACCAAATCACAAAATTTTGTAATAATTGCATACTCAGGAAACACCTAACGTGCTCTAATGATCCCTGTTTTACAACAGCTCTCAAACAACTGCATTTTTTTACATCCCTTCTTGTACTTTTTTGTCCAGAATCTGTTCTCTTTGTCTGAAGATTTATTACAAAAAAATTACAGTATTGGTAACCATAGACGCTGTGTTAGACAAACTCGAAGGAAACCTGTACACACGTGCAGTGAATTTTGTTTTGACAATGAGCCAGACTGACGAATGCTCTAAAAGTCTTCATACCCCACATATCTGCGCATTAGCTTATGGTTCGGTCTCTTCAAACAGAATTCAAACTAATCAAGGAAAGATTTCATACATTTATCTTGATTATCTTTGATTACTTCCCTTCCTGCATACAATTGTGTATTGAACCATAAAAGAAAAATGATAGCTTAATTTTCTCCATTCTTCTCATAAAAATAACATCTCTTTGATCCCTTGGTGGTTCTTTTAAGTAAGACTCATTAATACTACGGTAGTGTCTACTAAAAAAGGAAAGTATAAAAAGATACAAGAATACAAAATACAGTGACTACAAAATATCAATTTTACAAGACTGGAGAAAATCCTATTAAGAAGAAACACCCAGCATGAAAACAGCTGTATTGTAGGATTTTTCATCCTGCACTGCTATAGCCTTGACCTAAACAGCCAATTTTTCAGGATAAAAAGAGTTAAATTAGTGTCTCCCTCTACTTCATTACGATTAAATTCAGAGATATTTTAAGAATCTCTTAGTACTTCGATGAAATTTGTCCTGGAAAGACAGAACATCATTTATTTGGATTACTTCAGTTTCCTTTGTTAGTAAAATGCTACTGAAATTTGTTTTCAGTATTCTGAATTACATATTGTAAGAACATAGTTCTTCCTTTTTCCACCAGAGGGAAAAAAATGAACAAATATTATTCAGTAGCAAATCATCCTCATAGTATTTTGTACTAACTACTTGCTGAATAAGAAAATAACTAAAGAAGCTCAAAGATACCTCCTGCAGCCTTTCATTCTCGGCCATGTATTTTTTGGCTGCTTCAGTAGCATCATTTACTTGCGTTTCCAGAGCTGCATGAGATGCCATTTCTTTTGCCAACTGAGTGAGAAGGGTGACAGTACGTCTCAATACACTGTGAAGAAATACAGTGAATAGAACTATAATTCATATCATAATTTTTTTTTTTAAACAAAATCAAAACCAACAAAAACCAAAACAAACCAAACAAGCCAGAAAACCAAAGCAACCCCTTTTCATTTGCTGCATTAGCTATAAAAACAAAACCAGAAGAGAGCTGTTCAAGCACTTGAAGGGAAACATCCAGGTTCATCCGTGACAAATAACAGTAAGAGGAGAGACTGAAAGTATTTTCATCCATCAACATTCTGATTTTTACTTTATGCGGAACCTCCCTCCTCCTAAATATCCACATCCATTAAGGGGTCAGACATGCTTGCTTAAAGGCTGAATTACTCTTAATTTTAAATAGGATGGATCTCCAAATTCAAGACCCAAACAACATGTTACAGTGAGGAGTACAGTGCAAAAAAAAAAAAAATTCCCACAACTTTATAAAAGGCCTTACAAGAATAAAATTAGCAATGTGAGCATATTAATCTTCAAAGTACTTTGTCAATACAATTAAATCAAGAGCATGCATATGGCACCTCAAATCTAAGCTTTGCCTAGATTTGATCTAATGATTGCCTCTTTGCATCACTACTTTTGTTATTCATCTTGGAGTCTTTCAAAGTAGTACGTTGCTGAATCAAGCCAAAGTAACACTAAATTAAATTAATGCCTGTAATATAACTATGCAGCTGCTCTTCAAAGAAATTTGAAAATCCAAGTAATTAGCTTTTTCATAATTGAAAAAATATTAGTAGACCTTTTCAAAGTAAGCCTCCCCTCACCCCCCAGCTTCTTCACTGAAAGTTCATTTTCTTACTTTTTTGGGGATTAGTAAAAAAGTTAAGGTCCCCATGTCACTACTTTTCCAAGGCTTGGCATGTTTTACTATTGCTTATTAATTTATAGGAGTCATTAAAACACCACAACTAAAACAGAATCATAGAATCATGTAGGTTGAAAGGGGCTTCCAGAGGTCATCCTGCCCAGAGTAGGGACAGGTTGAGCAGATTGCTCAGATCCTTGTCCAGTTGATTTCCTGCCATCTCCAATGATGGGTGATTCCACCATCATTCAGGGGCCTTGTTCCAGTGTTTAACTGCTCTTGATAGTAGAAGTGCTTTTCTACCTTTTCTATCTGAGGTTCCTGACCTGTTACCTCTTGTCATTCCTGTGTGGATCCACTGAAATGAGCTCACTCCATCTTTTCTACAAGCTACTACTAGACAGACATAGCAACCAATAGGATTTTCCCTTCAAGGGCTCTTCTTTTCTGGCTGAAAGACAAGCTCCCTCTTCTCTCCTCAGAGGTCCCCGTGGGTCATCACAGCAAGGACACATGCCATCCTAAGATAACACAGACTTTTATGTGCCCAATCTGCTTATGTACTCCCCAGTTGCACCTGCTAGTGGGGGTGATGTTACATTACCCACTGACTATCGCAGAAGGCTCAGGGAATTGGGAGGCCAAACAGCAGAACTTATCAGTATGAAACAAAGCAACCTAAGGTTGATCATGAGATACTCAATGCCTCACTCTTTTCCAAATACTTAATCATTTGGTCCCAGTGACCAGTGGGCTAATGTTTTCTTGAGCTTGCCTTTAGTTTTCAGCCCTTCTTGTCCCTCTCCGGTTCTGCATGGGGTAACAGAGGGCCAAACAAGCCTTGGTAGGCTCTCCACATCTTCCAAGACATCAAGTCAGACTAGCAGATGGGTGTCTCTGTCCTACCCAAGGGACAGTCTCTGGAGACTATGACCCTTCTCTTTTCTCTGCAGTTTGCATATTAGGGCTCAGCTGGATCCAATACCTCCAAACACAGGAGACCATTTTCCTCATCCTTACCCAATGTTCCACAATTGTTGAACCACAGATGAAAAGCTTTTCTTGTCCTGTTATGTGTGACAAGCTCCCAGCCTCCTCCATATTGTGAATCTCTGTCTACCACTATTATGGAATTTTCCTATTGGCTGATGTGCTGAAATGAACTAAAACTGACCCAAAGAATAAACCAGGGGCATCCAAGTACCCGTTCACACCTACATGTGGTCTGAACTTGGTTGGGTGATGGTAGTAGCAGTGCAGGATAAGACAACCCAAGGAACACTTTCCTCACCTTCTCTGACAGACATTTTGCCTGTTTAAGAGAGAAGCAAAATAGCTCTACTAAGAAAAGTCCTTTCCTCTAGCTGCTACTGTAGGAGTACTTATTTCCTCTAAATTTTGGTGAAAGGCCAATAGCCCAAAAAAACACTTCAAGCAAATCTCTTCAACAGTAGAACTTTTATGCACAATAAAATCTGCTGGGGCCACGTGAAAAGTCTTCTTCCTTGAAAGCTGAGTGGGAGTAGGATCCTGGGGGACCAGCTTCCAGCTCTTGTGCAGGACACAACCCAGCTATTCCTCTTGGAGCAGAGATCAAAAACATATTTGTGCATATTTACTCAACCTTTCTAAAGGAAGACAAAGAACATGATGCATTCATATCACTATTGTGCAAGGCTAGAACCACCTTTGTTTTTTCCAATGTTTTCCTGCTCAAGTTTCATATTAATTTTTCTTTGACACTTTTTTATGTTCAACGCTCCTCAATGATCTGCTAAAATGGCAATACGTCACTCTAAGGGGAAGAAGTTTGTCAGAAGTCTCTGTGATTTTCTTGATCTGTGTTCTTCTTGCATATCTAGGCAACGTCAAGCAGCTCACTGAAGTAACTCAGAAGAGGACCAGCATTCTTTGCCCAGTCACCACAAAAATGTACAAATAGGAACTCATTTGACCAGCACATCCGTTTCGATTAATTCACATTATCTGTGTCCAATGAGCTCATGTGCTCCCTGCCCACTGTTAACACCAGCAGGTTGTTGTGGCTACTGATTCACAGGTTGTCTTGGCTGCTACTGCTGGGCAGTATAGAAGTGTCCTTTCCTTTACTTATTAGCTGTATTTAAACATCCTGAAAGGGACACCAGATTTAAGATCATAACACCATAGGAGGCAAGTTACCACAAAGTGCTTGATCTGAAATATATCTGAAACTTTCCTTGAAGGCTGGAATATTATCTTAAGTTCTTAACTTATTATCAAAAGTCTTAACTTTGAGCTTGAGATGAAGTGGTTGAAGTCAGGCTCCAGTTTTGCTTCTTAACACAGCAGGATGCAAAAATATCAGCTTGCAAGATATTAACATTATTTTAACAGTACTTTAGTTTCTGATTTTTTTTTATTTCAGTTTTCCATGTTCAAAAAAAAGGGTGTAATTTTAAGGAAGGAAATGAGTATTCCCTGAAGAAACTTCTGCAAAATATATGTTTTCTCCAGCATTCAAAATGTTTCTTTCCATGTGTCGCTCACACATCCTTCCAATCTTCAAATATTTGTAAGGTATTATTTTCCCTGATCTTACTTGCCTCTTATCCAACCTGGTCACACTTAATTCTTTAATCTCTTGAAATTGGCCTTCTGATCTTTACTTTACAATTTGTGCAACAGTTCCTGTAATAAACATACTGTGCAGATATTAGAAAAATCTCATACTTACAGCCAAAGAAATAAGGAAAAACCTGAGAGATAGAGGTTTCTTTGCGATCGAAAGAGTTTCATCTGAATGTGATCAAAGGCACTACTATTGATGTTTGCAGCCTTTTCATTCACGTGAACGGATGAGTACTTCCTGACTTCTCTAACAGCATCTGCAAACAAAACCAGTCCGTTCTTATTCACATCTGTGGGTGTGCACGTATGATAAACCACACTTAGTACTAGAAATATGTATTTGGACTTTCTGCTCAGCAAAGAGAAATAAGACAAGTAGTGGCACTGCTTATGGTATCTATACATTTTAAAGGCTGGTCTTGATAAATCACTGAAGCACTCCAGCATATTTCCAGAAATATGACAAACTATTGCCCAAAACATGCTTGAACGGTCATTTCTAACACTTGCACCCAGTCCCCAGTCCCCAGGCCAAAGCAACACACTACAAATGTTACCAAAGACCCCATAGTGTTGAAACATCACTACTGACAACTGAGTTAAAATCCTCCCCTGGACAAACAGTGAGAAATGAGGAAGAGAGGGGAAAAGAAGAAATATTTTCTCAAGTATTTCATATAGAGTTTGTTAGATAAGCATGTGTTTTAGTAATGACACAAGTGTCTACTTTATGCTTGAATCACAGAGGGAGAAAATTATTTCTGTAACATCCATCAAAATAGAAAGACTGTAGTAACACAGTAACATCAGTAGTAACCACTAACTGTAATAACATAATAAACAGAATGGAGGAGGTAAGCTACACCTCAGCTTTCAATCATCTTTCATACATCTTTCAGCTTCTTTTCATTCATCATATACTCCTGATAGTTCTGCAAAAGGGCTAATATACTGCAAACACTTTTCAAAGGACAAAATAATTAATTAGGACTTACATCCACACAAACCCCAAATCTAACCCAGTTAAGAGTTCATATTACAATATATAAACTTAAGGTCGTCATACATTCCTATGACGAATACAGCACCTTAAATCTCCCTCTGCGCATCAACAAATATACACATTTCATGACATCGTCAGTTCCTGCAGAGTATTTTGGCCATGTTATTAAACTGCTGCTGCATTTGTCTAAGCAAACAAAATCAATTCCAAAGAAAAACACATGTGAATATCATCACTTATGACTGCCTCTTTCATATGTCTAAGTTATTAAGAAGGGAAAAAAAACCTGAAGTAAAACTTCAAACAATGCATCACACACTAGGAGTAAACAAATGCATGTCCCTGTGCTATAGGAAGAGTCTTGTCCTGCAATAACCTATCACTTTATGCTATGGGGCAAGCATCTCATCACTGCTTTACTTTAGCTCAACTTCATCTTTCTGCAAAATCAATGACTATCACCAACTCAAAAGCAAACTTTGTTCAAGAGAGTAAATGAAATCCATTAGTTTTCAGTCTTAAGCCATTTACTGAAGATCTACTTATAATACTAAGCATAATCTTAAATAATGATTTTAAAAATTTATTTGTATTTCTGGTACATTTTTAATATTAAGAATGTAGTATTGCAGTCTGGCCTAACATTGTTATTTATGTAGTGCATCTGTATATTTCCCTCAGCAGAAAATAAAACCATGCATTTTTTCTTCCTATTTCAAGTAGCTTGGAATCAAATAGCATGTTCATTCTAAGGTGCTGGAAACACTTCTGTCCATGGAGAACTACTACTATCCCTAAACACAGGAGAACTATTTTCATCACTGAAAGGTGCTTACCTCACAAAGCAGTCAAGAAAGACATTACACGAAATAAATCAGGCATATGGTCACCATTCAAGCTCCAGTTTCATTAAAGCTTTACTCCTACTTCATGGACCTCAGGATCTACTCATAACAGAGGTAGCCAACAGCTGTTTTGTATCTGAACTGAGGAAAAGTAGTCAAATAGCCCAGTGTTTTGATATATTCTTCAACAGCAACAAAGGGAAAGAGTGCCATCTACTGCATAAGGCACAGTTCAGCCAAATTCTTGTGTGAAACACGTTCATTTACCTGTCTGAGAAAGTGAAACCAAGCAGCAGCCTAGACTCAGCCCCATTTTTCCTCCTCATTCACTACTATATTAGTATTGCATTTGGATTCCCAATGTGGATGCAGTATAAGCCCTGTCCTCTTTCATTCCATTGTATAACTTTTCAATAAATTAGCTGATTTACATTAGGCTTGAACCCTTTCAGTTAATTTACTGATACGAACTCCATGTACCAGGTTTTTCCCCCATTTCTTAAGAAACTGAATATTTAACACTTACCAAGAAACAAGACGATCAGTAAAACTATTATTGTAAGGAACATCTTGTTCCAAAATACTGCCATTTTGCTCCATAGAGGAATCATAAAAATCTTCTGCCATCTGTAAAACAGCACTGTGTTATTCAAAAATAATTAAGCAGTAAAAGAAGAGCATAACAACCTCACAGAAGAGAGCCTTGTTATTGATAAGAGACTTGTTAAGGTCTCTAAACAGCTGCTTTAATTGCAATACAATTTAGGAGTACACTTAACTTTTCCAACAATACAACTTGCTCATCTCTTTTTTATTTGTTGTCAATATAGGCAAAGATAGTTGGTTCAACTTAAAACACACCTGCTATCATGCAAGGAGTTTGCATTTCAGCTTTTACTTTGGCTAGAATTACTTGATGTTCAGTCCTGACTACAATAAACTTAGGGATGGGGTAAAGACTGTAAAATCCATTCCATCGTTTTTATTTCTATCCGCTTATACCCCTTGTTGCCAAATAAAATTAAAAGCTTCCATGAATTAGGATCATCTCTACCATCCTTCTTCAGAAGGCTTATCTTTTACGCTGATGAATCTGCGTAATTATGAGGTACAAAGACTGTTATAACAGTCTAACCTGTAATGACAACAAAAAGACAAGTCTTATGCTTATATTCTGTCAAGGGTTAAAATCCCTTTCCCTAGCATAAATTTGCTGGCTACAGAAGCAACTTCAGAGGCCCAACGGTGGTTAAGACAATTATTATTATTTTTTAAAACAATCATCTATTTGATATTACTGCATGGAGTGTTCTGTAAGAATTCACACTTGCGGCACAAACGAAGAACATCTGATGTGCTCAAATGAATTGCAACCAGTGATAACAGAGCACCTACTTGTCTTTTGCTGCAGGTTAAAATCAGTCCTACTAAACAAATGAAATAATGCCTAGTCACACATTAGGGATGTAACACAGACATGCTACTCACTGTCTGATTATATGAGGTAAAATTTCCAACTTTTGTTAATGCTATTTACATTTCACAGAGACTGTTAAAATTTGGCCTCTAACAAATCAGTTTCCAACCTAATAAGAATTTAACTTAAATTAGACTGTAGCATCATCTCCTATGGTTCTTTCTGAATGTTCACCAGAAAGGATTAAAATGTTTTAACATTGTGCATGCAAAAAGCTCCTTTAAATCTTTTAATATAATCTGAGTTCTTTATAGCAGACAGCCTCGGTCTGTATCAAACAAAAAGCTTACTTCAAGCTACAACTCAAACAAAGCCAACTTATAGACTCTTCAAACACGCAACTCTCCAAGCTCCATACTGACCTCCACTTCAGAAGTGACTCTCTGAGGTACGACCTTACATCGACTACACTGCCAAGTTATAATCAGGCTAAAAATTAGATCTCTTTACTGCAAAGTCTTCTTGTGTACTATTTTCCCACTTATTTTTCCTCAACAAGTATTGACATTTACATTTCCTAATGCTCCATTTCCTTTTGGTGACAAAAGTCAGATAAATATAATCCTTCCAAACTATAATACCAGTCACCACTGTGGATGTACTACACTTAGTAGTACAGATCTGTCTTTTTGCGTACTTGCATTTTTACACTGTCAATTTACTTGCTCTCTGGGAACTTAAAAGCTTGTTAGCAAATTTCAAAAAATTAACCACAAAAAAAAAAAGTGTAGGCACAAAAAAGACAGAGAATCTTTTTGAAGACAGAGAAGTGAATAAATCAAACTTCAAAGAAGAGCAGTTTCACACCTGTCAGTATCCACGCATGCTTTGCTGCTCTGACAGAACCAGCTCTCAGGCCAGCAAGATGAGTACAGCAGAGCTGTTACCCCCCGGTACTGTCACAGCAGCTAAATCTACGCTTTAACCCCACAAGATTCCTGCAAGTTTTATTAAGAAGATAACTGGCACATGGCACATAAGGGATAAAGCTATTTCACGCTTTCAGAAATCACTGTTGAGAGGAAAAGCTCAATGCTCCAAACAGAGCACAGGAATGTATCCTTTTAATATAATTTAAAGCCTTTCAGGCACACTGGATTCAAGCCCTGTTTGCGCCACAAGTGAAACATATTTCAGTATTCCCAAAGTACTCTGCTTGTGTCATCAGCCTGCAGAAATTGTTGCAGCAAGTTTCCTCACATAAACCATTAATAACCTGATGATTATGACTGCCATAATCCTTCTCCCCTCTTACATACAGTTGCACTTTTGATTAGAAAACAAGAGAAAGTATGAGAACTTAATAATCTGTGTTGAAATGCTTAACTCCCCACAAGCCAACTTGTAAAAATGGGAAGTTAAACTAGATTTTTAGAATAGTTTCAATTTCTGGATCTAAGGAAACATGACTAATTATTGGTATCTGCTGTAGAGAAGCCAGTCATTTTCAAGACTTCTGCAGGTTTAAGTAGTTAAATTCAGACTCTCCACACAGCAGGTTTTATTTCTTAAGATATTACAGTAAAAGCTGCATACTTCATTCTAAATACATCTAAAGATGCAGAAATTAAACATGCAACAATTTTTACAGAGCACTGAGACAGCAGCATTTTTAGTTCTTCTGAAAAAGCTTTAAGGTTTCATCCTATTTGGTTTGGGGGCGTTGTGAGTTTTTTGTGGTTTCTGGCTTTTTTTTTTTTTTTTTAAATCCTGATGTTCTGAAAAGAAATCCTAAGTCTGCTTCTCTTGCCTCTTGTGGAGAAGGTAGCTTTCTTCAAATCCTGTAAAGAAATTAACATTACCAAATTTGAAGACCTACTTACAGGAAACAATCTTAAGATAATGCTGTAAGCCAGGCCTTCGCAGAGAATAAGAGTAATGAGCATATTTTGTTTTTTTCTCTTACTATGTGCATTTATTTTACAAGAATTTACTGTTTTCTTAATGTTTGTGTTGTTCCAGAACTACTATAATTTCGTTAATCTATATATAAGCCTATAGAGGCCTTTATTTCAGTAATCTTGAACTTTCTGCATCAAACTCAAGTTCAGTTTTTCTAAACTAGTATCACAGATTTCTTGCAGCCCTTAAATGTGCTTTATGCAGCTTGCTTTGAGTATCTGACGTCTTTTATCTGTCCAGTACCCACAATGCCTCGTGTACAACCAAAACATAAAGTTGCTCGTCACAAATTTGACAAACGACTGCCGAAAAAGCTGAATCCTCCTCTCATTTTTTTTTTACTGCTAGATGCCTGCCTTCATGCTGGCTACTCGAGAACCCTGGGAGAAGCCGTCCCACCTGCTGAAACAAAGCAGGGGGGCTCATCTGGGCACCCCGACCGCTGTTCGGATGAATCAGCACTACGCAGAAATCATAAAGCTTCTTCAAGAGGCTTGCAACTCCTGATGATCCAGTCCCAAACAGCATCCCTTCAGCTTTGTTCACAACTAACGTAAGACGCAGCAAAGCTCCGTATTTACAAAAACGGAGGAGTAAAATAAACTCAAAGTGGTAAGAAGCACCAGCTGGGCTGCCCAGCAGACCGAAGACCTCCCTACCTGAGCGGGGAAATGAACGGCAGGCAAAGCACGAGAATTACTGCGATCTCGCCGTACAGGAAGCCAGCCACTGCCGTCCACTGGAAAGTCATGGTCCCGGCGGCCTGCGGGGGAAGGGGCGGCTCAGGCGGGCGGCTCCGATTTCCCCTTCCAAACTACCCCCGAGGCAGGGACGTGGGGGCTGGGACCCCGTGGGGGCCGGGATCCCACGGCCGCCGCACCGGCCCGCCGGGCAGGGCAGAGCAGAGCAGGGCCGCCGGCAGAGTCCCCGCCAGGCGGCCGCAGGCCCGGGGGTCCCTCCCACCGCCCCCCGCACGGCCGGGAAGCCCCAGGGTCGCCCTGTCCCCCCGCCCGCCCGGCCTTTGAACCTCCTCGGCGCCGGCGCCCGGCGGAGCTGATGGCGGCGCAGGGGCGTGAGCGGGGCCTCGCCGGCCGTGGCTGAAGAGGCGCGGGCCAGTCTCTCCCGCCGGCGCTGCGAGGGCGGGCGGGGAACGGGGGGTGTGTGCGGGCGCGGAGCCGCCCTCGCCCTGCCCGCGGGCTGTGGGCAGGAACGGCGCTGAGTGACACGGCGGGGGCGGTGCGGAGCTGCCGCCGGCCCGGCCGGGGAAAGGTGCGGGCGAGCACCGGGGAGAGAGGGTCGGTGCCCTTCGGTGCCGCCCCGTTGGAGCGGGGCCCCACCGCCCCCTCCGCCGCGCTCAGCCCCGGCCCGGCCCCGCCGGCGGGGCAGGTGAGCTGGGTCTGGCGGCAGCGCGGAGGTACCGAGGGGCCGCACCTCTGCTGGGAAATGCGTGGATCTACACGTTGAGAAAGGTGGACATGAATATTACCTTTCTTTTTTTTCTCCCCATCTAGGGAATGGTTGTAAGGATTTTGCTGCGGAATCCTGCTGTGATCATCCCACTGCTCCATGACTCGAGTTTATTCCATCTGGGACTTCAACTCTGCTCTTCTAGCTTTCTCAGTTTCTGAAGTTCAGTTAAAATGCTGCGTGTCTGTCCATCCCCTCTCCAAGCCTAACACTAATGTATTAAGACCCAGCAAATCTTTTTCTCGAGGAAAATAGGCCCACTATTCATAAGGACACCACCAATAACAACAAAGCAACAGTCTCAAACACTGTCAAACAGGCCTGTTTGGACCTCATGAATAAAACAATATTCCTTTAGAAAACCCTGTTCTATCATACTGTCCTGTGCAGTGTTTTTTATCAGCACACCAAGGCTCCCAAGGTATTATTTCCGTGCTTTGGTACTCATTTTCCCACTTCTTGACCATCTCTTTTGCACCCATCCAACTCTCCTTTGCCCCTGCATAAGGGCGCCCCCCTGATCACCTTGTGATCCCCTGATTCCTTTTTCCTGTTGATCCTAATAGATGCTGAGGTGCTGCCAGAGGAAGAGGTAACCCTGTCTACCTGGGCATCACCAGCCACCAACACAACTACCTGTTTCAGAGAATTCTCTTCCAATTAATTTCCATCAGAATGAGACATTAAATGCAGTGAATAGTAGTTCTTTGTTACTCTAATCCAGTGGAACTGACATGGTGTAGGAAGTTCTTGCATAAGCAGTTTTGAGCAGAGCTGTTTGCAGCTGCTCACAATCTGAAATTGTTTACTTGAAATTTCCCAAGTCTGCAGCCTGGGGATGGAGCCAGTGTGTTAACATTTTCCTAGCAGCTGCCAAGCAATGTCTGGATGAAAGGTTACATCCCAAATAATTGTTTATGCATAACAAATATTGGAGAGTGATATAACCAGCCATTTCAATCCAATCTATGCAGTGGCAACGGCCTGGGTTTTAAGTAATATTTCTAACATATTTTCATAAACATATTTGATCAGCAGCATAGAGAAAACATAACCTCTTGTCCTGGTTATTACATTTTAGCTATTTGCCTACAGCCACTGTACTTCACTGAAGCTGCTAAAGCGTTAATACACTTTCCCTCCTTTAATTCCAGTGCAGTTTCGATTTCTGAGCTGCTTACTCAGCTCTTACTAGCACTGTAAACTGTCCCTCCCAGTAGCCCAGCCTCATACTCACAGGACTATATTTGCTCATCCCCACTGCCAGAGACTTGGAGTCTGCTTTTTTACTTCAGTGGCTTCATAAGATCCCAGAAAAACTCACACTGCAGTGACTGCTGTGCACTTCCACTGCAGCTGATGTGTGTTCCCCACCAAACTGGAGTGAGATCAGAGGAACAGAGAGAAGCCCCCTGCAAACATCTGTGAGACTTCCCTTCTCCTGTTGAATGCACTCTGCCACTCCTGGAAGGAATTCTAACTGAAACTGTAGAAGTCTGGGTTGTTAATCTAAGGCTGCCTATCTTATAGTGAACCAATGTGTGATGAATATGATACCATACAATATATGCAAGGGCTGGCTGCTTTAGGGAAAAAACTCACAAACCTTAAAACATTACAGTTACAACTATGCGGACACGTTGTCCAGGCAGAACTAACTCATAATTTTATTACTCCATATATGTACAGAACAGGGGTCTGAGCTATCAAGCCAGGCCAGATGTTTCTTATCCCCACACATACCACACACGCCCACGTGACTGCTTTCAGTCATGAAGGACAATAATGCCTCAAGCAGCTTTCCAGCTTGACCTCATGATTCTTTTCACACTCACTAATCTTAGCTTTGGCTAGCTCAGGACCACGATACCTTTGCTTTAGTATTTTCTTCTTCTTTCATCATCCAGGTGGCTGGTGTTGTCTGTCTAGGTGCTCCTACACAAGGAATACCTTCTTCTCCCACCAATAAGGTGACAAAGTATTCAGAAGCAGAAATAGGAAATGCCTGTGTACTAGCAGATGGTTAGAGGACTGAAATCAGACTAATTCACTGCTGAAACAATGGCAAAGTTTAAACTTGTTCTATTCTACTTTGGCTCCTATGATAGCTGTCTCATCATCACATGCTGCGTTTGCCCAACCATCAACCCAAGACAGAGAAGTGACCTAAGAAATGTAACAATAGGGAATAGAGAAAATGGGATTGTATAGTCTGTGTGAGGGACCTGGGGTAATTGCAGCAGGGTAAAGCTGCAAGAAAGTACAGCTGTTATGAGCATATGGCGTTGTTGTGCAGGGTGGCTTAACATAAAGAGTGAGATCAGCTACAGGAGGCAAAGGTCCTAAATTAGGAAACAATGCTTTGTATCTTAGATTACTTGCGGAACAACTTTTAAAAATTTGAATATTAGAAAACAGGAAGACTGAGCACCTAGTGATGTTACAAGTAATACATACAAGGAACGACTACATCTAGTGGCTTTAAACTGGAAATTAAGACTTTTTCCATGTTCATATGGTTTACAATGAGAAATATGACCATATTCTAAAACAACACTGGGTATTAAATAACTCCCATCTTTAGCAATTTATGTATATTAGAACAGTATTTTGTTCAGAGCATGGCTTAAGACTTCAATTTTGCAGTTTATTCTACAGCAACACAGCGAATTGTGTTCAGATACATGCAAAATTCAAAAGGGAAGACATACAATTCATTTCACCCTCAAAAAGGGATGATAAACATCCGCTGACTTTTATGGTGGATAAAAGGCCAGATCAAGCACTCCTTAATTATAACCAATATTAACAGCAACCTAAGTCTTGTACTTCAGGCAGGAATCCCTGTGATTGATCTCACACAGGCACAACAACTGCTGCCTTCAAAATCATCAAGTATTCAGTTCCTAAATAGGTCAAGGTATTTGAAGTCCTCTAAAATTCAATTTTCCCACTACTAGAGGGAAAAAAAAATTGTGTTGATTATAATAATTTTTTTTCTCTGCTCCTTGTGGCTAATGGGACAGTTTGCAGCATGTAACAGTTGGTACCCAACATCATAAAAATCTTAAGAAAATGCTAACAAAGGGCTTAGTTAATACTTTCACAAGTCCTCTTCTACAATTCAGCTGTATAGTTTTACTTTTTAATTTGTGGCAGAAGGCTGGAGACATTTTCAGAACTGAGGAGAACTGAGCTGCACAATAATTGGATGAACTTGAGACTGGAAATTCGACAGCACAAAATACAAAGTCATGCAGTTGGGAAGTAAGAACTTTTTCTGTAAAACTGGAAGCTCATAATTTACATGATGAATATTAGTTGAGGAAAAGTGAGGCATTAGAAGAAGTATTATCTGCAGAAGATATTGCTGTGAGTTTACCTGGAATGTTATACAAATTTGTGCTCATCTAATGTCAAGAAAACATCAGAATCGAGATGAGTGAAAAAATAGTTGTCTGAAGGAATGGAGACACTATCATAACAAAAAAAGTTGCAGAGACTGTCTCAATTAGCCGAGGATAGCAAAGCACGTCTGTAGTTTTCCATTTATTAACACATCAGGAAGGTGATCGTATCAGAAGAGTTATGTAACTTTGCTATCTTAAATAGTGAACTAGACTTGATGACTCAGGTCACGCCTTTCAAACTTTTATTCATATGTCTAAATCAGACATATTCATAATGAAAAATGACCAAGTATTTTATGACATTGCATTAAAAAATTGAGAGAATTTAAGATATTTAAACTATTGAGTAGCATCAAAAGCAGCCTTCCCTCCTCAAGATTGTTGCATAATAAATAAAAAAAATAATCACAATTGTATAAAACCCAAGTAATTTATTTAGAAAATTTGGAACTATTCACAAGTATATTCATAGAACAATCACAGTCAAAAAACTAGGCAATTTTTGGTATGAATTTCTGTGTAAACATATAAAGAAAACAAATTATTTGATTACAAGTAATTGTACTGCACAGTTTTGTGAAATTTCCCTTGCAGAACAAATGCAGCTGGTGTGTAATGTTTATCATCCTATTCTAATTTTCACTATTTCACTCCTATACAGTGATTCAAAGCCAAGTGGCTGTCATGCTTTGATAAGCAACATGCCAGTGGGCAGAAAGGACTGCAAGAGCCCTACTGAGAGAATCTGTCAGCTTTTCTTTGACCTAAAAAGTTCTGGTGTGGTAGATGATAGGGATCTTGTATACAATTATTATACAGTAGATTAACAAAACTGAATTTAGTTTGATTGAACTCTCAAGTCTTGTGTTTTAGTTTCAAGCTAAGTTTGTACTTAGTTTAAACTGCCTCTTCATACTTCTTCTGCTATACGAAGTACGGAATTTTTCTAAGTTGTAAATAAGTTTAGAAAGTTTCAATCTGCAAAAGGAACATCTAATTTAAAAGAGGATAGTATGCTGGGTTTCAAAGCCTCACAGTCTTAAAGTTTGAAAATCTACTCAAATTTAAATTTGGCTTATGTCAGTTAAAGCAAAAACTTCTATAATTGCTCCCTTTGTATTCTTTTGGTCTGAAATTACTGGCATTATTTAGGAGGATTTTAGGAGGTTTCATGTAAGAAAGGCCCTAGTTTTGCAATAACATTGCTGTAAGCAATTGTCTGGTGAAAATTTAAATTACTGGAGCCTTACAATAATATACCCTCTATGTAGTAGTGCATTGTAAACTGAATTCCACATTTGTGGAATCTGGAATATTTTCTAGAGAGAAAAATGTACACATAAAAATACTAAAAAAATAAATTACCATTCTAATGATGTTATGCTGTGTTGAAAATACTTATACAGTAGATAAATGTGACTAAGAAGTAGGAACCCAATTAAAATTTTAACAATGTATCGACAATTGCAAAATACAAGTTTACACAGAATTAAAATAATTCCATTTATCACACACCATAATGGTCATTCAGGTAATCTAGTACTGCTGAGGTACTGGATAAAACATTAAAAACTTTTTTTTCTTGTTTTGAAGTTATCCGTTCCATCATGTACATTAAGTGGTGGTGGAAACATGTAAAAGGAGTTCCGTGCTCAAGAGCAATGTCAACCCAGTCCTGGATGCACTTAAAAGGTGTCTCTTCGTATCCTGCAAACATAGCTGGATTTGCCAAGAGTCCTCTAGCCACCATTATACCTTCAAATTGGAAATTAAAGCAGTAAGTTACATTCTACTTGAAATTTTATGTTAAATCTTCCTGTAGATTTTGTATAGCATCCCTGAGGACAACCACCCAAAGCTTACAAACAAGGAATTGGAGAACAATGGGGATTAGTATTACAGCTGTATGAGAGAAATCCATTTAAAAAGGCAGGCCTCAGAGAGTCTGCAACACCTATCAACACATTCCACATTCCAGAAATTTTGAAACAAAACACAGGACACAGAGTCCTTTCTTCCCTACTTTTGAAACTGCACTTAAATAGTATGTTTTTACTTGCTATACAAGCCTGCCCTTATAACATAAAATTACGATAGACACGAATATGCTAAATTTAGGATTTTCTTGTGCAATTCAAGTCTATTCACTGACCTACAATCCTTCTTCCAGTAAGAGCTCAATGGCTCAATTCAGTAAATATCAGGACTCTTGATCTGCAGTAAATCTTTCTGAACAAGACAACTGTAATCCCATATTGTCAGATAATGTCTACCCTAATTTTTCTGTGATTAAGAGACAGTTTTCCTGCACTGTTGATATATAATCACTTAGTATTTTCTTTAAAAATAAAATGATAAAAAATGAAAAATTTCTGTTGCGATTGTACCTGACAGAAAAAAACTTAATGCTTTATATTTTTGCTACTGAAGAAGGTCAGATGGACTAGGAGAACATTGTTGAGCATGATGCATTTCCTTCCTGCTTTGTTTTTGGGGGAAAGCAGAACGGCAGTTTGGTTCAACCAATTTTTGTTGTAGCTAATAAACCACAACAGTGCCAGCAGAAACCTTCCACACGAACTTTTCCTTCTACCACTGTTCTCTATCCTGTTGCTCTCTAATGTGGATACAGATCACCTCTTCAAAACATATACCAAAATTCCATATTGTCTTGAAACCACAGACAGTTGCAGGAATCTATTGTGACTAAATAACTGCAGAACACAAATTTTACGACTGAAATGAGAGTGCAATGCCTCACTGTGTCCTTGAAGCTAACCATCTCAACTGTTAAGTATCTGGCTTAACAGTATTTCTTTTTCCACTGTATTATTACTGCAAGAAATCTGCTCCCATGTTCAGGAAGTAGAGATTTCCAAGTGGAAGTTTACAGTCCTTTAAAAGATGATCAGTTCCATAACGAGATGGAATAAGTGTCTGAAAGTCCCCCTGAACTCCACTACTGAGTGATGAGATAGCATAATTAAGCAAAGAGCTTTTGTAATTTGCCACAGAAATCATTATTTTGTGGCTTTGAACAGCAGTGCTCTAGTGCTCTGATGATTACAAGTGATTCTGTGTATGAGTTTATAAGGCATCTAAAACATGCTCTTTCGTTTGTCTCCTCAAAGAGTGAAAATCACTCAAATCATGTCCTACTTACAGCGAAAATAAATACTTTGAAATCTGATTAGTAAGTTTACTTTGAAAATAGAGTATGTTCAATCTTACCATCTGCTTCTGTCAACTGATGAACACTTTCAGCATCTTTTAAAGTTTTAATGTCTCCATTAGCCACAATAGGTATAGACATGCTTTGTTTAATTGTTTTAATTGCATCATAATGTACAGGCTGATGCCTTTCTTCTATACTTCTCCCATGTACTGTAATCCATGAAACTCCAGCTGCTTCAGCTTTTTGACACAGGTCAACTGTTCTTTTTAAGTCCTCATGGATCCTAAAATTCCAAGGAAAGTAGTAAGTTACCTGGACTATAGGAAAAGCCGTCCTCCATAAGAAGTTACCACGGATTTGTATAAATAAGAGTATAAAGACAATATTATGTTGAAAGACAGTGTTTGGGGGTTTTTTAAGACATATGAGTTTAATGTATGGAAACTGCTATTTAATTTAGCATTTCCCAATTACATCACATCTCTGTAATATACATGGTAAATTTTATAGACATTGAGCAAGGGTACCCAAAAATTCCAAAACAAACACCACAATTTTGCATATTCTGTGAAAAAAAAATCCAACTTATAATAGTTCCCCTTTCACAAAGAACTGGAAACTGAGTTGAAACTTAACTGACAAATATGCAAAAGCCACACAGGATATGTGGTGAAATAGTGAATCATGGAATGGTCATAGAATCATAGAATGGTTTGGGTTGGAAGTGACCTTAAAGACCATCTAGTTCCAAGCCCCTGCCATGGGCAGGGTCACCTTCCACTACACCATGTTGCTCAGAGCCCTGTCCAACTTGGCCATGAAAACTTTGAGGGATGAGGCATCCACAGCTTCTCTGGGCAGCCTGTTCCAGTACCTCACCTTCCTCACAGTAAAGAATTTCTTCCTAATATCTAATCTAGATCTGCCCTCTTTCAGTTTGATGCCATTTCCCCTTGTCCTATTGCTACGTGTTCTTGTACAAAGTTCTTCTCCCGCTCTCTTGCAGCCCCCTTTAGGTACTGGAAGGTGCTCTAAGGTCTCCGTGGAGCCTTCTCTTCTCTGGACTGCACACAAAGCAATGCAAAACAAGTCTACAGAAGTTTAGAAACTGATGAACTGTGGAGAACAGCTCAAAAAGTAAGTTCTTGTAATGATACAGACTATGCATTGCGTTTCTTTTATGGAACCCTTTATCTTTTATCTTGTACTTTTATGTAGTTTGGATTGCAAGAAAACTTTAGCCTACAGTATTTTATCTGGGTAAGGAGTCAAAGGCTGTGCTAGTTCTGCTATCTAAGTTTGGGACTACTTGCCCCAGATAGTCACATGTAAGGAAATTACTATAAAGTGTAATACTACATTAACAGAATATTATAACTATTACACTAAATTGTTTCTTTAAAAAAATAAAAAGGATTCTTCCACATACCACTGAAGTTAGACCTACCTTATTTTAATAGACACTGAAAATTTAGGGTTGTCGATCTGATTTCGTACATGTCTCACCATATCTTTAACAAGTTCTGGTTTATTTATTAAGCAAGCACCATAACCTTCTGCCATGGCCCATCTTTAAAAGAAAAAGAACATTTGTATTCTAATTTGAAAAAATGCAGATCAATTTCAGTGAAATACATCAAATTTCTTTCCTTATGACCTTCAGAAACCCATGTGGTTGAATAACAAGAGATAGTACTAGCTGTACACTGATTATTTGTTTGCAGTTTCATACCATTATTTAGAGCCTGGTTCAGTCTGCATCGTGCTGTTAGAACTTTGGACAAGTTACTGATCTCTTTCAGTTCAATTTTCTGTCTGCAAAATGGACTCACAAGGAAGATAAATTAAAATTTAATCAACTTTAGATCATACATAAAATAAATAGTTTGATGTTTCCCCTTCCATTGGGTCATGGATTTCTTCTAAACAGAAAATTACTTTGGATTGAAAAGGAAGATTTTTGTAGTGCAAGCGAGGATATTATTTCTGTTCTCTCTCAACTACAAAACACTATTTTGATTGGCAGGAAATAACCTTTGTTTCCAGTTAAGAGCAGCACTTTTTTTCTTAAATAATTTTTTTTATAAAGGCACATGAAGTACACAAACTTTTGTTATTTTCAAACCAATATGCAGAAGAAACAAAGAACTCAAATGTAAGCATATATTTTTGGCCTAAAAGGTAGTTATAGTTTGGCATACTTAATGGTAGTAAGCTTAGGAAAAAAAATACACTTCCATTCCGAAGTCTCAGATCTCTCCAGAAAAGATTTTTCTCAAATACTGTAATTTTATGTCAAGACAACCTAATTAGAATAGAGAAATTAAGTATTTGTACCATATTATTATCTTTTAATTTCCTATCTTATTTTTCAGGTCTTCATTTAGAAAAACACTGCCTGACAAACATGTAATAGATGATTCTTTATTGAACCAGTTAGCAAGGATCTTCATTTGTTCATTACTACTCTGTTTCACTGTTAAGACAAGATCTTTATCAATTCAAGTGAGAAGCAGATCACTAATTCGCTATACTTATAAATCTCATACAAGATAGAAGAAATTGTTTTCTGCACTTCTTGAATAACATAACCTGTATAATTTTATATTACAGACTATCGTTCACTTGCAGAAGTTTGAGACATCGGGGACCTGCCTCACTGTTTTGGGAATTGCCACATCATTTCTCAAAACACTCTCCAAATTATTTGCAGCAAGCTCTTTTTGGTAATGCATATTTAACAGCTGTTGAGAAGGGATGGACACTTCACTTCTGAGCCAACACTGAGTATCTCAGAAATGAAAAAAAGGCAAGTTGGTAAATTGACATGCTTTTCCCAGTCTCACCATGGTGACAGGTATTTCAGAACACTCAGAACAGTGTCTTGCCACATAGACATCTCTGACAGGTTAAAAAGCTGTTTCTCTCTTGAAGTCTATTTTTAGGTTAAGACAGAAATTACAACGAAAATGAGGACCAGCATTCTTTAGTCTCAAATTATTTCATCATATTTACCCATGTTTTTCAAAACTTTACCTCTGAGGACAACCACAGTTTAGGTCTATTCCATCTGCAAAAGGACAGACGATACGTGCAGCATCACACAAAACCTGTGCTTCTTTAGCAGCAAACTGAACAATCAATGGATGATCACCTACTCCAATGAAAAGATATTTAGATTTAAAAATTTTCAGAAAATAAAAAGAACAAATTCTAAATTTTGAATGTTTGTTTGTGTATTGAACAGCTGTCTGACCATGGTCCTGGGCAACCAGCTCTAGGTGACCCTGTGTGACCTGGGGGGCTGGATAACATGACCCACAGAGGTCCTTCCAAACTTGACTGTTTTGTGGTTCTGCAAGCCCCAGATCACAAATAAATAAAGGCAGCTTACTAGGGGATACTAAATGAGTATGTCTATTAAGAGAGGTAGAAATTCAGACAAATATATGTGCCCTACAAAGCTGCTGGCTCTACATACACTTTTTCTGACTGAAACCAGTCAGTTGATTATATTCCACAAAGACCACCTATGAAACTAAGTATTCTCTACATTTCAGCAGCCTTCATGCTTCCCCTCCTAGCCTGCCCCTTCTTGTCTGCATGCTGCTCGTTTGCTGTGCTGACATGGCTGTCTGTCTTGCCAGGTGGGAAACTTGCTTACAGAACTAAAACCCTTCAGAAAGGAGCTAAACCACCCACAAGCTTTGCCCTTCCTCATCTCATCCCATCTTTTTCCTCTTCTGTGCCAGCATGGCTGGTTTTTATCCACAGTGTGATAAGCAGAGTTGGAATGAGCGCACATGCACAGAGGCAGCTTCAGCAGCTTTATCTCAAGTGAGAAACCAAAGTGTCAGTGCTCCTTAGCTTGGGTCTGCTGAACTACTTGTGATTTACTAAGCCCCTGCAGAGAGCCAGATGGTCATTTGGAACATGCTTTCCTCTTTTACAGCTACTGCATTACATTAAAGGCATCTAAAAATATCTCAAGCAGTCTTAGCACTCGCTTTCCATATAAACAATTGCTGCAGTTAAGAAGGGGGATATCTGAGCACTGATGGAAAGAGATGATCCAACAAATACACAAAGCAAGTGCACTTCCAGCACTGAAGAGACCACAAGTGCTTCTGAAGATTTTTTTTGTTTTAGAGGAAAGTAAATAGTTCTTCAAGTAGTGGAGCTTAAGTCAGAGAGGCCAGCAGTACTCTCTCAATCAAGCTGAGACACTTCTAGGAATAACCTAAAAATCCAGCAAGCAAAAAAACCCCCATATGTATTTTCAAAACAGCTACAGTGATGTAGCTGAAGATGTACATTGTTATAGCTAATATTTTAGAATAATCCTACACTCCTAGATTTTTTTTGTTGAGCATTAAGTGATAAAAATATTGAGTCTAGCCATACAAAATTTTTTAGCAGCAGCCACAAAGACCATGTATCTCTATCTGAGAAATACATAACAGAGAAACATTAACACAGAAGAAAATGGAAAACAGAAATTTCAAACATACTCCGCTAATTAGAAGACAAAATCCCCAAACAGCCAGCAAGTTAAACACAGAACCACAGAAAATGTATAAATGCTAATAATGTAAATACTATAATCTGGGCAAAGTATGAGGCAGAGTGTTTCAGAGGCTTATAAAATTAAGGCCAGCATGAAAGAAGGGAGAAGGGAAAAAATGTTGTTTATAATCCTTAAACATTTAATTCTGTATCCCTTGTTATCAGGTAGCAAAGCTAGAGCACGTAGCTGTAAAGGAGAACTTCCTTTCCCTGTCCCTGCACCCCTCATAATATACATTTCGGACCTGTGGAACTTCAGTGCCACCAGACTTCAAGTAGATCAGAAGTGTAACTAAATTTGAAGGGGACCAATTAGTAACTGTGGACCTTTGAGCCATATATACTGTCAGTTATGTTCTTACTCATTTATTTTTACACACAATGAATTATTCACACTTTTTTGAAGTTGATTTCTACTAATAAGAGTGTGTCTACCTCTGTTTCCCCATGTGACTTTTCTCTGTAACTGCTCTGTTCTATTTGAATAATGCACCATAGTAGTCAGTGCATTTCAAATAGTGAAATGTACTTCCCCTATCGCATATACTTATGAAACCACAAATTCTGTGGTCTGAATAGATTAAATCATCACGCTTCATAGATCCTACATGCTGATCTTACTAGCCCATTAGCACATTAGCAGCACTCTTCATTCTTCGTTGCAGCTTATACTTGTTCATTCCTTGTTATACTGTTCTACTGCAGTCACTTCACATCAGCAGATCTGTATCGTTCTTGCCACCTCTTCCCATGTATTTCATACCACTTATGCTTTACAGCCACAACACTCTACAACTCCTTATACTGCTTGGTTTTGTATGTGTTCTGTTTATGTTTCATTACCATGCCTGAAGCTTTGCTTCTCCCCATTGACCCCAGCCATGCTTCAACTTCCCAGTCTTTGTGCCTTCTTGCTCTCAACATCTCAAGTTGTCCATCAACAACCCCTTCCACTTTCCACTCCAGCTAATATGAAATCCTGCTTCTTTTATAAATCCTTGATTCCACCGTATCAATGCCTGGTCTATTAATTTTTTCACCTTTAGCATCACTCTTGATTTTGCTATAGACCAGAAAATTTTTCACAAACAACAAGTTAAATGTTTGTAACTGAAACACACCTGAAACAATTGCTGGGAAAAGAACCTTGCTGCCATCTTGTACTTGGTCTGGCTGGGATGGAGTTAATCTTCGAATTTATTTAAAGTTTGTTTATAGCAGCCTGTGTGGTGCTGCAGTTTGGATTTAGTGACAAAACCGGTGTTGATAATTCACAAACTGTTTTGGCGATTGCTGCAAAGTACTTGCACAGTGCCAAAGCTTTCTCTTTTTCTCACTCTGCTTTCCCCTGCCCCCAGCAAATAGACTGGTATGGGCAAGAAGTTTGTAGTGGACACAGCTATGACAGCTGACCTAAACTGGCACAAGGAATATTCCATGCTGTATAACATCAAGCTCAGCAACAAAACTGGAGTGGTACGGAAAGAAGAAAGTGGGTTGGGATGTGGAATTTGTGTTCCAAGGTGGCTGTTGCTTCAAAACTGACTGGGCATTGGTCTGCCAGTAGGAAGTGATTGCCTTTGCATCACTTGTTTTTTTTCCCTTTCCTTCACATATGAAGCTGCCTTTATCTTGACTCATGATTTTTTCCTGTGTTTGCTCTTCCTAATCTCCCTCTGTGCTGCTGGGAGGATGGAGGAGGAATGAGTGAGCAGCTGTGTGGGTGCATGGCTGCTGGCCAGCTATGTGTGGTCAACCCATCATGGATCTATGTCAGTTTGGAGGCCTTGATTTCAGGTGGAGCCAAGGTTTTCCACTATTTCATTTGACCCACTATCACTGGATTGTGCTTACTCTCACCTAGAATTTTTACAATCAATAAGACACAGTATACCAAAACTGTTTAACGATGTCAAGTTGTGACGGACTTCATACACTTGGCCGATTTGGCTTTTCACCACTTAAAACAGTCTGACAAGGCAATGGTTTATTAAAGACATACCTTTGTTTGTAGTGAATTCGCTGTCTCTTGCTTTTGCAGATCTCACAAAATCTGCTGCCACTATCATTGGTGTGTAACACAAATCGCAGCTGTATTTCCTTACCAAGGTTCTGAAAGCCAACCTGCAGACATAAGAAAATTATGAGGTAAATTGTAAAGGCATTTTTCTGATGAGCTATTCTAAAATGTTGTTGACATGCAGTACCGTGGGGGTGTTCAATCGTAATCGTAAGATAAAACATGTCCCATGTCTACCTCTGTCTTAAATAATTAAAGAAAAAAAAGATAATCACACTTGTTTTTACAGTCAAGATAAACTTCCTCAGAGAAAATACACTGCAAACAGCTGACATGACAGCTACTCACTTTGAATAGCGGACCATGGGGGCACATATCTTCACAACTTGCCCAGAACGAAACAAATCCATGGGATCTTTTCGTTGGCATTCTTTAGCTTCTGTGATGTCACCAATCATGTATAATTAACAGTCCTTTCGGCATCTGGAAAAACAAACAGCGTTTGAAACGTAAGTAATTCAGTTGCTTCTCACAGGCCGTGCTGCAAACATCAAAAAAAAAAAAAGCGTTCCGCTGAAGCGTCCCGCAGGACGTCGCTCACTTGCACAGCGTCAGGAAAAGGAACTCCCTCCGCAGCCGAGGCCCCGCCGCGTCCCGGCTCCCGCGCCGCTCCCGCCGGGATCACCACGTGCCGCCGCCACCGCCCGCCCGCTCCGTCGCGCGCCTTCGCCATCATCGCCGCGCGCCGCGTTCCGGGAGTGACGCGCGGGCTCCGGCACCGCCAGCATGGAGGAGGCGGGGGCGGCCCCGGCCCCGGCCCTCGCCGAGCTGCGGGCGGACGGTGAGGCGCGGGCTGGGAAGGGGCAGTGCCGGGCACAGCCCCCGACGGCCGCACCGCCCGGGGGGGCCCCCCCCCCGCGGCGGCCCGGGGAAGACGGAGGGTCCTCGGCGAGGGCGGTGTCGGGCCGGGCGGGCGGAGCCCGGGGAGGGGCGGGCAGGGAACCCCCGCGCTCTGGAGGCACGGAAAGTTTCGGTGGCGGGGGAGTAGCGGTGGCCGAGGGTCCGGGTGAACTTCCTCTGCCTCCCAAAGGGAAGGAGTGCACTGGAAGGAGAGGCGAGGGTGCTCGGTGGAATTAATAGTCGGTGTCTGGGAATCCGAGTCTTGCTTGATCCACAGTCATCATTGCAGTATCATTTCTTAATGGTTTTATAAACTCACACTGCTGTGAGAGTCCGGTATGATTTCATGAAGTTGTGCCTTGTGCCACGTGTCAGTTGCTTGGAGGTGACTGGCGTGTGTTTGGTTATGGGTACAAGCTCAACAGCCTCACCCTGATTAATGCTGTAAAGTTTCAAAAAGAAGATATTGACACTTTTTAGTGTTTTCCACTCAAGGTTGTCGGCAATAAAGGAACAGGAGTCTTTACCACCATTTACAAAAAAATCCCAAAACAGCAAACCCAACCCCCAACCTCATTTATTGGCTCCAAACCTGTTTCTCTTGGTTGTGGTGCCTTCTCACGTTTATATTATGTGATGAAGATAACATACACTGTGAAGTTGGAGGAATTGAAGGTCAGATAGCTGTACGTTCTAGGTCCATAAATATTATTTAACTGTTCTGATGCATGAATATAAAGTCTAAATCTTCTTTCAGAATGTTATGCTGACTTCTTCAGAGAAGACTTTGATGTGAAAGCTTACACTTCCCAGTCTATCCATCAGGCTGTGATAGCTGAGCAACTGGCAAAACTTGCCCAAGGTATCAGTCAGTTGGATAAAGAGCTGCATTTACAAGTAAGTTTAAAGCATACCTGTTATTCTGGGGTGATGGATGTAAAATATTCAAAGACTCAGTAATCTTATGATCTTGTAATTTCTGAAATTGCCCAGTGTGCTCTGCAAGTAGTAACTAAAAGTACAATTTGCTCCCAAACTATTAGTGATTCTGAAAACTCAGTTAAGCCCACACTTCCTGTCAAGAAGCTGCATACAGTTTCAGTTGCTGTAGTCTGTATACTGAGATACATATCTCTGCAGTCTCTCTGTGTGCTACTCTTCCTTGCAAGAATGTTCCTTGAGTCTTTCTAAATGATCATGTCAACTAACAGGTGTTTTGGAATGACGTTGTGAGCAGATAGGGAGAACTTACACCCTTTCATCCTCTGCTGGAAAGTAGCTAGACTTACCTGTAGCTAGGCGAATATAAAACCTATGTTAACACACCTCTACACCTTTAGAAAGGCTTTTGAGTTTCAATAGTAGAAGACATTTTCTATGTGGAAACTATGAATCCACAGTGGACCTTGCAATGGGTTTGTGTGCAGTTTCATAACCTGCTTCCTGTCTACCCCTGCCCCTCTTGGCCAGTTCTTTGGGAACTAGTTTTTAAATGTCATAAATAGAAAAAAAAGTGAATATACATTATTGTTGTGAGATTAGTAAGTTCACGTTTACAATTATGTATGAAGGTGTGTTGAAATGTGATTGCTCTGTTGACTTTAATTAAGTTGTCAGGTACGCTGCAGTTACTTATCCTCTTCTTGTTCTGAGCTTGCTGCTTTTGTGAATTAAAACTCTTGTGTTCTGAAAACCCCTTCATCTTTAAGATGTACCTGCTTTTTTCTGTGTCTGCCTAATGTAGGGATGGTGATACTTAAATACCTAAGGTAGGAACGATGACAATATATTTAATCCTCATTTTAGGTGCATGGCCCCATTTTTCTATGTTGATTTCTATATTCCGTTTTTTTCAAGGTTGTTGCAAGACATGAAGATCTGTTGGCCCAAGCAACTGGAATTGAATCCCTGGAAGGTAGGTACTGTTATATTATTCTTGCTATTCCTACAGTGCAGGAAGCATTTTTAGAATCTATGCAGGGAATATCATTCACTGCCAACTTTGGCCCCTCACGTTGAGGCTAGAGATCTGACTTCTGAGTAACATGTGGCAGCTTTTTTTTCGATGTCAGTAGATGGAGCTCCAGGGAGAAGATTTGGCTGATACTTATCTGTAGTAACTGCTTCGCAGGAAAATGTGTTTCAATAATCAGTTCTGAGGAACTTTAGTAATCAAGCCTTTTTTGGCCTTTTAAAATATTTTCCTAAATAAGCCTAATTTTGTTGCAACATTGGCAGATATCTGTTGTCGTAAGCACCACTTTATGTTACATATGCATGTGATGCATAGTTTGCATATCTTAACCAAAGAGGCTTTAACACATAATCTAAACTGTGTTGAGATGTTTTTTCCTAGTAAGGGGCTACTAAGTTAGATACATACCTTTGTTTTATTCCACTGTTTTGAGATCTGGTTTTGAACATAAACTGCTGACTTTCAAAGACCTTACTTAGGAGCCACTGAATCTGTATAGAAAATGGTTGCAATATATTGGTCTCATGCCAGGAGCTCATTAAACCTGCCATTCTACTCTTTATCTCTTGCTGGGAACTTCATATGGTTTTGTTCTGGTTTGGGGTTTTTTTTGTGCAGACCTCTATAAAATGCTAAATTGCGTATCCTGTCAGCTCCAAGCATATCCCCTTTTCCCCTTCCATTTTGTAACTTGCTAAGTAATTTATCTTTGCTCCTTTTTTTGCTTTCAGGTTTTGGCATAACCAGTGTTTCTGGTTACTGACAGTTATAGTATATCCTTACCCTTTGGAACTTCTTGGATACAGTATTTGATTGTCAGCATTTGCCTATAGCTGTAAAATTAAACAGGTGGCTATTTAATCTAGCAATGGTAGCTCCTGAATAACTTTTCAAACAGTTGGAGAATCAAGCGTAGAACACTGAAATATGTGTTCATTCTCCAAATAAAAAGTAGATAGGAATGTGTAGTAAATCTTGTGATTGATAGATACCGTTCAGTCATGATCTTCAACAATTTGTGCTCAGTGAAATTGTGTTTTCTGAAATTATGGTTGTTTCTGAAGGCATTCCTTCCTAAAATTGCTCTGAGGAAAGAATGATGTACTTCAAAACAACTATTCAGTTAGAAAAGTTTTCTGTAAGACAGGTGTGGTAAATAATGCATGTTTTACAATAATAAACCCAAGTACAAATAAAATCCAATTCACCTAAAATTTGTTGAAATTAATCCATTTACTTAGGGCTATGTTCTTAAAGGAAACACTGAGTCAATCTTAATGAGAAAAGAAAATGTGGATATCAACAGATTTTTTAATTACGAAGTTAGAAATGCATAGCTTTTGGTATGTTTGTCAAGAAAGTTAGCAATTGAAGATCATGGAGCTAATTTGCAGCATACATAGTCAGTTGGTTGTATGAATCTCATTAAATATCACCCAGCTTGTAGAATCCTTTCTTTTTTGGGCCTGCCCACTTTTTTAATGATACACTGATCTGGAATACATATTCTTCTCTGTCTAGTGGTGGTTCTGTAGGTATCTTGAGCTGCTTGTTATCTTAAGATAGGCTAAATGATATCATCCTGTATCTTCCACAGCCTATGGAGAAGGTAGATTGCCTTTTCACCCATCCTTATTCTGCCCTCTGGGAAGAGGCCTGCTGTATGCTTGACAGCAATATCACAGCCATAGGTGCAGCAATGTTGTGCCACTGGCCCCTCCCCCATTATTGCAAAGTAGAGTAGAAAATGCAGCCTATTTTGCCAACTTTTCACTGTATCTCATATCTTCATCCTCTGATGTGGGAGAATTGCATGCTGACCATTCCATGTATAAATGCCAGAGAACCCATCAGTCTGTCACTAAGCCAAGTTAATAATTCTGAAATAGGGAGAAGATGGAAAATTACATATTTATACAAAGTAAGTGAGATATAGTCACAGTACAAGACAACCTGAATGTAACTATTAGCAGTAGTTTTGTTTGTCTTCCATCTTACTGTATCATGCTGCAGTTTTATGTAATTTACTGATGACATACTTGCAAACAGGGCTCTACAAAAATGTAGTAGGTTTGAGTATGCTAACAGTAACTGGAACAAAAATAATTTCATAGGCCTGGGTTTGTGTAACTTAATTAAATTTTCAGCAGGCTGATTCTGTATTGCAAAAATGACTGCTATCCTTGACTACTTTGTTTGCAATTTAACAAGAAAAAACAAGCATGCTTGTTGGCTTTCCTTGTGCTGCTCTGCCAAACTAATCTGGAATAAACATGATTAGGGTAGTTTGCTCTGTTTGTAATCTAAATTAGATGACCTTACAATGACATTGATACCTTACTTTTTGCTAAAGATGCTTATGCAGAGGAAGAAAACCTTAAAGGAGAATTTTTTATTTTCTCAGTCCTCTTTGTCCATTGGTTTCTCTGAACCATCTAGTCACTATGTCAAATAAATAGTGTTAAATAGATTGGGCCATTTTTGTGTATCATTTTCAGGTGTTTGTGCCAGGTTATATGCCTTTGAACCACAGCCCTAATCGTCATTCTTTCAGAAAGTAACATCCCCTAAATATTATTTGAAACTTCACAAGTGATGGATTTTGGAATAATATTTCTTCTGTATATTTATGTTCTCTATCAATAAATTTTCCATAACATTCAATAAGTGACCTATTACCTGCTCAGTTTATTCCCTAATATGCTGCATTAGTCTGTATGAATGCTTTGTTGCCAAGGGGGAAACTGTTTTGATTTTTTTTTTTTTATGCTATGGTAGTCTGCAGTAGTTACTATGATCTGAAGAAAAACTCCTTGTAATTGATGAGTGTTCCGTGTAAAAAAATCTGCTTTATTTTGCAGGTGTCCTCCAGATGATGCAAACTAGAATTGGTGCTCTACAAAGTACTGTTGATAGGTATGATGTTGATGATGCCGTTCCTTCTGTGATTAGAAAGTATAAATTCTTATGTTCTATAATGCTATTTATTAATCCTGTTACAAATAAATTTCTCTTCTTATTTTTAGAATTAGAGTCAAAATTGTTGACCCCTACAACAAAATAGTGTCTCGCACAGCTCAACTAGCAAAACTTCAAGTAAGTTGCATTAAAAACATATTTAAAAAAAAACCTTTTTGAACCTGTGTTATTTCACAATTGTCACAAATGAGTGGTCTTTTTCAACTCCAGTAGCCATTAGTTTGTTGTCAGTATTTCTCAGTGAAAATCAGTATTTGTGTGTCTCTTCATGAGCTACTGAGAAGTGCTTTATATTGCAAAGTAGGAAAATGACCTTTGCACTTGCTAAGTGAGAGATGGAGGGAAGGGTTATCTGAGTACAGATTAATTAAATTCTCATTACTGCTTGTGTAATTTCGGTATTTAATGGTATGGTACTGTTGTGTAGAAGATGCTTTTTGCCCCTAAGTTAATGCAAGTTTGGCTGCAGTTTAGTAAAGAGTTTGGGAATTAATTCTTGCGAAATAGCAGGGATGCAACTTAAGGAGTCATTTGTGGTTGTGGAGTTTTGTAAGCCCACATTCATAGTTGTCCCTGTCATTTAAATATAAGTGGATTCTACAGGGGAATGTAGATCGCTGTTAGAGGATAGCAGTGAAACAGAGCTTATCACAATCATGGTGAGATAAGTGTCAAACACTTCCATGGATAATTTTATAACAGTTGAAAACTATTCCGTAGATCTTCAGGAGTCATGTGTCTGCATTCTGTTAAGTTTATGGTTTGAAAAGCAACACAACTCCCACCCCACAAGTGTTTAGTGAGTTATTGTTTGAACTATTTGTCTTTGCAAGTTTACCTTAGCTTTGCAGAACTAGGAACTTATCTTTTAGTAGCTGAATTTTGAGCTGTGGATGTACACTCAAGTAGATTGCCATCTGCAAGTGACTGCTGTTGTAGAGTAGATTAAGCTGCAGACTCATGCAGTTTCTAGTCTGGGGGCTGATGGAGCAGCTGCACTGCTCTCTTGGCTGAACTGCTCTTTTCTACATCAATTTCAGTACCAGTGAGGTTCAACAGGAAGCTCTTAAAACTCTGTTCAGCCAGTTTGGCTGGCCACTTATCCTGCTGTTTTCAGTTCCAGCTGTTACAGTTTTTGTCACTGGGTAAAATTCCGTGACTTCCATGTGGTGGGTTAGGTGCAGATTTTTTGTTGTTCTCTGAGGTATGTTGAATGTGTGGAAAAGATTGTGGGAATTCGAGGCTAAAGATGAAGGTAATTTCTGCCCTGCCCTTACACAAAGTCAAACTGCAGAAGGACGTCTGAGAAGAATGAGTCCCTCAGCTTAGGAAATGTTTCTTGGGTGCTCTTTGCTTTCTCTTGGCAGTAGCAGGGTTACATGGGTTTTCCTGTGGTGTGAAAGCAGCATCCATCCAGGGTCAGCATTATTCAGGCTGTGCCAGGGGATTTGTAATATCTGGCTTTTCTTGCTGTAAGTCAGAAGCCTACTAGTCTATCCTTCCTAGCATTCAAATCCACTTGGATGGGTACCTCAGTGTGTACAGAGGAATGATGATTCCAGCTTTTCTGCCAGTGAGAGTCCATCCTCAGTATGAGGGCAGCTCTCCCTTCCTTATGTTGGCCGGTACTGAGCGAGTACTTTATGTTGCGCTACACTGCAGGTCAAGACACCTGAATTATGACATGAAGCTGGACTTATGGAGAACTGAGTCAATAGGAAATCTCAGCTCTTCTGCTTCCCCAAGATGCAGTCCTGTGGAGTCCTTTACCTGTCTGACTCATTTGTTGAGGATGGGAGGGGAACAGCCCAGGACACAGTTTGCTTCCTGGCGGTGGCAGGGCTTAGGACATGAAATTGCTTCTAAATGCAAGACTTGTGGCTTGGGACATTTTCAAACACAGTAATTATATCAGCTGATGTACAATTAGTAGAATAAGTAGAAAAAGGTAGATAGCTAGTAAAAGAGGTTGCTTCTATCAAAATCTGTAGGGTTGGCAGGTATGTTTTGCTGAAATGTGTGGTGTTGCAGGGCCTCTTGTACTCGTGATGGTGTTATTTTAGTGCCTCTCCATTGATTGCTGGGGGACTACTCACAAACTGAAGGAATATTTGACTTGCATAAAGCTAGATTTTGCCATCCTTAATTGTTTTTAATATAGTACAACATTCTCACTTCAAGTAAAACTTCAAGTCTAGTCCTGAATTCTAAATCTCTGCTGTGTGATTTTGTATATTATGTCTTGCTCTTCTTTTAGAACTTCATGGCATCCCAAGGGAGCAGCAGACTCAGCAGGCTTACTTCCTGCTTTAAATCATACTGTCCTCTTCTGACTCTTTCCATAGTCGATCACAAGCTAAATGGGAGTAGTTAGCAGCTGAAATGTGTAGACAGAGAGTTTGTCCTTCAGAGGGTTATTTTCTATGCAACTCTGTTTAACCGAGTGTTTCTACATGGTCTCTTGGTTTCAGATATCTTGGTGTTTAAAAATACTTACAATACCCAAATGTTTAAAACATTTTAAAAAGAATAATCATTCTTTATTTTAAAGTTACTCTCTCTTTAAAATATTTACCAGTAGTAGCTTGCATCCTGATGCTACTGTAAATAAATAGTAAATGTAGTCTGAAGATAGTGGGCAGTCTCCTCTTTCTTCAGGCTTCATAAACAACAAAATATACACATTGAAGTACCTTGCACATATGACTTACACACTGGCACATTTTCAAGTGTCCCTCTCTTTATAATTAAGTCTTCTTTCAATAATTTCTTTAAATTAACTTGAGATTAAAAGTAAGAGGCTTTTCAATGTCTTGAATTGTAAGCAATAATGTCTGTTATTGGTAATATGTTGTTTTAAACTTCAGGAGATAGCTAACATGTAACCTCAAAAAGAATGGGTTTTTATTTTTGATTTTACTTAAACCAATGTAACCAGGGCCACTAGCCTTTTCCAAATTAATTCTTGTTTCAACAGTGGAATTCATTTCTTCTTGGTTGAAAGCATCTCCTTTAGAAAACCATACTGTATCAGCTCAGGAATGGAATGTTTCCTGAATTAATTCAGACTTCTGTTATGGAGGTGGTCAGGTTAGAGGATCTGGCATCCGTGAACAACTCCACTATTAGATATAATTTTTTATTTCTGTTACATGGTCCTTATATATTGCATTCTTTTACAGTGACTGGGAGTTTTATTAAGTTGAACAGCTCACATAAATGAAAATACTTGGGTGAAACAGGTTCTTTGTCAAGGGCACATTGCAGTAGCAATCACTGTGAAGTTGAGCGCATCTTCAGTGTCTTTGGATTTTTCTCCTCCTCCTAATTCACAGGGCCAGAATTTTTTTTTCTCCTGTATCTAAATGTAACTTTTCCCATCTCATACTCAGTTTGATAGTTGTTTTAAAAGATTATTTCTTGGGACAGGAGATAATGAGCAGCAATTCAATGAAAAAGACATAATCTTTTGGCATGTAAAGTAAAAGATGGTCAGAAAATAACTGAACTTAAATTCTTAGGGAAAAACGTTAGCGAGAGGTACACAATTGGATTAGAAAGTAATTAAATTTGAAAGCAAAGTAGTAATACTATGGCCTCTTTTTTGGCAAAGCATAGTGCTCTATATAAAAAGCTATTTTTGATTCATCTTGCAGAAATTTAGTTCACAGATAGGAAAGTGATATGTGGATTAAGATTTTTCTAATTAAAGAAATGAATTAATAAAAATTAATATATTAATCTCTCAAAGCAGTATAAGCCCACTTAGTTCTCACTAATGGTAATAGAAATCATGTGGTTAAGTTGTCTTACAGTGCTTAGGAAGCTTGCACTTCAGACTGTGGTAGAGAGCCCAAAGCAGAGAGAATAATTGGGCTTTTCACTGATTTGCCTCAGGGGGGCTTTTTCTAATTTTTCCTTTTTGTTCTGTCTAGATGTTTAATAAAATTAAACTATAAATATTTGTGTTTTCATTGTTTTGTGCTGGCATAGGGAAGAGACTATTAAGTTGTGAATATTGGTTGAAATGATTCACTTGTGTATGTTTTCCTGTTACACTTTAACATTAGTTTTCAAGAAATTAATTGAGTATGAAAAAGAGGTTAAAAGTCTTTTGGATACTAAATATTTTTTAAAGTAGTTTTAAATTAATTTTTGATATCCATAATTTTAAAACTTCAGGAGACTTTGCCTTCACTACCAAAGAAAGTACTTCTAGAACAACTATGTCTTAACTTGTTCCAAATTTCTTACCATTCTTGTTAATCTGATTGCAGATGTTGGACTGAACCTATGACTGTAATGAAATCTGAGTGACATTTCTGAATTCTAGTTTAGATATTACCCACTCCAGAATGTTGCCGTTCCCATAGCATGTACCTCCTAACCCCACTGACCCAGTCCAGTCCTAGAGGAACTCTACGCTTGATGTAACTCTTACAGTTTCTCTATTATTATCTGTTTCAAGATCTTAGTTGAGTGAACAATTATGAAACTATTATGTTTGATTCAGATGTGCCTTTTTTTCTGATTTGGTGCTAATGAAAACATATACAAATGTGTTTCCTAAAAATTTGTGTCTTACATCCATCCTCCATTTTTAGTCAAGAATGTCATGTATTTAATAAGAATATGAAAGAATGTGAACTAACAGTTGGCTGAGTGAAGGTCACTGGCTTTATGAAAGTTTTGCTGAGAATTAATTTTTATGTATATTCCTACCATAAGAGCCAATATTGTAATAACAATTTAGCCATTAAGTTTTATTGTCCTCTGAAGTACATGCTACCATTTTGCTTATTTTGGATCAATATTTGATTGGCAAGGCCAATTTCCTAATTTTACTAGAGCTTAAAGAGGGGAGGAATATTGAGGACAGATGTACAATATAAAATAAAGCTCGCTTCTAGTTAGAAATAGAACATGCCTCTGTTGTTGGGTTCTGAGTTGCCTTTGTTTTTTGCACAGCTGATGACAGTGTAATCTCAGTAGCCCCATAAATGTAATTACCAGCTTTAGAAAGTATTGGTCTTTATAACATATAATGGTGTTCAAAATTCTGAAAAAAGGGATTTCAGTGTTCTAAAGTTCCTTGGTTTTGTTCACATACATATTTCCTATTTCCACATTTGTGGCCTAGCATTATGTGATCCTGATATACTGATAATAGCCCCTAATGCTACAATTTCCCTGCAGGCTGCCTGCGACTTGCTGCGCAGGATAATACGCATCTTGTATCTCAGTAAGAGACTTCAAGGACAACTGCAAGGAGGAAGCAGAGAGATAACAAAAGCTGCCCAGAGTCTCAATGAACTTGGTGAGTCCTTCTCAGTTACTTTTAGAGGCATTTTTAGCTTGCAGTCACATGACTCACACTAGCATTTGACTTAAAGAAATACTCAAAACTTTTTGCTGTGGTTTTTACTGTCTACTTCCTGATTTAAACTGAGAAATGGCATGGACAGAACTTATTAATACTTTCCATTTTTCCATGTGACTTTTCTAGATACAGGTATTTAATAACATGAAAATTCTGTGATAATAACTTGTGTTCTTTTGGGCAACAATTTCTTTGTGAAGCAATTTCTTTTTGTTTTATGTTTGTATAAAATGCCTTTAGAGGCAGCAGGTGGGTATTTGGCTTTTGGAAGACATAAGACATAGTTTAAATTACAGTTCACATCCTAAAGAAAGTTATTGGCCCTGTGACCTTTATGAAAGCCGAATGATACACAGGTACCTAACAGAATACAGATACTGGGAGCATCCTGGTGCAGTAGTGACTAATTACCCTGTATTTTATTGACGTTATAGGAAGAATGATGAGATAATTCTCATGAATCATGTTACATTGCTACATTGTTTTCCGTACTTGAGCTAGTTTGGGAAGTTCCACACTGTGCTGCAGGATGCAGTGAGGAGCATCCCATTAGTCTTGGAGATCAGTTGGTGGTGGTGTATATGGTATCTTGCCAACTGTTTCTCCTTTGAGTCAATGGTATTCAAATTTCACCTTCCAAAAATAGGTTGTGGGAGGGCTGAACTATCAAATGTTCAGATCATCCTGAGGTTTATTGTGCATATTTGTCAGTACTGCTCTTTTTATACTATGTAATCAAAAAATTATTAGACAATGACTTAGTCTTATAATTGGCAGATGCTGTGTTGCAAACGGAAAGTCTTTATATTTATTTGGTGTATAAGTTTGACTGGAGCACTTAAGCATCAACTGCAGCATTCTAAGATAGAATATTTTTTCTGATTTTTTAAAAATTTTCTTTCCATTTTGGTCTCTGTTTATGTATTCAGGATATATAAAGTAATACAGTCTTTGAACTACCTGAATACAACTCTTCTGGGATGGAGTGCTAGATCTTATTAAAAAATTAGTACAATTTAATGGTAAAATCTGAGATGTGTATCTTGTGTAGCTTTTAGGGTTTCTTTCTTTGAAAGAAAATACCTTTTACTACTCTCCTTCCTCTTTTATTTTTTTATTTCACTCTTTCAAAAAAGAACTTGCACTTTCTTTTGTTAAAGTGCCACAGTCTTTTGAGTCTCTTGTTTTCAAATACTTGGTCTTTTCCTGAAGCTTAGCAAAATCTGAGTAATTTTTGTTAAAGATGAAGGGAAATGTGTCTCTTCAAGGGAGCCCTTTTGAGTTTCATCCTATGGTCTGTGGGGGTAGCCAAGGCTTGTGGTCCTTAATTTAATCCTTGATTCTACATGGTTTATGGCCAGGTAAAGTCTTTTATTTGCAGGAATGTAGCGTGTTGCAAGGAGACTGGGTCTTAGGGTATGGCTGGGGCGTTGCTGTGCTATGCTATGCTTCTGGACTTGAAAGGTGTTGGGACATGTGAGAGATCTGTGGGGGGGGGGTGGTGGTGGTGTGGGACAGGAGAACGGTGAGGCTGTGGTGGCTTGGGGTGAGTTGTGGAAATGCTGTGCTGTAGAAAGATGGGAAATGTGATGCAGTGCTCAGTGGTGGCAGGAGGGTGGGAAGCATCGGAACAGACAGTGGGCACTGGTAATTCGGTGGTGAGATAGGAACACTTTGGGAGGGCTTCGAAAGTACTACAACATCTGGTGGTAGTAAATAGGTGGTGTGAGAGCCTGGTATTGGGTAGGAACCTCATGTCAAGGAGGCTTGCTTTTGAGTTGGGGTTCATGGCCAAGATGAATATTAACTTGTGGTTTTAGCCAGATATTTCTGAATATCTCTTTCATCTCATTCAAAGAAAAAAATCTTCCCATTGTTTATTACCTTTCTGTTGTATGTGTGGTGCAGTATAATTTCTGCTTTGTCAAAATCAGCGCACTGTGATCTCACTGTGAAAGGTTTGCACTTCCTGTGGCTATAATATACCTTCCATTGTTTATAAGTTATTCTGGGTAGAATCTTGGGATAACGGGCAATTTATTTTTATATACTGTTATACTCTGTGTGTATGTTTGGGGGACACAAATGTACATGTGCCTATTTAGGTATATGTATTCCACATATATTTCTGCAGCAAATCTATGTTAGTTCACTTACAGCTTTTACTTTGTTGTGTCTTGAAGTTTATTTTGCAGTGATAGGAAAAGCTATGGTAAAAATATAAAGTCTTTGAATTAGATAGAAATATGGGTCAATCAGAGAAACTATAAGAAACAATTAGCTTTTACTGAGAAGGTTTTTTTATTGGACACTCTAAGTTGCTAGTAGTCTGCAGATCTTCAACTTCAGTGGATGATGTTAGGAAGTTTCTCTGAAAGCATTTGGTAATATTTTGACTGAGATCTCTACGTAAAGCTAAAGTAGATCTCAAATTCCTCTGTGTTGGAGTTTCACATTCTTTGAAATTAACTTTGCACTTTGGCACAGTAAGAAGGAAAACTTAATTTCCTATGTAATTTTAGAGAATAATTTGTGTGTGTGTGTATGTATATATATATAAAATTAAAACCCGGACTTCTGCAACTCTTCCATCTCCCAACATACTTGGGTTCTCTAGCAAAGTAGAAACAGAGTTGTGATTGTCTATTGAATTAGCTGTTAGGTGCTTCTCTAGTGATGATTCTTCACATTATACAATTCAATTCAGTGTATAGATAGGTAAAACAAGCAATGGTATTCAAATGTCACACAGTGCCTAATGCAGTGAATTATATGCCCTGACTACGCTCCTTGCTGATGTTTAAATACAAATATTTTATCAAGTGGAAAAGAAACATTCCTAAGCAAGATTAAACAATAGAATGTGACAGGAAAATGGTACGCTATATACAGTTCCTTTCACAGAAGAAATTCTGCAGGCATTAAAATATCTACTTTCTTCCATGTGGGTATACAGAAATTACTGTCTTTAACAGCAGCCAGTAACTTATCAGATTAAGTTGAAAAAATTCTGAGTTGTGAAGCAAATGGCCAGCATAAGCATGGGCAGGTTGGTAATTCCATCTGTCAGTTACAGAGCTAGCTCTGGAAAACCAAGGATGTCTATTTTTCCTTGCTGGATACCTATAAATGATGTCATCATTATTCATATAAATGCTTAGACTTCTTTTAATGATCATAAACTCTTCATCTCTGTATATGGTTGTATTATAATTGACGTCACAGCAAGTTAATCGATTTGTTTGAATGACCTTGTGAGCATATATTTGTAGGCAGGCTTTTGCACCAGCCATAATTTTGCTCTTTTGTAAACTCAGACTGAGCCTATGACTAAGCTATGCAGCCATAAAATAAAGGAGAAGGAATCTATTAAAACACAGTTTTGGGTGTCTTCAGTATAGAAGTTGCTCCAGGACAATATTTCATGTAACTTAAGAGAGGATGGACAAAGGTAGGACAATGACCTTACTTTAAAGCTAAATAATTGTAGAGAAATGGCAAAATATTGTTAGTTACTGAAGTCTAGCTAAAATGGAGAAAACCCTGTGTATGTACTGTGTTCCCATTGTGTTTTAACACCAGCCAGCAACCAAGCCCCATGCAGCCTTTTGCTCTCTCATCCCTGGTGGGACTGGGAGGAGAATCTGAAGGGTAAAGAAAGAGAGAAAACTTATGGGTCGAGATAAAGACAGTTTAATGAGTACAGCAAACCCATGCATGCAGGCAAGGCAAAACAAGGAATTCATTCACCAGGCCTAACATGGCAATACAAGATTTAAGGGAAAGTCAAGAAAATGTATCTTGTGAAGAAGTGTAGCTGTGCTAGAGAAAACCGAAATTAGTTAGGATATGCATGATAATGGGTGAAATACAATTTGAAAGAAGCTATCTGACAATGCCTGGAAGGCCTCTTTGTAGCTGGCATAGTATAGGTGGTGGTAGCTTGGTCTTCTGAAGTGCACCCCAGAACCAGTGACATCTGCACAAAGGTGACAGTGATCTTGAGCCTGAAAAATTGTCTTGTGGAGACTAGAAATAAATTGGACTTAGCACCTTTCTGGGGTAAATGATGTGAGTCATACAGGATTTAAACAAGAAAAAGCCTGGATATAGCTGGTATGTCCATTAGAATAGAAATTAGAGGCAATGGAAGGAGGAAAACAACCTCATCTGCCTGTGATTTGCCTTGGTGGGACCTTGTCTTGTTCAGTATTCAGGTTTCTCTGTTTCAGTGGGCTTTTCTGGTGTTACTACTACATCTAATACCCTGGAGTTTCCACTGAAAAGGAACATTGTTGTAAAGACTGTGAAGTTATCTATAGTACTGCAGCTCATCACCTAGTTTGTGTCATACAGTAATACAAAATATTGCTTAATAGAGGGAGACAATATGGTCTGTGTTTTTCCCATCATTGAAAATGACATTAATTAGAGCAAAATATTTCCAAATACTTTAAACCTAAAAAGTCTATTTTCCCCCTTTTTGTTCTCTGTTGCTGTTAAAACATGGACCTATTTCACAAAAAAGGAGAGCATGTTCCTTTGTGTACATGTATGTTGTATATATATGTATATAAAGGTTTATAATATTTATAAATACAAATATAAACAATATGTATATTCATCCTAATGTATCTCAGTTGCTTTTGAGAGTAGTCTTGTCGTTCTTAGTGGTTATCTTTAGGAATTCCTGGGGGGAGAGATTAGATTCCAGAATCTAATGGAGATCTTGCTTTATTGAAAATAGAACTTACTGCCACCAATTTTGTTTAGACAATTCAAACTAACTTGACTTCCATAAGCAAAGAAACTCTAGAACAAATAAACTATTTGTCGGAGTCTATAATATAAAAGTACTATTAAATAGTTGGCCACAGATTTATCAAGAATGAATCCTGTTTAACCAACTGTATTTTCTTTGTTGGCAGCATAACAGGCCTTGGGACTAGAGAGATCAATGACTGTCTTGTAGTTTGATTTAAATAGGGCTCTTGACACCATTGATTTAAATAGGGCTCTTGACACTGTGTCACACTAGCAGGATCAGCAATAGAATCCTGATGAAAATGTGCAGTGAATGCAGGAGTTTAGAGAAAGCTGTACCCCAAAAGTCTTTATCAGTTGTTCACTGTTGCCCAGCAATATGTCAAGTGGGGTGTTGTTGAAACGTGTTCTGCAGCTGGCTAGTGTTTTCATTCATGGTTTGAGTGATGTAATATGGTATATATGCTTATTAAATTTACAAGCAATAATCAAGCAGAGAAGAATGGTAAGTGTGTTGGGAAACAGGATTAGAATGAAAAATATTCTCAGTGAATTGGAGATACGTCTTAGCTGAACTGATTTCATTTCTCTTCCGGGCAAGTGCTAAGTCCTGGCAATAAGTAGTTAACAGAAGGAACAGGAGAAATGACTGTATGGGTAACAGTTCTGCAGAGATGAAGATCAGTGGGTAGAGGAACTGAATGTGTGTGGCTCTGGTTTGGAGAAGAAAGGTCTGAGAGGCAGACCTTTTCTTTAGATAAATAAAAAATTTTCAAATGGGAAGGGACTAAATGGCTCTCCATATCCACTGTGATTGAAACAGTAAGTAAAGGGGCTGAAATGTAGCAAAGAAAATTTTTACCTTAAATGTTAGGAAAGGTTTCTGTCGATAATGATAATTTCAGGGGAGCTGTGAAGTCAGTATTTGAAGCTGTTTAAAAACAGTTTAGACAAAGCATATACCAGGAATAAAATCATAAAGTCATGGAATAGATTGGGTTGGAATTGCTTTAAAGCTCATCTAGTTCAATCCCTCTGCAATGAGCAGAGACAATTAGATAGGGGTGGTTTTGCCTTAAAGTAGGAGGACTGAGTAACCAATCCTTTGTTCCTCCTGGAGATGCTGCCCCCACCCCCAACTCTGTTAACAGAAAATGTAGTATAGGGAAGTTTGGGGTTTTTTTGGTGGTGTGTGTAGTTTTTTTGTTGGTGGTTTTTGTTTGCTTGTTTTTTTTTAATTGGAATGCTCAATGTAAAATGTGCTTCAGAAGTTGGTTTGTCGGGCATTGTGCCCAGATACTTCTGGGATTATTATTAGGACAGTGTGACTGGAAAATTCATGCCATCACTTTAGTTCAGCCTCTTCTTATCACTCCTTTAGATGAAATAGTAGATAAATATCCTCAAAGACCTTCAGCTTGCCCCTCTGACACAATTACTTCTCTTCTGGTTGTGACTGACATTCACATAAACTTCACACAGTTCATGATGTTACTTGAGTGTTGCAAAAACTGACCCTCAAAAGCTATAATGTCAGTGTTGTCTAGGAGAATGCAGTGAACAGGAAAAAGGAAGGTGATACTGACTATGTGAATTTGAATGTCAGAATGCAAACTGCTTGACTGTTTATAAGAAAAATGTTAATTTACTCCTGTAAGTTTTTTAATATTTGGGATCAGTGATGAATATTGGTTTGCGTTTTTCAAAATACTAAGCGCTATTAGTCAGTATTCGGGAAGCAACAGTTCTAATTTGTTGAAAACTTAAACAACTAATTTTAGTAGTAGGTGTTCCCACTGGTTTGTTTTATATCAGTTAACCATTTCTATTGCAAGATAGAATTACCTTTAGTGTTTCCCCAGTATGCCTTATTAATTGAGCATTAAAGTAACATAAATAATCTGACTAAAACACGGAGACTTATTCTGAAGTGATTGCAGATTGGTTGACTGTAATATTTGTTCCCCAGGTAAAATATTGTTGTGTAAAAGCCATTTCCTTTTAACTGCTGCAGTTATTGAAGTAACATTAAATATGTGTTATGTGTCTGTACACAAGTATCACTGAACTTTCGGTGGTAAACTGTCTGAACACCTGCCATGGATACTATGGCAGCTCCCTTTCACTGCCACCTTCTTCCTGTATCCTGTTTTTTTCTCTTGCAAGTGATAATTTACCGTGTATGATTGCCAAGCCAGATCTTATGTTGAGTGCTATTAAAGTGAGGATGGACTTGGTTACTCATGTCAGTGTAGTCTTCCACTGCTAGTGCACGGAGCAGACAGATTTGTTGATATTAATATTGCCATGCACATTTTCTCGTAAGAATCAACACACATCGATCTGGAGGGAAAAGTTGCTTTCATGGTGCTTTTTCTTAGGGACTTAGATGCATTACAATTGACTGCCTTGTGCAGGACCTAAGTGTCCTCTAGAATAGTACAGCATATGTCTGTGTAGCACAGTGCATTGTTCTGTAGGGGTAAGTGAACTGATTTGATTAATAGAAATTACATGGCTTTGCTCGCATGACTCTTTGCCTGGGGTAATTAGTCCTGCTGAGAATGACTGAATTATATTACTGGCTCAGAGCCATCTGTATTATTTTTGAGTGCCACTGCTTCAGGTGGTGCATCTGCATCCGTAGTAAGTGCAAATATCCCGCTAAAACATTTTTCTTCTGTCCCCGGTGGTGTTAGCAGTAACACTGCCAGACCTTCACTGAAATTGTTTGGACTAAAAACTATCTGTGCCTTTCTGTACCTGAATGTAATCTCCATGTTCTTCAATTTCATGTTGTCCCTTTCAGTTGAGTTGTTTTTTATTTTGCTTTGTTTTGTTTCTCCTGAGGCTCTGTTGCCATAAGATGGAAGATTTTGCAAGAAGTAGTTGCGCAAATTTTTATTCTTAGTATTCCAGGCCAAAAAAACCCCTCTGGTGGGAAGGTGAATTTATTTCTTGTTGACTTTTGAAATAAAGAAAAATCTTGATAATATGTAACAAGTTCATTAATTTGAACAGTTGATTGTAAGATACCGAATTAATGTGCGTGTAACAAAATTACTTTCAAAAATTAATACAGTTTTTCATTTTTTAGTGAGAGACCAATGGTGTAAGACCTCTTTATCCTCTTAGAACAAGGCAGAGAGAACATATAGGTTTCACCATCAGCTTGTGCTTTGCTGTGACTAGGAATTCTAGCTTGGAAACCTGGTGTTAGACAAAGCATTTTAGGTAAATATTTAGTATGTTTTACTTCATCTCTGGCATGCATTCCTTTTCTAACCATTTTCAGTAGAAGACATTAAATAATTACAGGAACATGAGAGAAAAGACTGAAGTTTGAATTGATACAAGAAAAAAATGTCCTGTTGAATTTTGTTCTTCAGCATAACCTTTAAATTACCAGGCTTGAATTTACATTTCAGGTTTTTTCAGGTTTTTAAAAATTTGATTTTGTGTTAATATAGCTTCACTGTAGTTTCATTTCTGTGTCGGTTTTCCAAAGTCATACCTATTCGAACCTATGGAAATGTAATTTTCTTTATGCATACAGTTCTAGAAAATTAATCCAAGTATAATTGTGACAATGGGCTTTCTTGATGTCTAGTTTCCTTTAAACAACTATAAACAAGTTTCAAGTTTGCCATATTGAGTGAATTGTGAAACTACTTTTTCATGTAAGCATTAAGCTGATTCCTACTTTTGATGAATCTTTTAGCTATAACTACTCAAAAAATTAGATGTTGCTGTATTATTAAGTATTTTGTAATTTCAATCTCAAGTATACAGACCTTGTCAGAGGATCGGAAGTGAATTACGATGTGTTCAAGTTGCCTTTACCGTAGCATGTGGAGTATTTCTAACAGTTTTTGCCCTTATTCCAGGCCCATCGAAGACTTTTTTCCGTCTTTTGCTTTTTCTTTCTCTCAGTTACAGATGTCCACACCTTTTGTTCCTTACATTTCTGGAAAGCTTTGTACTTTCAAACTCCTTGTCTTCCATTACCCTGAATCTGATTGCTGCTATTTCATTATTAATATCAGTTATGATTGTTATTGTCATCTAATGTATAGAAGTTTTGGTTGTAGGCCAGTATTACATTAAGCTAGGTTTCAGCAGGTACAGCATAAAATCTGGGGCCTGACAGCTCTGATTTATTTCCTTCTAACAGTTCAGAAACTCCAGTGGGAAAGAAATGGCAGTGGACAATTACTAAGGAAGCGGAGAGGGGATGTGATGGACTGCCACAGTGTTTTCTTCTAGAGGAGGAATTATTATCAGGACAGCAGAGAAGCTGCACCCATCATGCAGCTGATAAGTTGTTATTCATTTAAACTTTCTTGTGTGTGGTCAGGCACCTGAGGCAAGAACAGTGTTTGCCTTGGTAGCACATTCAGTTCTGTGTTTGAGATTGAGCCAGTACTTCATATGAACTGCAGTATTTTCCATTTGCTCTGGTAATGTATCAGATGTTCTGGGGCTTTGAGAGCTAGAGGATTTATCTGGAGTTTGTAGTCCCACGGGGACTTAAACAGAGGGAATTGGGAATTTTGAAAGATGAACTGGTTGGAAATGAAGAATAGAAGGAGTGATGTAAAGGGAAGTTATGAAAGGTCTTGGCAATTACACTATCCTCTCTTTTCTCATTAATGGGCTTACATGTAAAGGCCAGGTCTCGTAAGATAGGTTTTTTCCAGTTTTTGTTTGTTTATTTTGCAATTAGTGAATTTAAATGTGTAATTCTAAATTCTGAAAACTATGCTTACATTGTTTCTTTAATTACAAAATTCTCCTTCTACTCTCTTCTCAAAAGTATTCCTGTAGAGCAGAAAAGAAATGATACCAAACCTGTTTCCATTTTACTGGTGAGGGTCATTTGTTCCCCACCAGAAGGATGGTATTCCAACAAGGTTTAGACCTTGTTTTTGCTTTACCTCTTGACTATTTCAGGTGTTTGAACAGTAAGTATTTTTATGTTTGTTAGCTAAGGTGTGTCTTAAGAGTGGAGATGGGAAAGGATTTGAGGGAACCAGCAACACATACAGGCTTGTAGTTATGAATGCTTGTGTTCAGCCAAATACAGGATAAATACAAATTCAGAGGTTTTTTTTGGTATTTCTAATTGGTATGAAACTGTTATTGTTGTGTAACTAGTACAGATCTTAGGGCATCTTTGAGTTTTGAGACAGAGTATTGTTACTGGATAGTCATAATTTTAAATAGAACTACATAATTAAAAGTAGAAAGGAAAGCTATGGGTTTCAGTTTCCAGGGGACATACAGATATTATCAAGACCCAAAAATATCTGCAGGCTATGTCTGTCTGCCTTTGAATCTAGTAATTTTTTGTGCACTGACTTTAAAAAGTCTGTATTAGTTAAAAAAAAAGAAAGAAAATTGAACAGACCAAAGATGTGAAAAAAGTTTAAAAGAAATATTTCTGACTGAGAGAAGGGAAGAGAGACAGATGTTAGTGGTGAATCTCTGAAAGATTATTTTTATGTGTCTTGTAAATTACCAATATATTGTAGGAAGTATGAATAGGTGGCAAGACTTTGAAAATAATTTGTATTGTCTCTTACGTATTACATAAACAAAGCAAAAGATATCTACTCAGGTATCTGTGTATGTTCATGAAAAGAAAGGCAGGGTGGATTACATAATTTCAGAAAATAGATAAACTCAGGGATATCAACAAAGCAGAGAGATGTCATCTCTAAATTGGTGGTGTATTCTTACTGTATTTCAACAGGTATAAAAGCTTAAGTAAACAATTAACAGCTAGGACTGTACCTATTATAAACAAGTTGGTGACACTAACAACTATTATGGAAAAGTTTAGTTCTGTAGCTCCATTTACAGCTGGAATGATACAGCTGAAGCTGTGGATCCAGTTGTGTGTTCTATTCTGGGTAGAGGTTCTGCAAGGAAATGGCAATTTTATGTTTCAGGTAGGTCTGCATGTGCACCATCTGAAGCTGTGATAGGAGTTGGCATTTATAACTTTCTCTGTTCCCCTCTTCCTTTCCTGAGCATTTATATACTTGGAAATTCAATAGTAAATAAATTCAGGGTAGTCCTCCCAGAACCAAAGTAGTGATCTCTAAGGTGAGCAGATTTGGTGGTTTGAGTTCAATTATGATCACTTCCCCATGGGAAGGTATGGAGAAATGTCACATATTTTTTTAGGTATGTGGGTTGAGAGTAGCTGGGAGGATGTGCTTCTTTTTGTTTATCTATGGCCAATGGTGCAATGAGTTGTTCAGTGGTCAAGGAAACAACACTGAGAAGCAGTTCATAATATTGATCTTTGTCTTTCTTTTGGGACTGAAGCATTTATTAGTGTATAATCTGGTGGTTGTATAGAAGAACATGGTTCATTCAGAAATAACACTTCAGAATGGTATGTCTGAGGAAACAGAGGTTTTTTTTCTTTTTGAACAGTCAGAATCAGCAACAGGGTGAGAGAGAATAGAAATGGATGAAATGGACAGGTAACCTTTGATCACCAAGGAAAAGAAGTGAGTATTTGCTAAGAATGGTTACTAGAAGATCAAATAATGATGGTAACAAATCATGTTTGGAAAATTTCATTGGAGGTAATAGAAAGAGAAGTTTCAGTAGAAGTACCTGTAAGTTTATATAGATCTGAGAGCCAGCTAACAAAACCCAAAAGATGTTACTTTCACAACCCACTGAATTAAACTAGAAAAATAGAATCATTGCTGTCAAAGCGTGTTTCCGAGATGTGTGGAAGGGCGGTGTTGGGAGCCTAGGCTGTATGTCCTCTGCAGCCAGTGGTAAACAGTCAACACAGGAATTATCAACAAGGAGAAACATTATTTTGGATTCTCTTATAATAAACTTACTGGATTTGGAAGCCACTTGTTGCCAGAGTGGCAAGTCATGATGCATAGGGCAAATTGAGAGTAAACTCAGTGTTTAATGTTTCATTTTTGGAAGAGTTAATTTTCCAGTGCAGAGGATCTTCTTTTCAGTAGTTGGGGCAAATGTATTTAGACAAACTTGAAAGCTGAAAGCTTGCTGAGAAGACTGTATTAGATTGTGAAATACTGGCTTTTTGGCAGTTGAGAAAGAGGGTAGTCCTGGCTGAAGGCCTATTCTAATGTAGTGACAAAGCAAACACAATAACCACAATTGGAAAACAATGTATAAACACAACTGAGTGCTATTACAAGTATAGAGTATAGATATGAAAAATTTAAAATACTGTAGAAAAATCCATTACTGACTGGAACCAGAAAGACAGCTATCATGGAACAAACTTTTTAATGTACTTGTTTCCAAATTGTTCATAAAAATTTAGAATAGGAGGATTTTTCAGTAAATGCTCTTGCTATCTCTTTGGAGGCAGGGTAATTTGTTCTTCCAAAGAGTAAGAATACATTGTAATCCAACAACGAGTAAGGAGGATGGTATACAAAAGTATTAAGTTCTCAGAACCGTTAGTTTTTAATACCTTACTGAATGGAGAAGGAGAAAGTCCAACTTACGTTGTTCCAACATTCAGGAGGAGAAGTGCAGTATTTATGTTGAAATCAAGGTCAGGTAGATAAAAAGCTGCTCTAGAAAAGTAGTAGACAAGTTGAGTTCATTTGAAAGAAGAATTCAGGGCTGTAAAGCTGAATTAATGATAGTCAATTACCTTTTTATGAAAAATATGGATTGTCAAACAAATTTGTGTGTTTTGCTTAGTTGATTAAAGAAATTGTGTAGATGCACTGTAGATTTATTTTGTGTGCATAATCCCTTAATTTATTGTTCCCCTAAGTAGGTATTTCAGTAAGCCGCCATCTCCTCACCTCACTGTTATTCTACATTCTTAGTAGATAATTTGTTACTAGGGGAGCTGGAAAGGAGGAATAGGGGTAAGTAAGGTACTAAACTTCTGTAAAGCTTTAGAACTTGACTGCATTCTTGCTGGGATTGCTTTACCAATGTTGTTTCTGTTCTCGCATTTATACAGCTGTGTCAAGCAAATCTGTACTTTGGAAAATTGCATAGGGAATTGTGCTCTACAGATAAAAACATAGTTTTGTGGTTACCTGTTAATAAATGCAATTATACGTATCACAGTAGGAGATTAAATGTGCTGTTCTTCTTGAAGATTAAGACTGTAGAGGTGCATTCATGGGGAGAAAATAAAGGGCTGCAGAAGGGCTCTTGGATTATCAGAGAAAGAAATGACAAGAGCTAAGGGCTGGAGAATGAGGCCTGGCAAATTCAGAAGTATAAAATAATTGAAAAATTAGATTATATAAACAGTTTTGTTGTAATTTCTCAAGTAAATACTCGTTGTTCAAATCTTAAACATAATAACCAATTTTATTCTGTTAATTTCTAGTTAAAGGGTGAGCCAGTTCAGGCTAAAAAATCTAACCAAATAGCTAAAAAAAGAAGACTGAAGACTAATCTTTGTTCAGGTCCTGGATGGGAGGCAGTATCCGTGTAACTGTCATTTCTGTCTTGCCTAAAAGATCATTGAAGGTGTTACTGTATGTAATACAGAGTAATGAGAAGTGTAAAGTAAGATTTCATTCATCATAGGAAAAAGCTTTAAAAATAGGCTGTTTTCACAGGAGTAGTTTTTCCTCTTTGACTCCCAACTCGTGCACATAATTTTCAAATATTGATCAAGAATTTTATGTACTCTTCTCAGTTATGGTTTGAAACATAAAGCAATCCAGTTGTATTACATGTTTACCATTTGGGTCTAACCTTCAGTTATCCACAGGCATTAAATCTGATTATCTTAAAGGTGTTATCTTAAAGATGAACTCTCTTCAACTGAAAACCAGCAGAGTCTCATATCTTTTTCCATGTAAGTTCAAGGAAAGATATGAAAATCTAACCTCATTAAAAGAATGAACTTCCCATTATCTTGAGAACATACTGTTTCTCTGACAGGTCTGCAATTCCATGTCCCCCCAGTTTTAGCTGACCTGACTCGCAAACTAAAGATGCAGTAGAAACATGAAAAAAAAATTGGCGCATGACAAAAAAAATCAGTGACTGAATCAAGTGATTCCCACTTTTATTCTACTTTAAACTGCTCTGGAATCTTCACTGTACAACTGAGGCAAGATTTGTTAGGAGCTTCTTAATATATTAATCGTTTTAAAGATGTCTTTAAGTTGTCTTCATGTGCACTTTTTTGTACTTCAGTGTTTGATGCTACTGCAGATGAACTGTACAGCTCCTTTTTATATTTATGGACATATAATGTCATATGGTCGAAATTATTAATCTTAAATGTTTGTTCCTGATTAAACATAGAAAATGAAGTGATTCACTCAATTTGAAAATTTTGTGTGATTTGATGTTTGCTTGGTAACTGTTCAGAAGATGAATTTTTAAATAAATTAACACTTTTGTTTCTATTACATGGAAATATGCTCCTAGAAAGTCTGTTGTCTCTGAAAAAAAATCTCATGAATGCTTTACTTACTGATGGCAGTAGCATTAAATATGCTAAATCTTATTTTAGCTCCATATTATGTGCAGGTTTGTGATATTTTGACAAAACACAAAAAAATTAGTTTTCCATTGCATTCTTTTTTTGGGTTTGGTATGCTATTGTTGGTGAACCAAAGAACTGTGTTAAAACCTTTCCTTTGCCCACAGGCTCTTTTCATAGAATCATAGAATGGGGTTCGTTGGAAGCAACCATAAAGGCCATTTAGTTCCAGCACCCTGCCATGGGCATGAACACCTTCCACTAGACCAGGTTGTTCAAAGCCCCATCCAGCCTGGCCATGAACACTGCTAGGGATGGGGTGTCCACAGCTTCTCTGGGCAACCTGTTACAGTACCTCACAGTACCTCAGAGTAAAGAATTTCTTCCTAATATCTAGTCTAAACCTTCCCTCTTTCAGTTTGAAATCATTTCCCCATGCACTGTTGCTCCATGCCCTTGTAAAAAGTCTTTCTCCGGCTTTCTGTTAGGCCCCATTGGTACTGGAAGGTGCTCTAAGGTCTCCCTGGAGCCTTCTCCAAGCTGAACAACTCCAACTTTCTCAAGCCTGTCTTCATAATAGAGGTGCTCCAGCCCTCTGATCATCTTCATGGCACTCTGCACTTGCTCCAGCAAATCAACATGTTTATTGTGTTGGCGCCTCAGAGCTGGATGCAGTACTCCAGGTGGGATCTCATGGGAGAAGAGTAGAGGGAGCATCACCTGCCTCTGCCTGCTGACCAGATTCCTATGATGCTGGTGAGGCCAAGGATACAGTTGGCTTTCTGAGCTGGGAACGAACATTACCAGGTCATATTGAGCTTCTCATCAACAATTTTTCACATCTTTTGTTTTGTTCGTTCTCATTCATTGATAGGTCTCACTTATTAGCTATTAGAGCTGTTAACAGGAGTAATAGATCTTCCTCATTATTGTTAAGGTGTTTTACAATAGCAGTGTTCACATTAATCTGTTTTTTTGTGATGATACGTACATTGCAAATAGTGTTCCTTTCCCGTTTTCTTTTGCCTTATGCACATTTTCAGCCCATAGTAATTGCATAGTGGTACACAAAGTATCACTGATATTTGTAATTTACTAATGTGGGAAGCTGTCCTTTTTTATTTACTTCTCCCTTTTTCCTTCTCTGTTTATTTGTGACAGGGATTTATGAAAAATATCTGAATTAAGATTTGGAAGAAAACCACGGTACATAGTAGCAATAGGTTACTGTGCTTTCCCCCCCCCACTGATTTGAAGTGGAGTTTAATTTGAAGAAAAATCTCACAACAGATTGTGAGAGATCCTGGTACAGTTAAAAGTAAAACCGTGCTAATATTGCTTTGTTAATAACAGTCTGACATAGCCAGAGTGACAGATTTTACAGCAATGTTGTTTCACCACTGACATTGATTTGTTTATCAGATACAGTATCAAGGTAAACTGTTACAATATGCGGTAGGAAGTTAGAGATTGTATTAGGGTAACAGAAACCGAAAGTACATTTCCAAAAACCCAGCTTGAAAAGGAAACAAGAGTGTGCTGTTTGCCAACAGCTTTGTGCTGTCAGCCTGCCTGCCTGCTTGCCTGGCTGTGCAGTGTCAGGAATCAGAATGGCGATATACAAACACTTATATTCAAAGGATATAATTAATTCCAACTATTAAAAAAATACATTTTAATAATTTCAGGTTCTGTTCCTATCACAGACCTTTCGCTGTGAATCTTCTGTTTTTTCATTTTCAGTGAATTCCTTTTCATTTTGTGAGAGTTTCTTTGTAAAATATGAAAACAGCTGGTACAATAATCTATAACATAAATGTACAGGAAGATATTTCTTCCATTCTGGTTCAATTTATAATAATCACTGAAGTGTGATTTTAGCAAAGAACATAAAGATGTTTAATGATATTTCTCCTTCAATGTATTACTCTACAAAAATAATTAAATTGAGATAAAGAAGCAGTAATTGAAAACATACTGTGGTAGTGAAACACACTCGAAGCATCCAGACAAACTGAAATTATCTGACTAAAGGGAAAATTCAATAGCCTTTTTTAAAATTTATCACTGGAAACAGACACTGAATAACCTTTCAGGTCTCTTCTTGTAATGCATGCACTCTACAGACCTTTGTACTCAGTAAAACGTATACTTTATCTGTAGGAAAAGAGGTAGTAGAATAATGCATGCCCTTGTTTTGTCTGTTATCTGTTTATAATTTTTTAAATCAAAAGCCTTTGTTTGTCTCATTCTCCCTTCTCCTCCCAGCAACTTTGGCACAACCACGTATCACACTCAATGATTCAAAGATAAGTTCTTGTATTTTTGTCTGTTATAATCTAAAAAATAGGGTTAGCATTCTTTCCACAGCAAGTGCATGTTGCCCTCCACTTTTCTGTGGTCCTGATGACCATAGCTGCCTTACAGTGGTTCCTTCTACCTTCTGCCCTTTTCCTCTTCACCTATTTCACATTCTTCTTATTTAACAGTTACTAGCTGTGAGTGATTTTGATTTTCCTGCTAGTCAGTTATGTGTTTTTTAGTTGTTTTTTTTTTTCAACCTTATCCCAGCAAAACAAAACCCAAACCTTGTGTTTAATTTTGCTTCTTGAATTGCACAAGTGTTCTATGAAATAGAAAAAGGAGAAAGTAGTAACAGAGTCAGATTCTTCTTTCCTCTTGGTGTAAGACAATGAAATTCAGTGATGTTATGGCAGAATATGTGAAGTGGGGGTGGAATTCAACTGTTACAAAGCTGGAAGGTTTTAAGACAGAAGCTGATTGTCCTTAGCTGTATGTTGGAGGTATTTTGTTTGAGCAATGGGTGATGGAAGAGTAATTTAATGTATTCTAGGTTTTTTTAATACTGCATTGAAACTTTGCTAAAGAATGCTGTATTCTCTCCTTTCAAAAGAGTTTAATGGCAATTGGCAACTGAAAGTTTCTTCAGAGGAAACAAACACATGTCTAGAATATTCAGTTATCAATGAATTTTGATGACTAGCACATACATTGATGTTGAAAAGTATTATGTGGACTGCAAATAGTATATGTAATGGTTAACATAGTAGAAAATTTTTTCCTTGTGTCCAGGTAAATCTTATATCTTGTTGAGTTTATTATTTCATTTAAAAAGAAAAAAAAAGCCCAAAACCCAAGGTGGTTGCGGGAAAGATAAGATATTTAAGTCTATGCATGGTGGGACATAGTGCTTGTCTGTCCAGTGCAATGATGCTCTTATCGAAAAGTCCTCTTACGAATATAAAATAGGTGCTGAAGTTGAGCCTCACTTTTGGTGTCTGTGGATATATAGTAATTATGTGTTACGTACATGTGTGTATTTACGTAACATTGAAGGGAGATGCATTGATCTGATGTGTATCCAGATGCATACATTTTTAATCTAATGTATTTAGAAAACACTGAAGTGACTCCTATTCCCCTGGCACTAATAAGTAAACAGAACTTCTATCTATATAGCAGTACCTTATAGTCCATAAAAATTGTTGCCTGCTGGAAACTAGATATTTGTGATGTATTTACATTTCTGTACTACTGGTTTGCGATGTACTAGTGTGTAGAGGTGTGCTTCTTGAATATTCTAATAGATACTGACACTGTACTCATCTCTTTTTTTTTGGTATTTTCAGTGTGGGATAACCTCATTTTACAGTGTAAAATTGAATGGAAATGCATTTGCAGTTAGAAAACAACATAGTAAGCTAATACTTCAGGGACAGAGAACATGTGGAAATTGGCAGTGCTTGCTTGTGTTTCTGAGATGTATTTGCTGGAATTAGTATTTTTGTAGTCCTGTACAATTCTGCTTGCCTTAGGCTGAGCGGTGTGAAATGTAATTGAACTAATGACTCACTGTGGTGAGATCATTTTTAAGAATGTAGTGGGCTTCTGATTGTACAATACTGTGGCATGTATTTGCCCTTTTTTCTCCAGTGATGCTACCTCTTTTTTGCATTCTGTTTTAGTCTATCTGTCAAGCACCCACGGCACACCTTCATATCCCTCTTGAAATCCTTTTCTATGTCTGTAGGATATGCAGTGTGTCTTCACTATTTACTCTTTAATTTTGTGTTGTTTGGGTTAAATCTGTTGTGTGGTATAGATCATGTATGATTCTGTTTTGTAATGGCTTCTGTGTGTATATAGGATTGCATGTATCCTTTCTTATATTGCTCCCTGCTGTATGCAGAATTTTCTTCTGCAACCCTCAAAGTGTACTCCAGCATGGTATAAATCCATTTTTCTAAAGTTTAATGAAGATGAAAGATAATAAATGTAAGAAGGAACTTGCTTATATTCTTATAGGCAATGAGTGACTGTGATCGACATAGCCTTTAAAACTGGACTTAATCTCTTTGACTAATTCCTATGCTGCACTTTCTCTTTGCTATGAAGTGCGTCTTTGTTGCATCTGACTTTCTAATGAATGAGCTTTAGCACTAAACGTGGAGTTCTTGAGGATTTATTTAATTTCAAAAAGTAAAGTCATATTGTCAAGAAACCTTTCAAATCTGAAAGCTTTTCTTACATGCTGATTTCAGATAAGGATGTAAACTTATTTGTGTTTTGTGTTCATTATGATTTCTCTTTTCTTTCTTTTTAAATAAATGAATAATATTTTTGATATAAGAATGCTTTATTGGAAATGATAAGTAGTCAGTGAAATCATGTTATGCCGTTAACCCTCAACATCCCGCTTTCTCCTCCTTCTAGTGTTCAAAATAGAGAGAATAGCTTGAAAGGGAAAGGAAGAAGAGCTACAAAAAAGAAAAAAACAATAGTTTCTACTTAGATATTTTGGGTACATTTCTTTTCAGAAGAACTTATTCCCGAAAGAATGTTTTTGAAGTGATAAATGTAGAGCATATGGGGGAAAAAAAAAGCTTATTGCATAAAACTTCTGCAGCCTCTCAAATAAGGATTTCAGTTCTTGAAGGAAACTAGGAGTAGCTTAGATGAAAACAACACAGTAAATGGATACAGTTGAATGCAGGTGTCATTGGGCTAGTTTTCACAGAAAAGCTGGTGAAATTATATTTGAATATATGTTACACAGTAATTTCAGCTAATCAATTATTATCAATCAGATAACAAAATTTCTAGGTAGAATTTGGATGATCATAAATGGCTATTCTTTGTAGAATATGGAGCTGTAGTATTATTTTTTGAGTGTTCTATTCTGGTAAGCTAAAGCCTGAGCCCAAGTAAACTAAGGTACATTACAAGCACTGGGATTTTTTAACCACAAAACCAGTTTTGGCAATAAACATATGATTAATAATTTAGGAATGTAACAAAAAAGAACCTTTTGTTCCCGTAAAACAACACTTTTTTTCCGTATATGCAACTTCAGAAAAATGCTTCAGAAATCCTCATTTTCTATGTAATAGTCTAGTCAAAGTAGCTCTCATATTCAAGGCTCTGCTCTGCTTTTCTTTTTTTGTATAAGTTAATACTTATTGAGAATTAACCTTTTAAGTATACTGGTAGCTGGTGACACACTGATCAGTATATGTAACAAGACAAGTGAAATCATGCTCATTGATTATGCAGTTTTTTGTTTTGTTTCCCTTTCCTCCCCCCCTTTAACTGGTAACTCATTCAATCAATGTAGCCGCTGTTCATTGAAATTACGAAACTTTTGCGGATGGCATGGTGCAAACAGCTTGTCAAACTTGTTTGGGTGAATATCTTAATTCTTGCTTACAGTGTTAGGGTGGTGGTAACTTCTTAACCTTTCTTGATTCTTCAATGCAGGTTTAAGAAGAAATAGAAAAAGAGAATGTAGAAGAAAGGTATACCATGGTCACCCAGGAAAAACAAGAGTAGAGTAGCTAGCAGTATTGGTGATTGTAACAAAGTAGTTGCATAGCTAGAACTGAACATCATTGAAGGAGAAGTGAAGTAAAAATAATAAAAGAGTTATTGAGAGCAACAAAAATTACCATCATCTTTAGCTGTGGCACTTAACAGCCATATCCTTCTATGTAGATGGATGAAAGTGATTGAAAAATCTCAGTATAAAAGGTCCCCATGTCACACTAGAGGTCTAGCTAAACCCCTTCAGATTTGCATAGGAATGTTGGTTGGTTGTCTTTTAGCATCAAGCCCAACAACTTTCTTGTCCGTGTTTTTTTCCCTCATTTAACCTGTCCTTTGCCCTTAGCCCCTACTGTGTAATTATTCAAATGTAGAAACTGTGGATCTGAGATTGTATACATAAGACTTTCTACTTTTCTTAAAAATACTTTCAATTTTTGGACGAGCATGAATTTTTTCCCCCCATATAAAAAGTAACTGATTCTAAACCATTAACTGAAGGACATCATGTAAATGGCTTTGTCTATATGTGCATGCTAGTCACATGCTGGAGAAATTTGAAATAAGTAGCTATCTAAATATGAGGTCAAAATGTGTCCAGGTTGTAGCTGCATAGCATTCAGAATACCTCTGATCAATACTATTTACGAGTTAAATTTAAATATACCGTATCATGCAAAATGTTGTATTGGTGCTCCAGAAAAGTATTCCCAAGTGCAATTTTTCTTTAAAAATTCCTTTATCCTTACAGAGAAACTGAGCCATACAAATATTTTTAAAAGTTTGCACTTCTTTAAGGCTATTTATTTTCTAAAAAAAGAGGACTTGAATATTTTTGACAAATATACACATGGTGTTACGCTAACAAACAGCCATGCAACATATATCTTACATAATGAAGAAATTGAATATACAAGATCTAATCTATTTAACATACATATTGAAAATATACAGTCTCGCCAATAGTTAAAAAAGTTTTTTTTCTTATTTGGCAGTATTTTTCTACAGTTTGTTCAAATATTCCGTTTGATGTGTTTTGGTGAATACTGAAATCTAGTCAGTGACAACCTGAGGTACTAAACATTTCTGCCTTACTTCATTGTCTTCAAAGGTAATCTTTTTGTTCCTTTTAGGCTCTATCCATGAGTTGTGTATTACAGCATTATTTGGCATGGGATCTGCTTCCACTATTGAAACCACTCGCTTTTTCATCTTACTTTTCAGAACTTTCTGAAACTTTTGCCTTGTGAATGCATAAAGTAGAGGGTGAAATATAGTTGTTCCATATGCCATTACTAGAAAACATAATCTCAACTTTACCAAAAGGTCACTTGGGCCCAAACATAAGATGGTGGTGTTTAAAACAGAAATGGGTGTCCAGCAGAGAAGGAATGTTGAGATAATCAAGAGGGACATTCTGAAGACTCGCTTTTGCCGTTCCCGTCGCTCCCGGTGCCGTTTTACAGCTCGGCGCAGAGCAATTATGACAGACACAGAAGTCCTTACACCAAAGACAACATTTTTCCCTCCACCGCTCTGGGACACATCTGTAGTCTCATGCTGGGTGGTCAGAGAAATAGTTTTTTTCTTTCTGGCTTTCTTCTTTTGTCCTGTTGTAAATCTTGTACCAATCCGAATATTTAGGGCCTGGAGTATTTTGGTGTATGTAATTAGCATTACTACAACAGTGAAGAAAAATATTGGAATCTGAACGAGAATGTGGTAGTACATTCCTAGTTCAGTGTGGTACTCATTTGTACTCACACACAGGAGTGTCTTATTTTCCCAAGTACTTGCACTTCGAAGACTGAAAAAGTTGACTTCAATGAAAGGAATCAGGAAGGAAAAAAGTGAAATGATCCATATTGATGTCATTAATATCACAGCCCTTCCCATGGTCAGAATTCGATTGGCAGGTTTTACAGAGATGTCGTATCGGTCCAGGGTGATAGCAAAGACGTTGATTGCAGTTGAAACGCTTGCAAAAGAGACACAAGCCTCGTGGAAGCAGCAGATGAGAGCAGTGTTACTCTCCAGTGAAAGCAGAAGGATAACTATAGTTAGAGGAATACATCCCACACAAATTATTACATCAAGTACATGAAGGTTCATTGTAATTATGTTACTGACAGAATTGATTAAGTTGGATTTCATACAGTAAAGTACCAGCACGGTGAGGTTGCTGCCAAGTCCCAAAACAATTTCTAACATCAGAAATCCAGTGAGAGAAACTTGAAAGCTTAATGGATATGACAGTGGTCGGTACATGTTGGTATCGATGTCATCAATGGCATCTCGAACTGTAATGTTAGATTCGGACTGCATGTTGACTTCCAGAATGGGGGAGAAACACATTCTTTTGTTGCAGTTGGTTTTTCTCCTGAAAGGTGAAATAAAATATGGAACTATTTGATTTCTTTTTTTAACACTTATTTTAGACAAATCCTGGGGAAGGAGGAGGGAGGAAAAGCAACTATTCTTACCAAACTCTTCATTTACAGTATGTTTAGAGCTTTAGTTGGCATGGACTCAAAAGCCTGAGGATCTAGAATAAGGTCTTTCCTTTTAAAAAGAAAGCAGGATTTGTTTAAAAAAGAAAAAAAAGTGAAAAGCTTCCACTTAAGGAGGCAAGGCTTTGTTTATAGTGATGTGGTTTTTCACAAAAGGCCCATTTGTTGAATAAACTGTACTTGTGCATAGCCTTTGTATTGCTTTGAGGGTCATTTTAGGAGCAGGTTGTTAAGTATTAACAAATTAGTGCTCAAGATCATTTAAAAAAGCTCTTGTGGAAGAAGAAAGTGATAGGAACATGGAGGACTGTTGCTTATGTATCATAAAAAGAACATTTTAATAATTTATGCCAATTAGCCACCTCTTTTTTATGTAATCTACAGTTGTGTTGTGGGCTGAAATGGAAGTTCTATAATTCAGGAGATTTTTACAGAGCTTGATATTTTCTGTTCACTTTTCTCTTTTTATTTTTTATCTACATGTATGATGCTTGCCACTGCAACAATCTTATATAAGTATATAAAATGCAAATTTATATGGGTTTGGGGAAATGGAGTTTATTATAAAATACTACATTTCCTTTTTCTGATTTGAATATTCAATTTCTTTAAGAAATCAGTGCCTACATGGAGTGGCTGAGTATTTAATTTTATTCCGGAATAGATTTAAGAGAATAATTTTAGAAAATAATACTTAGAAAATTGTTCCTTTTGGGTTTTGGTTTTGATTTTTGTTTTGGTTTTTGGTTTTTGTTTTTGTTTTGTTGTGTTTTTTTTTACAAACTGCAGTTAAATCCAGCAGATTTACATACATAGCATGTTTCTCTTAGGAATAAGTGAGGTTCCAAAAAGTAGCATTTGTAACATCTAGGAGATTTTTTATTTTGTGGCTCACCTGCTTTGTTTTAAACATGCTGGTGAGTTGTAAATGGAGCATCTGCACGTAATACCTGATGTTTGCATTGTTTATATTGTCAGGCAGCTCTTGAGTTTATAATTGAGTGAATAAATAAAAGAGATTATTCAATTTCTTGTTATGATACTTGAGGGTTTATTTTTTTTTAGGTAGCTTTAAATTTAAGAGGGGACGTACTTGGCATGAAAATAACTTTGAATGCCGACCTTTGTTCTATTCTGAATACATTAAAATGGATAGCACTAAGGTGAACAAAAATGAGCTCTCTTAAAATGAAAGTATGAATTAAGCACACTTGGGATACAGTATGCAAATGGATTTCATCTGCAGTTCTGAAAAGCCTCAATTGAACAATACTATTAATTGCAAATTGTATGATGAAAATTCTTGTTATTCTTCAATAGCTATTTCACATGTGCCTTTTAAATAAAAAAAGATGTAAATTAGAATGTATTAATCTCAGGTGCGAAATGAAACAAAAAGTATTTCAGAAGCTTTGTTTCATTTCTAATTTAGGCAACCTCTATTCTGTTTATATTAACCCTCAGGAATACGATCTCCTCTATGTATGCTATCCTGGCTGTGAATGGATTTCAGGAAACCATTCCAAATGCATTGCTGGATAAATGAAGTTCTTTTGTATTAGCAAAAGCCAGGAGGAAATCAAAAGCAGATCTGCTAAAACAAATGACAGTCTCACCGTAGCATTATGCCAACTGAAATTTTGTGAAAACAGAGAAGTTCAGATGTGCAGAGTCTTAATGAATAGATTAAACATCACCTCCTTGTTGCATTGATTCTATTTCAGTTAAATAAAAGCAGAAACGTGAAGGCAGGGAGCTCATTTACCCAGCGCATCCATCGCCTGTCTGGGTAAGTCCCTGCTCTCTGCAAGTGCTGAGCAGAGGTGGGGGCATGGACTGCCGACCTACCTGTTCTCTGAGCCTCAAGGGCCTTTCAGATCGTGGCAGCAGCTTGTCATAAATTGATACATGGTGTCACTGAGAGATTTTTGACATGCACTGTAACCTGGAAATCAAATGGTAGCCGGGCTCTTATTTCATTCCTTGCAGGTTTTTTTTCCTTTTTTTTTGTTCCTGCAGTTCAGCGGCAAAAATTTCTGATTAAACACGGGGACTTCTTAATTGCCTCAGATACTTCTACAGAGCAGGGCATATTCTGCGTGTCTGTTCTGAGTTTCAAGCCAGCAATAACAAATAAACCTTCTTTTAAGTGATGTTAATTTCTTTCCCCTGTTGCATTTTGTAGCAGCCTGCTTTTATTTTCCAGGTTTAAAGAGAAATAATTTCTGATCTCTGTTTTCAGAGTGTATGTAGACATCCTTTAGTTTATGGTTGCGTATTTCTTTCTGTAATATTCCTGCTCATTACTTTTGAGTGATGGCTTAGTCAAAGAAGTTGCTATACATCATAAAATCCAGTTCATGTGCTTTGAGAGTAACCATGAGTTACCTAATTTGGTTTATTTTGATTTAAGGAGAATACATAGCATCATAAAATTGAGGGAAAAATATCCATTAGTCATTATGACAAATAAGTTATTTAATGAGTAGTATAGAAAAAGCTTGGTTAAATCTTTATTCAGCTTGCTGGTGAAGTGTGCATATTTTCCTTTTGAGATTTCATGTTTCATTGTCTCTTCATGCATCAGTAGTTTCCACAATTCTGGTTTTAAATTATAAATCCCTCTTTAAGAAATGCTCACCATTTTAAGAATCAATCATTGCACTCTTCTTTTAATGAAAATCTGAGCAGATGTGTTAGTCTTCCATGTATATTGTTGAAGTGTCATGCACGTAAATGGTAATACAAGTGTGTTCCATGTTTTGTTTCTAATTCCTTTATGTCTTAAGAATACATTTTATTGATGCATCCTGCTGCTTGTAGGTCATACAGCTACAAAGATACCCGGTCAACTGCATTCTTCATATTGTCAGTTGTAAAACTGAATTAGTTGCTGCATGCCCTTGTGAAGGGGAGGAAAAAAAAGGTTAAAAGTAGGGCTTATAATTTCAAAATAAAGTAATGCAAGAATATATTTTCTAATATCACTTAATTCATGAATAACAGATCTCTAAAATTGGACCTTACAGTTTACATAGAAAATCAGTTAGTGTGTTCTCTATTTGCTAGTAAAGTCATATTCTTCCTTCAGCTTACATGAATTTAGTTGTTTTGGACAAGTTTCCTGTTCTCTGGATAGTGCAGGTTATGAAAACCCCTGACTAGAAGCAATAACTGTTGGATATAGAGTGTCTGTGACTACAGCTAGAAAATGTAGTTTTATAGCTCTGGTGAGCAGGTAGTTTATACGTACAACTCTCTTGTCTTTTAATGAGAAACTGAACACAGTTAATGAGCCTTATAGGAAATATGCTTTTGGTTAATTTGCACACTGCTACAATTCCCTTTCTTGAAATAAATGTTCAGCAAATCCATGCTCTTAGTAAATGGCTTGAATATACAGGATAATGAAAGAAATGAGTTTAAAAGAAAACAACAAAAAAGGGAGATTTCTTAAGCAGAGATTAGTCATATTAGCCAACCTTCATAAAACAATAAGTATACACTAATTACAGACTATCTGATCCTTCGAAGAGTAACTGAATAAATCTGAAGCATATTTAACTGCCAATATTTGGAAATACTGCTGAGGGAAGAAAAACATATTCCCAATTGCATTATGTGGTTGTTTTCCCAATACTGTATGAGCTTAAACTGTACTGTCTTTATGTTGTATGAACAAAACAGCGTCTTAATATTCTATAAGACTTTCATACAGAACAACATTTTTCTACCATTGTATTTTTAATGGGGAGAGGGAAATAGCACTTGAATATTTCCTGACCTCAAATATAACAATATATCAGTACTTAATATAAGTTGAATCTGATCTCTTGCTTTTTTCTCCTGTTTTTTAATTTTGTTAAATGTTGCTTATTCTGTATACCATAATAAGGAACAGATCTTACCTCCACTAAAGATTTGGTAAATTCTCGATGCAGGTGAAGCAGTTCCAGGTTGGAGGGATTCATTTTGTTCACTTGTTAGCAGAGTAGAAGGGAAAGAGGGTAATAAGCATATCTTCAAAAAATGACCTTAATGAAAATTTGTGCCTGTACTGTGCCATTGTTTCAGCATACTGCTAATGTATACAACTGCTTTAGTTCTGGTTTACAGGCTGCTGCAGTCTCCCACTCTTCCTACGGTAGAATCAATAAGCATCTGAAAATGCATAATGAAAGTAATTTAACATACTGAAGGCTTCTTGTCTCCAGAGACACCACTGAGATTCAAGCTTTCTAAAAAAGAAGAGCAGTGCTTCTGAGAGGAAAGCTTGCGATGGGCAGCTTTTGCAGAATGACAGCCTACCTTGTCGCTTCTCCTCACTGCAGAGAGATGCAGTGCATTCACTAATTTTGATTGGTCAGTGATGTTGGGCTTAAATTGTGCTTCATATATGGGATTGATGCCCTCCCTCCCCCCGATTTATATAAGGATTCTTTTATAAAAGGACTAAATTTACAAATGATTTATGAATTCTGGAATATATTAAGGGTATGCCTGTTTTATTTTTACCTTTTCACTCTTTACTTTGTGTACACTGGAAACCACATGACACTGAAAAAAAAAGGATTAAACGTTTATTACTTAAAAAGCTTCCAACAATCTATATTTGAATTTGCCTGCTTTCCATTTCTGAGGGTTTTTGGTGGCTTGGGGTTTTTCCAGTTTTTGTCCTAAGAACATCTCTGAAATAATGCTGCTTCTTTAAGCCATGCTGGATCTCACCTTACATGTTTGTATGCAAGTGGTCGCCTAGGTCTTCTGTTCAAGAAATTATTTTCAGCACAACTTGGTACCTGCATGTATATTAGAAAAATTAATGTTAGGATTCACAGTGATTATTCAGACCCTTAAAATGACTTGATAATTTAGTTAATTCATGAATCAGAAAAGAATGATTTTTAGGATCCATCACCATGTACAGTGTATGTATAGTGGTGAATGTTGTTAATTTTGTTGAAATGTTAACTTCTAAAAAAAAGTCTTGTCTGTTCCTCATGAATTTTGCTAAAGACTTAACAGGTTTTTGTAAGGATGTCTTACATGATGTTCTTGACCTTCACTTTGCAGGAGGTGTCTTCATTTTCACTTTTTGTTTCATAACTTATTTCTGAGTCTGTTCTATCAGTATAGACAATGCTCACAACCACATAATGAGAAATGTAGCACAATATCTGTTCTGACTAGTACTTGGCTAAATAAACCTTGGGAATAAATTCAGTATAAATCCCAAAATAATATTTTTAAAAATCTGTTTGCTGAAACAAGTAGTTAAAAATACCTGAGTATAAAATGTTCTATGGATAGTTTTTAGTCTCAAATGAGTATGGGGAGTGTGGGGCTTTTTCTTTTTTTTTTTTCTTGTTTTAAAAGATTTTTAATTTTTTAAAAAAATTTGATAAAGTATTAAATATTAAAGCAGGGTTCTTAAATAAGCATTTATTAAGATGGCAGTTTGGGTCAAATTTTGATGGGCTCCTTTGTTTTTAAGTTGTTAATGCAATTATAAAATGCATTTGTGTAACTCAGACGTGTTTATTTTTTCTCTTTACTTTTTTTTTCAGACATCGGTCCAATATGTTATTTATCTTTAGGTAATGGCATACTTTATTTATTTTTTAAGATGGTTGCATATCCATCTAGCATGCTTCCTGTTCTGTACTCCTTTACATTCAGAAAATATGTAAATAAAGGTTGCAGAAACTTTGAACAAAGATCAGTAGGTACCAGCTGGCTATGCTGAGTAGCAACTGATTGAGCCCTTTGAACTGTCCCTGTATCCTCTACCTCCCAAGAGCTTGAAAGCAGTGATACCAGCATAGCTCTAAAGGGTTGATGTGATAAAGAGGATTCCTGAAATGTAAGCGTAAATACTAATATATTAAAGAGGTTTACTTGCTTCACTTTCAGTGACTTAGGATAAGTAAGGAAACCTGTCTAATTTAAACAGATGAATCTTCATCTCCCTTTCTAATTCTTCAGTGTGTGCCTGAACAAAGATGGAGGTATTGGATGAACTGTACTGTTAGGAAGAAAAAGATGTACACACGGAGGAAGATTGTAACAGGATTTTGGATACAGCATGGATATATGGTTCAAACACAGGCAAAAGGGTCACGAAAGACTACCTGTATCACAGGAGGTGATATTGGCAGAAGTTTTATCTGCAGAAAGTGTTTGAGAGAAATGATAAGGAGCTGAGTTGTGAACATATATTAAGCTTGAGTTTTCTGGAGAGAAAATCAGGAAAAGAAGCAGTACCATATGGAGGCAATCAGGAGTAGGTGGATGGGTAGACATGCTTATAAGCCATTGCTGTGCAGATGCTAGTTAAGATGGTGTGAACAGATGACATCATCCTCAAAGGGTAGATAGGGAAGAGTGGGCAAAAAGAGCCATGTGCAGGCACCCAGCATAAACAGAAAAATGTGCTGTTCTTATACCTGTTTCTGTGTCAGTACAGAATGGAAGAGAAAGAATTTGCCTTGTATTTTGGCTTTTAGGGTAGTGAAAAGTGAGGTGAAAGGATAATGAAAAGATAGAAACATCAGGGAACAGCAGGAGTCCTGAACCGGGAGACTGATGGTGAAAGGTCTTAGGACTGAGAATGGCAACACAAGGGGAGAGGGAGACCCAGATGGTGACAGAGAATAGAGCTGTGAAGGGTTGAGGCTGCTGGGTCTGATGTGGGGGGAAAATAAATGCAGAGGCAGGAGCTTGAAGCAGAGTGGAGCATGAGGGAACAGAGGCAAGTGCATTTACATAGACAATGAGTACACAGGGGTAGAGAGAATGGCAATTGCGATAGCATACACCCCTGTAGTACTTTTAATTCAATTCAGGAGTCATAATTATCTGTTAGAATATGTTCTGCTTTGCTGGGAGCAGGAAGTCCAAAAATACGGAAGTCGTAGAGTATTTCTTGGTACTCTTCCACCTTTTATCTACTGTCTTACTTTCTACACAGAGGAAGTAGTGTCCTAGCATTGACTGTTACTGCATTCCAAAATGGTGGTAGGCCATCTGTAGATCTGGAGGTCTAAACTCTGCTGGGGAGTTGCTAAGATCACCTTGAATGCAGCTTCTTGCATTACAGTGTTTTAAATAAGCTTACTTTGTTAAAAAGACTCATTAGGATCACAAAGTCTAGCAGGGCCAAATGAAGTACCCAATTCTAATGTTTGCTATCAGAGTCCTTGATTTTGGAGCTTTAGCATTCTCTTAATGCATTTTAGGTTTTAACTTTACATAAAACCTACCGCAAACTATCTTAACATCCAGATGTCCCGGGCGTTCATGAAGATCTTTATTGGCACAGTTGGGAGACTCTGTCTGCTCACTTCCCTTGTTCTCTGCATTGTTCTTTTTTCAGTTTCTATGATTATGCCCCCTGAATGCTTCAGCAGCACTTTCTTTCTTTGTACTGCATGTCTTGTTTCCTAGCCTGAATCTTGCTGCTCATTTGGTGACTGTTTAGAATTTTACTGCTTCTGGGTCTAAAAATGTCATGTATTCTCATATTTGCAAGAGACTTGGGCTCCTAACTCATACAAATTTTTTTGTGCCACGTAATGTCTTTAGAGCTTGAATTACTTTTGAAAATGAATATCGGGTGATTTTGGACATCTTGCCCTGGGGTTGTTATTCAGCATTATTTACATGGTGCATCTGCACAGTTCCAGCTGGATAGATCCTTCTGTACCTTGCACTTACCTACTCTGGGCAGTGTGATGCCTAATTCTAACATAGCTCTTCTGGATATTTTATGGTTTATATCTGTTCTAGCAGCTTGTGATCCATATCTAAAACATGTTTCTTACCTTGTTGCATCTTAGTTTCCTCAATAGTCAGTTGCAAAGAACTTTGTTAAATGTTGTTGAAAATCCATATCAGGGAAAAAAAGCAGTGGATAATAGCTGTTTGGGTTTGGGAGTTGCACTGATGTGTCCTTGTTATCCTGAATCTGTAAATGTGTTCTGCTTTACCTGATACTGAAATTATGGCTTGCTGGCCTGGATCATATTGCAGCATGCTTTTATGTTGAAAAGGTGTAAATCTGATTCTCGTGCAGTACACAAGTTCTAGTCATAAAGGTTTTATTATTATTTAAGAATGATATGCTGAATAGATGACAAAAAAGTCTGCTAGAATTTGTATATAAGTACCAGTCTGAGTCAGAAATAACAGTCTTTTCTTTCTTTTGGCACAAGTACTTTATTCTCATTTCTTTATTCTATCAAGAACTGTTCTAAGGCTGTTATTCCTTTTCTGTAGTAAAGACTGACATCCACAAAATTAATTTTCCATTCAGTGTCCTATTCTTAATGCTTATTTTTTCTCTCTTATTGTTGATTGCCATACAGCTTGCTTTGTTTTGTTATTTTTCTGTAATGACTTATTTAGGTTGGGTTTTGAGTTTTTTCGCCTTTCTTACCTCCATATTTCCCTTGTCAGGAAACAGTCTTACACATAGGACATTGTTGATCTTGATTTCTCCATTTTAGAATTACATCCATAGAAAAATCTGGATTTTCCAGATTAATTATAGGTTGTTTCACTGTGCTTCCTCTTGTGTTTGCAAAGATGAAGACCTTTGGAAGCAACGCAAAGGCGAGTATTTTTACACTGATATTAAAATATATTATACATAAACCATATATATAAAATACTATAATAGTATATATATTTTGTATTTTTCTATGTAATGTATGTAAATTCATTTTTCAAGATTCAGAGTTCATGTTAGCATAGCAGCCTGAGTACGGAAAAGTTAGCTACTTATGCCACGAAATAAGAATGTCTTATAAGATTCATTTGGGTTTGTGTAATTGTTAGGCATAGGTTATTTGTTCAGTAGTATTCCATGTTAGTTCAGCTGTTGACCTTTTCAGCACTGGCAGGTTCTGTACTCATGAGGAAATGTGTAAGTTACAGAATGCCCTTTAGCTATTTAGACTGAAACTGTATCTTCTTTTAGTTTTGCACGACAAGGTGATACCAAAGAAGAATTGCAAAACCGGTGCTGGTTATCATTCATATGTAGAGAAAGTATCCTTTTCATATCATAACAATAAATTTGGTGAAGTGATATAGCTAAATCACAGTCTTGGTGTATTATTGCACAATTATTTCAGTGAAAAGAAAAAAGTATTATCAGTTATTCTCAGGAAGAAAGGATGGCTGGTAAATTTAATAGTAATTTAAATAACATCAATCTGACTCCAGCTTTTCCCCATGGAGGTGATTTGTCCTCTAGTATAAACATTCATAGTTAACGGTGCTGCATCTCGTAGTAGTTCTTGGCAAAGCTTTAATTAACTGTAAAATTGAAGATTTTTTTTCATTTTTCTTTAAAAATTGTAATATTGCTGTGAATTTAGTTTTTCCTTCATTAAAATTGTGCTTTGACTACTCTGAGAATTTGAGAGATTTCTGTTTTTGTAAAATATTCTTAGCTCTAAGTTGGCAGTTGTACTGAGTTCTAGTGAGGGTTTCCATATTATGGAAAGGCTTTTGGAAGTTCTGGCATCATATAATTTGCATTGCTTTGAACATACAAAGAAAAAAGCCACCTGCTTGCGTTGTGTGAGCTTGTGCAAGTGGGCCTGAAAGAACGTTGATTCCCAAAGTTGGAAAGTAGTTTAGCATGGTAGCTGGAATGTGCTGGAGCTGGAGTCCTTACCCTGTGTGACTGTAGAATGAGGAAGTACTGCCTTATGGTTTGAAGTCCCAGATGGTTGCTTTCCTTGCTTTCATCAAGATATTTTGTATGTTGGAAGAAGTTTTTGGTATTATTCCCTGCTGCTGTGTGGCTGTGTCTCCAAGTCGTAGCTCCTGACAGCTCTGTGCTAGTGCATCGCAGATCAACATCGATATAGACATGTCAGTAAGCTTTCTGCCTGGCTTATTATATAGTGCACTGGATTCACTGGTAGCTGAGCTTAAATGCAGGGTTTAAACTTCAGGATCTGGTTCAGGATTCTCCATCAGATATCTTTGTTGCTGTGAATGTCATGCCTAGCCAAGTATGTGGGATGGGCAGCTGTAGCAGCACTAGATACCCCATTACAATCCCCTGATGCAGGAGTTGGGTTACAAACCTTCCTGCTGTAACAGCAAATCCCTTATGTGGAATTGCTAATTTAAAACAAAGTGACAAAAGATGAGGGTTTTCTGTAGAGTTGTTCATCAGAGATCTTGGATGGACTTCGCTTCTAGTAATTTTTTAAAATTGGAAGGGAGTACCATTTTCTCTTAATTAAGACAAACTGTTCAGATGGCATGCCTAGTAGTGACAGTTCTTCTAGCTGAAATCAAGAGACAAGTCTTATGATCTCAATTGCCCATGAGTAAAGAGTGAACACAACATGAATAGGTATCACATAAATTGTGTCCCTTTAATTTTGTTAAGATCACCCACAGTGTAAGGTTTACTACTAGGGTGACTTTATACATTGCAGTTTTGCTCAGCTCCTTGGCTGGTTTGGTTTGAAGAGCTACAAAAACGATGTGAAAAAGATCCAGTAGGCTTACTACCCTTAAAATCAAAGTTCAGTGACCACACACAGTAACTCTGCATGTTTCTACATAATTGCAGTGACAGGAGCATACTTTGCTTTCTTCTGGCAACAAAATAAAATCTATGGATGGTAGTTAGATTCCCTTTCTTCTTGCGAATGACAGGTGTAAGTGGTTAAAACCATGTCAGCCCCTGCATCCAGTTCAAGTGTAGGAAGTTGTTCACATCAGTCTGATAGAGGTGAACTAAGTTAGTGCAGTGTGTTGGATTCACATTTACTCTGCTAAAGAAAGTACTCAATTGATGTGCATGTTGATCTAAATTGAGATTTATGTTGGTATCATGTTCAGTTTATTTTCTTTCTTCCTCTGTTGTTTGGGTTCAGTCATTTTCATAATCTGTATCCGTAATACAGTTAATTTTTTTTAATTGATTATTGAAAAATACCTCTTATTTTCTTCAGTGGATAAGTGAAGGAGAAATATAATACCCATCATATTTTCTGGGGTTTTAAAAAACATGTATATTGTAGCTCTAGAGTCTAACATAAATACCTAATCTATGTTAAAATGCATGCATATGCATGCATATGAAGAGCTAATTTTGTCTGTGAAGCCTTTCAAATATCAAGGATTTTTGTACCTAAACCATAGTTTCAGTTTTTTTCCATCTTCTAAAGTATTTTTAACTTTACTGCATAATTGTTGTCTTTGAAATCACTTACTGTAATACTGAAGCAAACCAGAGCTTGTATGAAAAATGCTTTCATTTGCTATTTTTTGGGAGAAGGCTGAGAGCAGTAGTGTCAGTGGTATGTACGAGAAAGGAAATACTGTTTTGTTTTGTATGTAGTTGATGCCTGGAAGTGGCTTTGCAGTCATTAGGCTTGAAGCCTACATTTTGTTTTGCTAATAAAATCTTGAGAAATTGAAAGTGGTTGGAAGTGTAACATTTTTATTACACTGATGGATGATGAACAAATACATGTTTATGGAGAAAAAACTTGTCAAATTCTTCATCATCCTTCACTGTGTAATACACTAATCTGTGTAATAAATTAAAAAGTATAGGTAAAATGAGTTGCAGTGATAGGAGCTATGAAGTGTAGTTGGAGTAAGAAAGAGGAAGAATGATTTGCATTATTTCTTGCACCTTTCAAGGTGAGAAGCTTCACTATTACTAGGTAGGCTGGCAACTCTTCAAATTGATAGCTTTGGTTAGGAGCTCCTGGAGGAAATGTGGAAGATGGAATATAGCAACTGAAACAACCGATCAACAGGAAAACCACGTGAGTTATTACATACTGACTCTGCCTGTTACCATGCTGTTTTTCTAAAAAAGAAATTGCCGTTCTGATACAAGTAGAGGTCTCTTCTAGTTCTCATTCTTTCCACAGTAGATACGGTGCCCAGTGAGAAATTACTCCGTCTGAGAGACAGCTGGATATGGAGAACATTATTTCTCTTATTAATCAAGCAGATTAGTTTTAATGTGAGGAAAGAATAAAAGGAAAGGAGAGTCTGCCCTTTGAAAGTGGTTACTATTTTAAGCTTGCTGGTGGTTAGATTGGAAATGTTTTTCTTTAAAGTTGTTTAATGTTGTAATACCTTTTCTGCTGTCTTGCTCTTGAAGGAGAAACAAAAACTCAGCCAGCCTTTGCTGTTCCCCCCCACCAGGGCAATTATTTTTTTCCCTGCAATTTTTTCATATGTTCTTCAGAAACTTACTTTGTTCACTGCCATCAAAAATTTCTAGGCATCTACCTGTTTATTGGATTCTTGCTAATACCCTATTTAACACTCCCACTCCAAAATCTTTAAGCTGGCATTATCACAATAAGCAATACAGGTCTAGGGTAGAATACTTCAATGGGGATTTTCCGGTGGTTTTTGAGTGCATCTGTATGTAAGGACTTTATGGCTCTCAGTTAAATGCATACCCTGATAAATGTTACAGGCTGTGATGATAGTGAGTACTTCAGACAGTTTGTGAGAGTATAAAAGCCACTCTCAGTAATCTTGAAGCCTGTAGGCAAAGCAGCTATTGCAGTGTACTTTGTGGCAATAAAGATTGATATTAGACACAGAAGTTTTGTTTGTATTCAGTACCCTTAATCTAGAGCAAATTTATATGGACAGTTAGAGATAGTGGATTAGCATTTAAACTAAGGATTTTAGCTGCTTGTCCAGTGTCCATGACCGCAGTGCCTGAGCATCCTGTATCTGCTTCATAGTTTCTCTTCACATTATTCTGTTTTGTAGAAAAACAGTTCAGTTCTGTGCTAGAAGCCTAGGGCGGATCTGGAAAGTCTGTCTGTATTTCATGAATCTATCCAGTCTCTATAATACAAGACCAATTTCTTTCTGAAGAATGGACAGACTATAGAAATTTTCCACATTTATTCTCTTAACAGGTCTTTAAGCACAGATTTTTTATGTCTAACTAGACTTGACAAAGAAAGTTAAGCCAAGGCAATGCTTTGGAGTAATAAGGAGAGAATTGGGGTTTGAGTGAAAAATAGTTCATCTATCTATCTCTCAAGACATTAATTTATTTTTTCTAAAGTAAAGTAATGTATTGGCAAAGTCAGAATATAAATTATTTCTTGCACTAACTTTACTTCTATCTAAATTGCTTTAAGCCCTCAACTGCATTGGAAGGGAGGTAGGAGAGCAAAACAAACCTCCAGAACATGCAAATAATTAATGAGATTTTAAAAAACATATTGATGAAACACTATAGAATTCTCTACTTCGTCATCCAGCTTTTTGAAATTAAACCCTCCCCTCCCACATCTCTAAAGAAACAGGCCTTGCAGTATGCATGGAAGATTATTAAACACAGGACAAAAATACAGAAACCTGTTTGGAGAATATTTCACCTGGATTTTGACTTTGGGGAGTTGTTGCTTCCACCATCAACTAGGAATTTAAGGGTAAATATACTTGATAAACAAAACCTATAAACATATAGGACCTATATGTTAAACAAATCAATATTATGAATGGAACAAACTGGTTATAGTGCTTTTATGTTTGGTACTTTGGGTTATGCCATACTGAAAAAACCTTTTCATTATTATGTAGGTGCTTTGTATTTTGGTGCATTTCTGCTTCTCTTATCCTTCCCAATACCACCTGTATCTTACATGTTTGTGAGATGTGGCAGGAGGAAGAAGAAAAGATGCCTATTTAGGATGAGCTGGGCATGGAGTTAGTAGCATGAATATTTGATGAGAACTAAAGGAGTCTCACGCAAGGACAGGGAAGTTGTGAGAATTGCTGTAAGGGTGACTGAACTGCTCTTCAGATTTCTTTATATAGGCTTCATATAGATCATTTTTTAATGATATTTTTCTATAAATGGACTAAGAGTGTTGAGTGTTGAATTTTATGATCGCTTTTGTACAAAACTGCTAAGAGCTTGACTTGTAAACCTTGCTTTAAGTTTTTGGGATTTTGAAAAAATTCTTCAGCAATATCAATATTTCTTCACTTTGGTATCACAATGTAATTCCGTTGGGTACGATTGCCATGTATGGCAATTTGCTGGATAGCATCCTGTGATCAGCTGGGCACAAAATTGCCTTGAGTAGATTTGCACATCCACAACACAAAGAAATGAGAATGCAAATGGGATTGATCCCAAAAATTTCATGGACCAGCAGCTGCAGAGAGAACTGTGGACTGTAGAGAGTCCACATAAAATTGCTAATCTGTAATTTTAAATCTTTGTTTAAATCTGTGATTACGATGCAAAGTTTATTTTTCTCTTTCTGTGCTTGCCTGAAAGCGTCTGTATTTTCAAAGTATGTTTTAAGATTGCCGAGAGCTGCTAGTCATAGATGATGAAGAAATGAATTCACCAAATCACTAATCTTTTTAATTTTTTAGATTCTTTTTAGAAATACATCCAGCTGATATAATTTAATATTCTGTTTTTGTGCAGAATCTTGGCTAATGCATCTGTTGAATGAATAAATAAATGGGAAGAAATGCAGTTTAAATTCTGGCAAAACCTATTTTTATTTTTTGCTTGTAAAATTGGCAGTAATATTCTACACTGGGATAGCATTATTGGTTACTGACACAGTGGAATAATAGTAGCAGTTAGAAATAAATTTGATTGTAGTTGAATTTTATAGCTTGAGCTTTTATTTATTATTTTTAAGTAATTTTAGCACCTGCAAAATAATGCAAGGTTCTGGTTTCTCATTTGACAAATATTATACATTCACAGATTAATGTATAGCTTCTAGTCTCCACTGATTACTATTATCTAGGAAGTGCTTGTTAGATGTTAAAGCAGTGAACACTGAGCAGGTCATAGATTGGGCCAGCCTGTTCTTTGACTGAGACTCAAGAAAGCAACCAGGCAGCTATTGTATTGTATTGTATAAAAAAATGTATTCCTTTGACTGCCTTTTGTCTTTTGAATTCCTACTGAGTTAGTAATTTATTTATTTGTTTTGATATTTGAATGATATTTGAGCTTTTAATGAGGAAATTCTGTTATGCTGATTGTGAGAGAAGAAAATCGTATCCCAATAGTTTTAATTGCAGTACCCAACTCTTTGCTGTTCAGTTTAGCTGATAAATACTGGGCTGCTCAAAATGCCTGCTGTGTCCACCTCCCAAGGCCTTCTCAGCACTGTTCTGGATCCTCTACCAAACCTGGGATTTTGGGGTACTGATTCAGCGGGCACAAAACACTCTGGGTTGCTCTTGAGAAAATCTGTGATTGCTTGACTTGATTAAAACTGCTGTCACCACTGCCACTGACAGGCAGCGCTCACTGCGGGGCTGACTTGTACAGCTGAACAGTGTGCACAGACTTGTTATCCTGTAACTCCTGTGATACCTATACCATGGTTATATTTTGTGTGAATGTGTATATGTATATAAAAAAGTATATAATATTTTTAAAATTGAGTTAATTCTCTGGAAGTGGTATGAATTTGCACTCTTTCTGGCAACAGAAACAGTATAAGCATTCTCCTAATGGAGATTCTCCAGTGCATAATGCATTCTCCGAAGTGGAATCCTACTTGCAAAAAGGTACCAAGAAGGAATGCTGAATTTAAGATAATTTACCCTTAGCCCAGAGGCTTTCCAAAATGAGCTTTTCTCCAAGGATGGGTCTGCTGCAATGGCAATGGAAAAATAAGTTCAAGCCGTAGTTTGAGTGGATTTTGACTCTGGTTTTATTTATTTGCACAATGGTGATAATTTTTTCTCCTCTCTTCCAATTAGCAAAGTCTTTCTTTTGGCATTTCTTCTGCTTAAATGTGTCAGAAGTAGTATCATTATCTATGTGAGGATTGGGAAGGAGAAAAGACAGACGCAAATCTATTTACAATACTAGAATCAATCTCTGCTGAAATTTAGATTTTTGTACTAATGAAGTAATGTCATTCCTGTCTTTTTATGCTTTTAATCTGAAATAATGTCATAGAATCATAGGTTCATTAAGGTTGGAAAAGACCTCCAAGATCATCAAGTCCAACCTTTGACCAAACACCACCATATCAGCTAAGCTACAGCACTAAGTGCCACGTCTGGTTGTTTCTTGAACACTTCCAGGGATGGTGACTTTACCACCTCCCTGGGCAGCCTGTTCCAATGCCTGACCACCCTTTCATTAAAGTAATTCTTTGTGATTTGGGATTTTCACTTGTGTAACCAAGCCGGTTCCTAAAATTTAAAAAAAATTACATAGTTGAAAGTGTAAGAAAGGTCTTTTCTTCACCTTTCCCACTTTGGTAGACTTCATAACTCTCCATTTCTTCTCATGGGTAGAAATAAGTCAAAGAAAAAAAAACCTGGGGAAAAATTAATTAATCGGCTGGGCATAGATGAATCATTGGACAAAATCCCAGGACAGTATTAGTAAGGAGACAAAGAATGATGCTTCTGTTACAACACTGTTCACAGGACTTGTGTGGTAAACTGGATTTAAATATGAACTTGTTACTTGGACAAGTTACTTGGTGTTCAACTTCTTCCCTTTATAAAAATGCTTAAAATGGTAGCCAAAATTGCTGTAAGATCCAGAGATGGGAACTGTAGGCAAGTGCTGTCTTCTAAAAGTTATTAAAAAAATGCAGTCTCTATCATGTTTGAGCAATTTTACAAACTGCAACCTTGCATGATGAATGAAAAGTAGTAGGAAAAATCATTTCACTTTCAAGCTTCATGCATCAAATGCTCTTTTAAATCTCATGAGAAAGTGCTGTAGCAATTGCATCTGAATGTGGTCCTTTCCTTTCCTTAACTATTTAAAAGGTGAGCATCATTGGCTGTGTAAATATACAGCTTTAAAGACCTGAGGAAAAACTACTGTGAAAAACAGAATCTGGGTAGACTCAAATACTGCAACTTCAAGACAAGATTTTAAACAGAATGTACTAGAACTAGTTTTAAGTAATTCTCCCTTAATAATAATAAAATATACAAATCTCCATGGTACCCCACCACCTTTGTGGAGAAAATGGCAGTAAGGAAAAAATTTCCACCGCTCAAAGGATCTTTTACAGTTACAATTGTTAAGAAAAAAATTACCAGTCCATGAAACTCACATAAAGTTTCTCTCTCATTATTTATTAAATATTAACTTGTTTGAAATGTAGACTGTCTTTCATCATTACCTACAGAGTAGCACTTTACTCATACTTGAAGAAGGAAACATCTGAGTGTAAACCATTCTGTGTAGTTGCACATGGTTTAAAAATTATCTGAAAACATTATATTTTCTCTGGCTCTTTTTAGACTTTCCTTGCTTGAACTTATGTTAAAGTAAGCATGACTGAAGAAGTGGTGTTGAAGTCATGTTCTCCTTTCTGTTTATAATCTAGATATGATCTTTGATACATCAAAAAATATTAATTATTGCACTAGTACCCATAATTACTAGAATGAATTCTCTGCTGCCTACCTCAAGCTTAAAAACCTACTTTTGTAGTTGCTCATGGTAATATAAGAGACAAAATTATAATTCTGCCATTGTGAGTGTAATGAATACTGCTCCTATCTGTATTACCAAGGCGCACACATCTCTCTGGTGAAATGTAAAGCATGATGTTGACTTTCTAGTAAAAAAGTAAGTATTACAGGTAATTCTCTTATTGGTGTGTGCAAAATGTGAATAAATCGGATCTATGGTAGAATTTTCTTTATTTAAAGTTTCTGTCATACTGTTATGCCACACTTGCAGTTAAAATAGTTATGCATTGAGTTATAAGTAGAGTGATCTGGTTCTCAGACTGAACATACCAGGCTGGATTTTGAATCAATTAGAGCATTTTTAGGTCTGGAGAAGTTTATTTTTAATCTCCAAGGGAATTCAATAGGCAAAGATATCTGACAGTTTCTACTTTATGTTTATTATAACTATATGTCGTCTTGGACAAATCCTTTTTTACCTTCATTTGTGGACGGATTAAATAAATCGGCAGCTTGCTTAGGTTCAGATAGAATCTAAGAAAAGCAAAAAGAAAAGGCAGTTCTGCCTTGGAACATTACTGCAGCCCTTTCACCCATCTGTGAATTGCAGTGAATGACACTTTTTTTTCTTTTTGATCTGAAACTTTATTTATAAAATAATGGTCTACTGTTCTATAGCAGCACAGAAATCGGGGTTATGAAGCTGATTCAGAGAAAGGGTAGATGGAAAGAAGAACTGGTATACATACCTGTAGAAGGAAAATAGTTATGCTGCTCAGTTTCCCTGGATAAGATATCCCACTTGAGAAGGCACGAGTGCAGTGATCCCACACCTAGGGAAGTTCTCTGAATTCTTGCTTGGAAAATAACAAGTCATTGAACTCCTGAAGTTTCTTTGCTCGAGCTTCTGTTTCTAGCCCCAGTTTCAGGTTTGAAAGTCTGAGCTGTGAAAGTTTTGGTTCACCGGTTTCACAAATTCTGAAGTGCTACTTATTTAAGGCAGGTTGAGGTAGTTGCACCAATGTATTATGTAATGTTATACTCAAAAAGATTCTCCACACCAAGGTACTCAAAAGAGAATTTGGTTTACATTGCTGTGTTGTAACACATAACAGGTGACCTACTTTAGTACTTTCTACAAGGGAACACAAAGAACAACACTATGTTTATGTGCTTTGAGATCTTCCCACACATTTCTCTGTCCTTTCTTTCTTTAGGTTTTTCTTCCTTTTTTTGTATTCTATGCCCAGAAATGAGAGATTGAAATAAAACAACTTAACAATTTTTTCATTTGATTGGTGTACAAAATGTGCATAAATTTCTGTATAATGTAATCCTAAATATTCATTTTCACATTTCTTTGAAAATAAAAAGGAATTTTTTTTTTACATCCGTGTCTTACAAATACCTCTGTAATTGTTTGAATTTTAGGGGTTTTTATATATCTCATATAATTTAAAAAAAATTTTTAAAGAAATTTTTGGATCTTTTTATTTAGTTTTTAGGGTTTTTTTCTTGGCAAGGGAGGAACTTGACCTCTGCATGATTGACTGTGAAAAATGTATTATTAAAATTGATACATGCAAAATGCTATTAAATGTATAGCTCTAATAACACTTTTCCCCTTGCACTGGCCTTTTCTACTTTGTAATGAAACATACTATTGTAACCAAGTCAGATAGCATAAAATTTTCAGGCAGTAATGTTTTCCAGATTCGTGGCATCTGTTCAATTGGCGTTTATGAAGCACTTTTAGATACTGAGATGAATGAGGCTGTGAGATGTGTGTGTGAGATGGCACTGTTCGAAGGAGCAGCATGTCTAAATAAATGCATCTTGGACTTCTATAAATTCAGTTGTACACAAACCATCCTAAGTAAAATAGCCTATGAAAAGCAAAACATAAGCATTCAATTCCTTGGATGCCTTTTATTGGGAGAACAGGTTTGATAAAGGCACAATATGTTGCAGGCTTTATTTCACAGTTCTGCCAACACGAATCCAATCTGAGCTAGAGCACAGCTGCTATTCCTGCCAGTCCTCCTCTCTCTCCTGATGGAGCTTGATCAGCGTTCTTTGTTTTCTGTGTTCTCTTAAAACGAACGCTGTTTAATGATCATCACTAATGAATTAGTGATGTCCTGTTCAGGGACTGTTATTTATAGAGTGCTTCCCCCCAGCATTAAAATATTCTTTACTGACACAGTATAGGGTAAGGTAATGAGGAAAAATAGATGTGAAGTTGAAGATGGATTGTGATGGATAGAAATACATAGAGAAAACTAGATGTTCTTACAACAATTGTGCTATTCTTTTTATCCCTGTAACACAGTTACTCCTCCTCCGCCCCCCACACAACAGATTTGTAATGAAAGAATAGAATCTTGTGCAGGCTGCAACTCCCAGAGGTAAAACCCACAGTACTAGACTTCCATCTGTATAGCCTATTTTGTTTCAGAGAGATTTCATTTAGTTTTCCTTGGTTAAATTAGTCTGAAATGCTGTCTTTGCAAGTTCATTAAAATTATTCTATAATGGGTGTCTACTGTAGTTTTCGAAGTTTTGTATTCAGTTTCTTGGTGGTGGTTCTTGCTATTTACCTGATGTTCTCGTCATCCTTTCTGCCATGTCCCGATATCTGTCTTGTTCTCTTGCCTTTGCACTCGCCTTCATGGCCAGTAGTGTTACTCCTGACCTGTTCTCCATAGAAGTCTCTTTCTCCCTCCTCTCCCACCCCCATAATAAAACACTGGAGTAAAAAAAGTCACCTGTTTTAGTTACATGTAATTGGAGTGGGGAAAGGAATCCTCTTTGGTTGAATAATATATTTTTAGAGAATTTAAGAAGATTATTTCACCAGAATACTTATCTGTAATGTTCACATTTACCAAACATAGCCCTTACTGATTAGTAAAGGCTTTTATCTGCTTGGAGAAACCTGGATTTGAACTAAAGCTATACATGTTAAAAAAACTCCAAGCTTCCTAGGGAAGGGGATGGTGCTTGGTTTTGTTTTTACTCTTCAACCAGCATGTTAAAATGTACTGAATCAATACTTTGAATCAATACACAAGTATTGGATAGTTTCTTAAGAGCAGTTAGGAACACAGGAGGCCTAATCCTGATGAGATCTGTGCACGTGGATCGTTTAATAACCTGCACACCTACAGAGGCAAGTAAAGCTGCAGTGCCGAGTGTAGGACTGGGCACAGGCTGGTGAGAACTTTGCTCTCCTGACACGGAGCGAGCACTGCATCATTGCTCCACAGACCAGGAGTGCTCCAGGGGTTACGGACTTCTGCTCTTCTCTGGCTTGTAAAACAGTGAAGCATTATCCCTCTCCTTTGCCAAGTAATAAATCCCTCTCCCTCTAAAACATGAGCAAATAGCTGAATTAGGTAAGTGAATTACTATGAATATACAGAGGATCCACCTAAGCTACTTTTGTGAAGGGCAGTGATTGAGCAATTGAAGAAGACTGATAACAAGTATTATCTGAATAATCTGAATTTGTCTAATTTCCATTTAGAAGTTCCTTTACTTTTCCCACTCAGAGTTTACCCTTACTGAAGGTATTTGTTTCAATAACAGATAATCTGACACTTTTTCTTCCAAGTTTGTTACTTTGTTCAATTCTGTTTTCTAAAGAATTTCCACTTCTGATTTGAAATTTTTCAGTGCTTTTGCCACAACTAATTTGTGCATTAACTTCTTTATATGTTGTAGGCATATGCTAATTAGTACTAATTAGTTACTGAGTAAATGGAAATCAGAATAGATGTTAACTGCTGACTAAGATGGTGAAAACTTGATGTCAGTACAAACCAAAATTTTACCAAAATTTCTGTATTTTATTGCTTTAATGTACAGCTTCATACACACAGTGAATTAAAGATTGACTTCAATCTCTGGTTAACTGATACAAATTGTTCTTCTGTGGTTCTTTTCTCCTTGCATCTCTGCCACGCACAGGTACTTGTTCCTTGCATGGGTGCTGATGAACATGTATCCAGGGGAGTGAGGCGCTTATGCTGAATGATGGCTGAAAGCTGGAGGGGTCATCTTCAGGAGAATGCATGTGTGGGTGTAGAGGAGGGAAGGAGATGACGTGGCTGGGAGATGAGGAATGGAGAGAGCCATGGCAGCCCATGGCAGCTGGAATTCAAATTGTTAGCATAAACTGATGTGGAACTGAATCACAAGAGACTTGGGTCTGGTACCAGATCTCAGTATCTTCTCTTTCTTAAAATCTGTATTAAGGTCAGATTATATACAAGTAAGTGTCTGAATCATTGCTGTTCCCTGTTTCCCCTGGAGGTCTCTGAAGACTTGGCAAATTCCAGAGAGGTGAGAAAAAGCTGACCTTATGACACAACTCAGAAAGAGTAAATGGAATGACTCTTAACCTGGGCCAGTTGAACATTTGCTTATGACAGAATAATTTTTGACTAATGCTATGGGACATAACGAGTAAAAAGGACAATCTGCAATCTAATCAGATTTCCTGAAAATAATTTTTTCCAATTAAATTTTGCTTTATCTCTGTTGTGATAGCATTCTTTAACACTGCACATAGATATGAGGTGATCTGCATGCTGTGAATTGAGATTACCATGGTATCTGTTATGATTTTAAATACATTTTTCTAAATGTGAATGAGAAAATTAAAGAAATGAATTTTACATGGACTCAGACAAGAATTGAGCAGAGCCATTTTGCGAACAAAGCATGTATCTTCCTTTTTTCACCCCTTTGTCATTAATTTCTGTAACTACAAAAGGTAGTAAACTAATATGATTTTTTAAAGTAAGATTACAAGTCTGATAAAGCTTAACTGTATTAATACTGTTGAATTCTGTTGGTGAATTCTGAAGTCTTAAAATAAATTTTAAGAAAAAAAATCAAGTAAAAGATAAAAAGACAAACACTGAACAACTGGAATGATAAGAGTCAATGGCAGAGCAACTTTTCCTTGTAAAGAATGGTTTCATCTTTGTTGTCCTCTTTTGTAGAGTTTATTCCATCCCAAACCTTCCAACTATCTTCATATTTGAGCTGGAAATCTTTTGTGAACATAATATGTTGAAGAAATTATGGTATAATTTTTTCCTGAACACCCCTAATTTTTATTGTGATTTCCTTGTCCTGTATTTTTGAAACTCTTATATAATTCTTCATTAGCTGTTTTTGCAGCACAAAATACCCTGTCTATCAGAAGCTGATTTACAATTCCATTCTTCATCCATACACCAAGCACCTATTGTTACTTTTTGAATTTATAATTATGTCTTGATGTCATAAAACAGTGTAAGTATAGTACATCTAATATAAGTATTAATACTATTTTTAAAACTTATGGGACGAGAGAAGAACAAAAGAGAGTGGCAGTTTGTATAGTCGCTGGGTCAGGGTGTAAGGGATTCATGGAGAGGAGCCCTGCTGTGTGAGCAGAAGCAGTGAATTGGAGCGAAGCATCAGACAATTATCTGCAGTTTTCTTCCTTGATCAATAGGCAGGTGCTTCTTAGTCATATTGATCCTTTTTGGTTATTTAATGTACTTTCGTTTTATGAGACCTATACAATCATTAAATGGAGTAGTTTGAATTGGGTTTGAGTATTTTCACTTGCTGTGATATTGTTTTTAACATACTGGGTTCATTTACTGGTTATCTGTACTTTAGCTGCCATTAAGATGAAAATAGCTCATCTCCAAAACCAGGTAACTGTCTGTAGACAGGTGTCCCACGTTAAATCATCTGACCTACTTGAGAAAGTTGCACAGACTCAGTATCTCTCTTTCAAAATGTCAGGTATTGTCCAGTAGTTTGTTTTTATTATATGTATTCCCTTTAGTTGTCGTCATCGTTGTTTGTTTACTCTGAAAACTGGGGAAATACTAATTCACAGCAGAGTGATTTGATTGCAGTGTGAACTGTGCTGAAGATGAGTTTGCTTATAATAGACTTTTTCTGAGCAGCAGCCCATGCACTGCTGTGTGACAGCATCATTCTTAATTCTCATCTTGCTGTCTACCTGGCAGGGTGTGCTTGAGGGGCTACCTGGAAATCAAAATAGGTGCCTCTTACAGAGCCCAACTGGTGAATATGCCGATATCATGCTCTGTCAGTGCTGAGGTGCCTGCGTAGCTTAGGGCTGGTCTACATTAGAAAAGCTTTGCTGGCATGGCTCTTCCAGGTAGTCCTTTCAGCATACATGTAGTGGTGTAAATGAAATTTTTGCCAAGTCAACCTGTGTTAGCTCTGGAATGAAATAAGATACATTACACCAGCAAAAGCCCTTTTGTGCACTTTTGCTTTTTGCTGGCGTAAAAATGTAGACCTTTCACTTCATCACAGTTATGGTGCAGTAAGAAAAGTTTGTTATCTAGAGGTGGATTTAATATATATTAAGAATAGAACATAGAATAACTGTGTTACACTTAGTAAGCAAAGCTAGTGAAAAATACTTGGTGAGTCATAATGAATACTGTGAATCCTTTTTTCTATCCCTCTTTTTTGTCCTCAAAACAATTTGATAGGGCTGGTTTAACAGATGGGCAGAAAACCTATCACTGTGTGTTGGAAAACTGTTTCCAGATGAAGAACAGTTTTCTTAAGTCATTTGCACTCCTGTTCTCTTTGTTCAACATTGACTGAACTAGTCAAAACATTTTAAGCATATTAAGCAATAACATATTAAGCAAGTCTATAAAATAATTAAATTGAAACTAGAAGCTAAGAGTCCTTAGAAATATTTACATTTATATTTGACTTAGTATAAATCTTATGATAACTACTTTTGAATCTTGTGGGAACCTTGTGCTGAAGATAAAGTTTGTTAAGGTTGATGTGCTGTTTCATACTGAAATATTTAGGATTATCTCCTAAATTTATTTCTAAACTGAGAATGAGCTATGCTTTCACTGCTGTAGATGCTCAGATATGATGAAGCATATGATGTCTCTTCAAAGAGACATTTTGTAGAGTTATTAAGGTGTTTTGTTTTTCATGGACTATTTCAGTTCATTTCCTTGTACAGCAATTGCACAGCACTGCTGTGCCTGAATTCAGGTGGAGGTTTTAATGGTTCTTCTTTGTCTGTTTTGGTCCTGGTCTCTGCTGTTAAGAACTTTTATGAGTCTGCCCTCTGCATGTTCTTTGGGAAGACCCAGACTCTTAAAATTTATGTCAGGTTAATAGTCTGCATAATTTTGCAGAGTATGAGCAAGTACTTGGCAGGAAGTGCCAGAAAGCTGTGGCAGATTTATGTTGTGCTCTGTAGTCTCAAAACAGGTTCAAAGGACACCATTGATAACAGGTGACTAGTACTACACCATTAAATAACTCTTCTGTGGTGATGAGTCAGGTAGTTATCAATTTCTAAACACATTTGCAAAACAAAATCCTTTTAACAGAAGAGGTTTTGAAGTTTTTTGGATCTGTGATTTGCTGAAATGCTGCTAAAATGTGTACGCAGATTTTGGGGTGTTTTAATTCCTATCCCCACTGTGTGAAAGGGAGTAGGAGAATCCTGTAATTTATTTTACGTCTAGTGTCCAGTAAGTCTCAAGTCCTTGCAGTGTCTCTGCTATGTTTTTCCTTACACGAGAGAAATCTCTGGTCTGCAGTTTCTTCCCCATTAAGATGCTCTCTGTCTTACCTCTGCCTGCAGGCTCTCTCTGCAGTTCTCCTTTGATTCCTCTCAAGCCCTTGCTGGAGGGGAGCCAGCAAAGTGATCACTTTTGGGAGGAGGTAGTGAGAGAAGTGTAGCTGAAAAACAGCTCCTTAATCTTTCTTCATAAAGCATGTCACTTCCAAGTGGGGATACTATAGCATCCTTTGTTGTCAGGCCCAGACTTCTCACGCTGTGCCCCTGTTTTTTGAAAAAAAAACCCTTTGAAGATCTATCTCAGGTGCTACGTGTTCTCTGGAAAGGGTAAAGACAGTACTGTGCCTCCACAGCTATTGCCAGCTTGTAGCAATGAGATTGAAAAATCTCATGCTAATTATATTGTACGTAATTCCAAATTTTTAGATGCCATTATCAAGATAAAGTTAGAGAATCTGAACTTCAAAGACCCCATTTGGTTCTCCGGACTTCTGAAAACCTGGGGAATGCAGAGCAACGGTTCTGTAGAAGTTCAGAAATAGAGAAACAAAGTAAAATAGACATACCAACATTGTTTTAGAAAACTTAGAACTGTGCCATGGTTTCTTGAAGACTGACTGATTTTTTAACTCTTGACACAATTGTTGCTGATGTTTCTCTGTCATTTTCTAGGGAAAGAAATGGGAGTTAGGTCTCTCTCTCCCTCTCTTCATCCTCTGCTTCCTCTTTCCTGATTATGCATCAAATTTACCAGTTTTACTTGGCATAGGGTAAGGGAGTCTGAGACTCACAGCAACATGAATGGTTAGTTGGAGAGCACAGGTGGAAGGAAGAGCATGCATGCAAACAGTCATTAAACTCCCAAAATATGGGTCCTCAAAGACATACATGAAGCATGAGGAGATACTCTGAAATGTTCTGCTTTATCAGACCAAGGATTTTTTTTTTCTTTTTCTGTTTTTTATTTACCTCAGAAATGTACTTCTGGTGGTTTATGCATTTTATTAACTTAACATCATTCCTTCTGTGAGGCCAGACAGACATCCCTCCTCTTTAGTTGCTGTGGGACCTTTGATATTCAATTTGAGTTTTTTCACCTCATTGTATTTCTAAAATGGGAATTGTGTTCTGCTTATTTTACCCCTGCAACAGACTTCATACAAAACTTTTCTGTCATTTCTTGTAGTGTATGAATTGTGAATGATTATTTGTAAATACCCACCCCTCTTCCCCTTTTTTGTTTTCCTTTCTACTTACAAACCACTACTTGTTGTACATGAGAAGATGGAAAACTGGCATTCTCTAAATAAGCCAATGGAATTATTTTCCTATTTCCTGTTATCAAATACAAAATTTTATTATTGAAGCCTGATGCTCCTAAGGAGTGCTCTGTCTTACCTAGAATGACTTTGAAGACCTGTCTGATTTCCCCTTATGCCAGCAATTTGCCTTGATCCCTAATGCTGCTTGCTGAAGTCAGATCAAACATAATTAACTTTGTGGTTGAAAATGAATCTTCAGGAGAGTTAGATGAAACTTGTAATTGTTGCTTTCTGGGAAGGTTTGACATATTGAAGTCCAGTTTTCATCCAGTTCATGACAAATAGGCCTTACTTGCTTTTTCCTCCAAAATTATTTCATAACATAATATGACATAATTAAAATATATTTTTTCTTTAAATAGAAAGCATTAGCTGCTTCCAAACAGTTACTGAAATGTCTTATAAAATGCATTTAATTTTGAATTCTCATTTATGACAGCATAAATACATGGATTTATAAAAAAGCCAGTGCATTGCAGAGGCTACACTTTCCATTCTTAGATCCTTTGTGTAAATGAAATGGAAATTTTGTTAAACCTGGAATACTTGTACTCTTGTGGTCCTAGAGCCTTATTCCCTCTTCAGTGCTTGCCCTTGGAGAGTGAAGGAGCTGAGTTCCATGGGAGCTGTCCCAGCAGACCCAGGTAGCTGTGCTGGGTGTCACGGGAGGACCCAGAGTTCTGAGGACAATCTGATGGGTGACTGTGCCTCTTTGAAGGGTACCACTAACACGAGCATCTCTGCGGCCAGTCCTAATAAGTTCTTTTATTTACAAATATGTTCTGTGTAATGTCTCCTGAAATGCAGTCAGCTAATCCTGCCTTTTTAATTACTTGCAATGACTTTAATTGGATCAGAAAACAGAAAAAGATAAAGAGTAGTGATGCAATAGAGTTTGCACTGTGGGAGGAGTCCTGCTGTGAGCTCCCTGTGCCTCCGCTGCCTCCACTTGTGGTGCTGTCACCTGCCTCCTTGCCCTGCCGCAATGCAGGGTTTGCTGTGATCCAAGTACTGAGAAAGCCATGTTCATTTAAGATCTTCATTAGCTGGAATTTTTCAGTGTTTCAGGCTCTCAGGCCTTGCAAAAAGCTTTTTGTACTGAGAATGACTGACCAGTGTTGAACCCCAGTGTGCTGTCGTGTCTTGCTGATGCTTTTGGAGTAGTTAGACCTTAAGGCTCTTCTGATGCTTTGTATTTGCCACTTTCTCACCATTTCAGCAATCCAGTAAGTACACCAGTGTCTTCAAAACCAAACTGCTTCCTTTACTAAAGGGCATTGGATAGGTTAGGTTAGCATAGCTGCTTCTCTTGAAGTCAAGCCAACCTTCGTAACTGGCTGGTTACTGGTGGCTCTGGCTGCTTTAGTGGAAGTTGGGTTTGGGAACCAGTATCCTAGAGCAACTATTATTGCTCTTTACTTTCTGACCATCTCTGTCCACACAAGTGAGGCATTTCACATGTGTCTCTGTGTGATGTACTTCCAACTTTAGGAGTTCTAACTTTTCCCTGAATGGCTATTTCTGATTTTTCTGTTATTTTAACCCCTTTTTTTTTTTCCTTAGAAGTTCCAATGCACAAAAAGTAATCTTAGGCCATACCCCCAAAGTATCCAAGAGTTCATGTGTTTCTACAAATGCTCATGTTGCAATGCTTTTCTAGTGTATTTTTTCCTAAAAGAATGTCCCTTTTCACATACTTAGTTTGCAAATAAAATGGCAAAAAAGGTCATAAAATCAATTAATTGAATTAAAAGTTTTATTTGATAGAATACTCACAAACTGTTGTTGTTTTTCTTTGTTTCTCTTTCCTTGCATGGTGTTTAGAGTCACTAAGGGTCAGGCTCAGCACTGCACTGTGACTGGCGTGCCTGCTGTCTGTCAGAAACTCTCTGTTGGGATTCTTGTGTCAGAGAAGTAGTTATGTAGCATCTGTAGTTATGTAGCATCTGGTAAATCCATTACTTGCTACCCCCAAGATTATCCAATGAAAAATATATGGCAAACGCTCCTCCAATAATGTGAGGGTGGAGAGGTCAATCAGCTGTTAGTGGCCACCACCTATAAATGAGTTTAAAATGGCTGAGGGAGAAATGTGATGGAGGTGTATAGAATCATGAATGCTGTGGGAAGAGCAAAGAGACATAATGAATAGTCAGCCCCTTCCATTACAAGTCCTAAAAGGAGTTGAATGAAACCGTTGGGTGGCAGGTTCACAACACAAAGTTGCTGCTGCATACAGCGATTTCTTTACTTCAAGATTGTGCTCCTATATGAAAGTTGGGAAATTGCTTTCCCCTTGATTTTTTTTCCCCTGAAGGAAGAGGTGTTTACTTTAAACAATGGTAATGTTACTTTTAGAGAAAATTCTGCTTCTTTCCTGATCTTGAAATGATTCATGACTATCAGCAGTAAATTCCACAAATTATGCTTTGTGAGGCTTGAGAAGAATCTGTTGCCAGACTAAATATTATTTAGAATTAGAAGAACTGTAATAAAAACTATGCTAGAATCATATGAGTACACAATGAGTCTGTATGTTTTCTCAGTTTTATTTTTAAGTACTAAATTGCTAAACATCTTTTATCCTTCAAGCAGTGCATTTTTTTGTCCGTTAAACTTTTTTGTGTTAATTATTAGATACAATTGGCTGACAGATGTAGGTAATAATAATTGGCTCATAGATAATTATGAAATTCTACAAAGAAAATATCGTCATTATTTAATAACAGTTACTCTCTAAATTAAATGTTTTCACCCATCTGTTAACAATTTGTGCCTTTAACAACTGAAAGACTTGCTTGAACTTAACTGGTTGCTTCCCTGGATATGCAAACTTTAAAAAAAAGTAATTTATATTTTTAGCATTTAGCTCATTATTTTGAACTCTGCTACCAAAGATACTGATTTTTAATTTTGATCTCCGTGGCATTAATGACAGTAGAACTCAAATGTTTCATCAGTACTATATCTGAGAAGACTTAGCTTTTCATTTTTATCTGTTTCAAAATAATAGGAGAATAACTGTGGCATCTGTTTATGTCAATATTAAATAATTTTGAGAAGACAAGTCCCGTTTTATGAAATCTTTAATCCATGGTAACTCTCAACCTTCGTACTTGTATGTGCTTCCTAATTTTAACAATATAAGTGTGTTTTCTGTGGCGAAAGTCATGGTCAGTGTACATGCAAGATCATAGACTAGTAGTGATGAATCAGAACTATTCTTTTAGGTTGTCAAAGAATTTTTGCAGGTAGCAGACCAAGTATGTGCCACAGCTGTCCAAAGGCAGACATGGTGCGTGCATTCAGCGATTGTTCCCTTTCGTTCCATGTTTGAGGAGCAGCTGTGCAGGGACGCTCTTCCAATTCCCTTTCACTGGTGTTCATAGCTGGGCACTTACTTGGGTGTGAGACCTCTCAGTTTTGGGGGCTTTGGTGAACACTACAGAGCAGCTCCTGTGAGGTGGGTTGAGAGGGATGTAGCATTTCCTTCAGTGTCCTTGTGCCCTTGTTAGTGCATGTACAGCTAAACATTATAATAACAGTAAACTTTTTTATCAAGTTGCGATGACTGTTGTGGGGGTGACAAGAAAGATTTAAAGCTGCTTTCTGTTTTCATCCAAATCATACAAGATAGAAGGTATTAAAGCATCATCAGAGGCAAATGCTGTTAAATACTTTTATAGTTGTATTGGAAGGTCAAAAGACAGGCACCTGTGAAGGCTAACTTTAAATGCAAGTACTTGAAATATGAACACTGTTACATTCAGTTTGGCTTTCAAACAACATTCTTTTCTTGCCTATCTTTTTAGTACTGTTGATAAGTTTTATTATTGCTATAAGAATTGGCAAGAATTCTAGCACACTGGGCAGATTTCTGCCATAGGCTGATTTCTAAATTTCAGAAAGGCTTTGCTGTAGGAGATAAGATGTATTTCATCAGGTTTTAAAATTTTGCAGTTATGTTCAAATTGTCTACAGAAGCACTTTGAGTAACACAAAGTTCAGTTTGTTCTCCCACAGAGTATCAGAGGTACATAAAACCTGTGTGATTTATAGCCTCTGCAACTATTGTCAACTTATCTGTTGACTATAAAGATGATAAAAACAAGTAAATCTGCAGCCAATTGCAGGAAGTTATTGATGATATGCCAAGTGAGAAGTGGGAGGAATTAAATGTGCATTTATTAAAGACAAAAATTACATGTATTCTAGAGTACCGAGGGAGTTAACATAGTTGATACAAAAGAAAATGTAGTTCTGCTTTTGCAGAAGTGTTTTCCTGAAGGTGTAAGTATGAAAGGGGTGAATGGTGGTGTTGAAAAGAGTCAGGAGAGACCCATAAGGAGAGAGGAATATGAAAGAAATATTTGCAGCTTATATATATAGTAAAGAAAAAAAGTAGTATTCCCCTTTATCCAGGGGCCTAGATAGCATGACTTTATTTATTAGTTTGATTTTACAGCACTGTAGCACTACTGATCTTAAAGTATCCCCTTACATTTACAAATGTGTGTTAGAAGTGACCCCTGTTCTCTCCTATGCAATCTGACATATTTGGATGCACATATTAGTGCAAAAATAATGATAAAAATGATATGTCACTAAAATGAGAAAAATGAAGTGCAATTAGAAATACCTAGTTCAGTGTGGTAATAGTAGACTTGTAGACCTTTAAGTCTGTAACTGTCTGTGTATACCTTTACCCAGATGTAAAGTATTCAAGAATTAGGTCATCAACCATTAGCATAATGAATTAAAACTCACAAATGAACCATCTCTACTGCCTTCCTTCAAGGACTGATTCAGCGAAGAGTCAACCATCTTTGCCATCTCAGCAACTGGTGGGATGTTTAAAAGAAGTTATTTTTGACTAAATTCTTGAGACACATCATCATTTTCCTTCATTTTTTTTTATCATGACATGTGTCTGTTGCAACATGGGCTGGTACTGATGGAAACTGAATCATCACACCTTTACATAATGCTCTATATTGAGAACTTCTACTTAACTATTGAACAATAACATATTAATAGTATTTAAAAGCTGCCAAAAAGACTAGTATTTTCAGGTCAACATGTAAATTTAGGTTATCTTTTACATCTTTCTGCTCATAACTATTTTCCTTGCTTTCGTGGCTTTAGTTACAACGCTAACTTAGGCAAACAAGAGACAGCCAAAGTCATATACCTTCATTTAAATGAGTCCTTGTGTTTGCTCGGGAAAGAGACAGTTTCCTTCATCCACTCCATTTGGAAGGGCATAATTCTTTTACATGGGTTTATGATGCAGTTGCAATGTATTTTCAATGCAATTATCTCTGGTAGATGTGAGAGTACATTTTTTCCATCCTGCTTCATTTTGTATACTGATGTGATGCTCCATTTCAAGGAGGACTGCTTATTGTTCACCTGTTGAGATTTTAAGAAATATTTTCCTGACAATAAAAATCCCGATTACTGTCTACTTGAAATTTATTAAAAACAAGCTTTATTATCCCCTTTGTTTTCCAGTTTTGGATGCTCTCCTGAAATTTGAGCAGAAATGCCGTTGGCATCAGTAATGAGCAAACAGTGCAAAGCTGTGGGCTTAGGTGGGGGTGGGGAGAAACCTGTCAAGGTGGAAAACATATGATGGCACTGCATTACTCTTACAGATTAATAAGACCAAACTGTATGATCTGATTTGTATTTGTATCCTTTCACTACATTCCTTCGCATTTTTCTGTATGTTATCACTGAGCATACTGTCATTCACTCAACTCTTTCAAAGCATAAGTTCATTTCTTCTGTAATGCCCCACTTGGGCTACATCTCTCTCCTGTTCCATATTATCCCTTTCTGTCCCCCTTTCTGTTTCCATCTTTTTCACACATGCTGTACATTTGCTTTGCGTCTGTGATGCTATGAAGTCTGTGCAAAACTGAAATAGGACAACTAGATTTTTACTGGCAACATATTTTATTTTTACCTCACTCTAAAAAAAGTCCAAGAAGAGTATTGACTTGTAGAGGTATTATTGCTTTGTAGGCAGAATAAATTTGATTTTGGAAGTCCATATGTGTCTGAAGAGCAGTTCCTTATCTGTGCAGTGTCTAAATTAAACTTCAATGAATTTATTAAGGAGAAGTAGGGGTTTTTTTCTCTGTTTGTTTTTAATGAAGAACAGTCTTAATTATCAGAATAAAATATGGACTTTGTAAATTATATAGATACTGGGTTTGTTTTCGTGATGATAGATTTTGTTTCATGTTACAGACCTCTGGTACTTGTAATTTATAGCCATTGGTGTAAGAAATTTTCATTCAAATATTTTCTATTTTTAGGCCATAGCTCAGGTAGAATATTTAGGGTGAAGTTGGTTTCACCTCCACCCAAATGATAACGATGAATGGCATGAATATTACAGTTCTTTGTCAGTATCTTATCACAGAGACTTTAGGAAAAAAATTGCAGTTTTAATTACTAAAATGTTTTGGGAGCTCTTGAGGAAGTTTCTCAAACCAGCTTGTTTTGAGGAAAGGCTTAAGATCAGGGTGATTTTTAAAGTTCTAGGTCCTAATGTTTCACAGTTTAGCAATTTTAATTATATTAAAGTGTAATGTGTGCATTCCTGAAGGTTAATATCCTCCATAGGTATGGTGTATGGAACCACAAATTGTGCCCACATGTCTAATCAGAATTTCCACAGTGCTGTAGCTTATGTCTCTTGCCTTTTGTTCTATCCTTGTGCACCTCTGAGAAAGGGCTGTCTGTCTTTTCCTGACCATCTGTCAGGTAGCAGAAGATGCAGTTAGGTCTCTTCTTAGTCTTCTCTTTTCTAGGTTAACAAACTCAGTTTTCTCAGCCTCTCCTCACATTCATGCTTCAGTCCCCTGTCTTGGTGGTTCCCTGAACTCACTCCAGTTTGTCCGGATCTCTTTTACTGGGAGGCAAGGAGTACAGGGCCTTAAAAGTGCCAAAAAATAAGAATAATAACTTCCCACAACCTGCTGGCTACACTTGGTCCAGGACAGAGCAACCTCTGCCACAAGTGTGTACTGCTGGTTTATGTTAAACTTTCTGTCCATTGGGTCTATTTCTACAAAGCTTCTTTCCAGTCAGCGAGCACCCGACCTGCTCCTGTGGACAGGGTCAAGCCATCCCAGGTGAACAGGGATTAACTCACTTTTGTTGAGCTTTGCAATGTTTTTGTCTGTCCTTTTTTTGAGGTTGCTGAGGGTCTTCAGAATGGCAGCCCTGCAGCGTACTGAGCTCTTCCCCTGAATTGCTGTCACCCATAAACTCACAGGGGGTTAATTCTGTGCTGTCGCTCAGGTTACTGACTATGACATTAAGCAGTATCAGCCTCAGGGCTGATCAGCCACCGTCTGCATGTGGGGTTGCTGCCTGCTCCCCTTTGAGCCCGCAGTCCAGGCAGCTGAGGAGACAGTGGGCAAAATTGAAAGTAGCAGGCTTAGTAGGTCGTGGTTAAGTAAGGTTGTGAGTCTGTATTCAAGGATGAGGGGGAGGGATGGGGGAGATCTAATGGTGCGTGGGAGGGGGAACCTTAAAGGAGTTCAACAGCTCTTGCTTTAGGCCTAAGTGAGTGTGGGAGTCGTGTGGTATAACTTGTGATTAGACCTAAGTAATGTTTGTCTTGGTGTGTTAAGCTATTTTCTGAATCATGGCATTTTCACAGGAATGTCTCCAAAATTTGGTTCTCATTGTTAAGTCAGTGATGATGATAAAAATAGATATCAAACTCATTTCCATCAAATCCAGATCCCGCGTGGCATCTGATTTTCAGCCCAGAGAGCAGTAGGAATTAACTCTTCCATCAAGAGAACTTAAACACAGCTTTAATATAATGTAGCAATAGCTAGTCAGTCTTCCTCACTGCTCCTCCGTAATTGTTATCAACTTGGGGTGTGTTTTTGGTATTTCTGAATGCAATCTGGAGAGAAAAAGCAAGTTTCCTCTGTAGATAGGATTGGACATAGATGATTATTAAAGCACTGCTACATATTTTAACACAAACCATATCCTATAAAAAAACCAGGAACAGTCCTTTGGAGGAAACAAAGCTGATCCCAAGTGCAGAATGACAACCTGCCTGTACAATGAAAATTTTACCCTTTGTTTTAACATGCTAGAAAAAATTCAATTTTTTCATACCTACATGGTCTGTAAAATTAGAGTGTTGAATTCTCAGTTTTCTTCTGAAGTAAAGCTTTAATCAGGTAAGATAATTCCCCATCATTGGAAGTGTTCAAGGTCAGGTTGAACAGGTTGAACAGGGCTTTGAACCTTCCACTTTGATAAAGTGGAAGGTGTCCCTACCCATGGAGGGGGCTTGGACTAGATGATCTTTAAGAGCCCCTTCTGACCCAAACCATTCTATAATAACATAATGTAGATGGCAGGTCTGTTTTATGGTACAAGGTAATGGTGTTTAAATGAGCAGTTCAAGTTTTGCTTTCCACTAGTTTGATTTTGGTACTGTTAACCTTGTTTCTTTAAACCAGTCTTGGCATGTGATTGATGTGAAAAGCTGTGAAGTGCTTTGCTTTGTTTTTATTTTTCGTGTCCCCCTTCACTAGGGACATCTATCAGATTACTAAACCTGGTTGTCTAATACATTCTATTTCCTTTTCTGGACTTAAACAACAGCAATGTTGTAACGTGCTGTCTGACAAAGCAAATGGAAATACAGCACCAAAATACAGTTTCTGGCTCCATCAGGACAGTTTTGACTCACTTAATGTTGCCAAACAGCTGAAAACTGAAACCTTATGTATTATGCATACAAGTAGTTAATTTTTAAGATGGTAGATATTGGTTAAGTAAAGACCAGATTTCGTAGGGAGTTAATGGCATTTTAGTGGCACAGAGAGATTTTATTCTCAGTTGTTTCACTGAAGAAATGTTAGCAGGAATTTTGTCCTATAGGAAAAGGAAAGAAAGATACCAAGAGTTTTCCAAGAAACTGACATTTTAGTAAAATAAAACTTTCTTCCTCTTTAATAATGAATTCATAATACCTGCAGAAAAAATCCAAATTAAAAATATAAGATTAAAAATTAATAATTTTGTAAAGTATATCTGAAATATACAACATTGTATATGGCACATAGTGTAGAGCAATTACATTCTTGTTTTGAACACTTTACAAGGCACCGTATACAGTTTTTATAGGAATAAACATCTTTTTCTGAAGAGCTCATGTTGTATAAAATGGCTGTAACATGTTGTTTCATAGTAACTGTAGTGGAATCCCTTCCACTTGATTTAAAGGCTTAATATAAGCCTTACTTCAGCAAGTACTTTGGTGCCTGGTGCAGAGTGTGGGGCAGTCATTTTAGCCTAAGTGGAGAATTAGTCTCATTAAAACAGAACATGAGTAAAGGTTCTTTTTGGAAGCATCAGCTTCCAGTTTAAAGACTTAGAAATGTGCCTACTCTTGCCATTCCCCACCTGCCCTATGCATCAATTGCATGGCAAATTTAAGTGCCTTCAGGAAGCAGACTATTGTCCTTTAAGTTACATGTTTGCCTATTCCACTTACAGACTAGGTATGTAATATAAAACCTTAGGTTGCTTTCACCAAAGGGTGAACATAGGTTTTCTGCTGGGGAATTGGGATCTCACACTCTAAGACTGACTTTGGTTTTACATTACCTGCATTGATGAAAACAGACAAATCGGCATATTCAGACCCAGCAGCATCCTGGGTTCGGATACGAGTGAGGCAAAGAGGATCTTGTCCTTCCTTTTCAGTAGCTAGTGCTATAACTGACATTTCCATTAAGACCATGGAAGCTTCTGTGCTGGATTAGATTTGTGGCTCATTTGAATTAGTAAATCACTTTGAGGTACGTAAGAAGCAGATGAAAAAAAGTCAAATGGATTCTCAGCAATTCTAACAAATCAATCCACTCGGGTTTTTTGTGATTATATCTAGGCACTAGTATAGGACCAAAGACTGAACTTTTAATAACCTCCTTGAAAACTGAAATTAATTGCCATTACTGAATACTTGTCCCTCATAGGAAAGATGTTATGTATTTTTACAGTATCTGTCCAGTCCCTCCTAATTTTGTGTAACAGAAATAAATATTGCAAATAGCAGTTTAGATTCAGTTTCATGAACATCTTCTACCAATGTACATATGAGCTTTTTACAATATTTCTTGATAATCATGTAGCCTCTTGTCTGCTGCATACTTAAATCACAGCAGAATTCGTGGGTATCATTTAGATCTGTTGACTTTTTGAAGTTTAAATTAGCAGTTTCTTAAAAAATTGTAATTTGTCTTCATTATGGAAAAATAACAGTATCTTCTTAGAGTACAGATATCACCAACATTCTCTGCAACTAAGACTGAAGAAACAAAATAAATAACCAGTGCAAAAGAAATAAGCCTCAAACCTTCCTCAAACGGGCAAAAAAAGACCTATTATTTTATCATTCTATGATTTTATTTAGAATTTCAGAAATGGCTTATTTTCCTTTAGTACCCTGCCCCTTCCCAATCTCCCATAAAACACCTCCTAATTTGTCGTCGGATTCTTGCATTTGGGGGGGGGGTGATGTGTGTGCAGATCTTAGGTGTTTGCTCCAAGGGAATCTACTTTAGATGTTCTGAATTTCTTTCTTTCCCCCTCTTTATTGTTGTCACTGAGGTTAGTTCTCAGAGCACAGAAGGGTTTCTCTTTTGACTCAAGTAACCTCCTGTGTGATGCAGCCTAAACTCGTTGGTTTATTACTGGCTGTCCTGTTTTCCTCTTTGTTAGGGGACCTGATTCTTCTCAGTAGACTTCTCTTGCTTCTCTAATTTCTAGCAAAAGCTCAAATTCAACTCGGTCTATATAAAGAGCCTAATACAGTCATTGTGGAACTCATATGGATGCTTCATAGTTATCTCTGTTCCAAAACATATTTTAATACTGAGAAAAAGTCTTAATTCAGATTCTTTCCTATCTTGTTTCTATATTATCACAAAGAATATTTGAGGTTAAAAAAAGAGATCACATAATAGAAAGATTATGTGTTGGTGAGTCACTTAGATTAAGGAAAGCTAACTGTGTTGCTCAAAGTATTGTTTTTCTACTTAATGTACTATGTACATTTTGGATTTGTCTCTGTGAAACTCCTCTTATATAACTATCTGGGAAATATTGGTTTGAAAAATGCATTTTCAAGGAGCATCTCAGACAGTAGATTAGAAAATCTGTTCAGGTTTTATAAATCAAGAAAATTTAGAATTGTAGTGACAAAAATATTTGTTTTATTAAGAAATACAAAGTTCTAACCCTTTGTTAGGCTAGGGTAGATTATAAATGTCACTTACTCCTAGGTCTTAGTGTATTCTGCCTTGACATACCGTATTTTTGTTCAAGAAGAGGATTCAGCAGGCAGTCTGTATTTTAAGTCCTTAAAAAGTAATTTGCAGCTGTGCTTTCCAGCTTAATAGGGTGTGATAGAAGGGAAGCAATACCAGCACCCTATGGGAGAGTTAAGAATTTGCCTTTATGTTCATGAACCTATATAAAGAGGTAGAGTTATCAGAGGGATGAGAGAGGTAGAGGAATGATTTTAGGACTAAAACTCTCTCCTCTAATTTCCTCCCTGGCTCTGCTGAGCAGAAGTGACTGGGGCAGCAGTCTGCATGTTGTGCTGCTCCATGCGAGGGCAATGCCTTGGCATGTGTTGCTATAAAATATTTAGACTCTGATTTGTTTAAGGCACAAGTCTTCCCAAAGTTAACAAAATGTTATATATGTGCTTTTAAAATCTGTTAAGGGAGAGATGTCAGTTATAAATACTATAGTCACTAAATCTGTTAGGGTTAATATAGTTTTACTCCAGAGCTTTAAGGTTAAAGTAGATGGAAAGCTGACAAGTTTTAAACTGGGCCCCAGTCCCCAGAGTCTGTGCCAACCGAGGAATGAGCCATTGTGTTAGCTTAATTCCTGACCAGAAGACACAAATACCTTACAGTCCATGTCCCGCTCACCTCTGATCATGACCACAATGTTATTGACTGACTGTGCCTGGCAAGAAATAGAATAATGATCGCACAAGTGCCTGAAGCAAAATCCTACATTTGCTAGTCCCTGGGTTAATAACTGGTAGTATCTTTGTTGTATTTCACTTGACAGAGTTTTTTTTACTAACTAGAATCGACCGGTTGAAATGTGCAAGTTCCTCTGCAATATTTTAAATAAACTGGATCCTAAATGCACAGACGTCCTGGCAATGATCTGGCTGCCCTTGTGTCAACTGCCCTTCTGCTCGGTTTAATTGTGCTGTCCATGACAGCACCATCACTCTCGAGAGTACACAGGTGTAGAGATTTCTAATATTATGTTGTCTGCTTGGACAATAAAAACTATCAGAAGGCACATACCCTGCCTGTATTGCAGCTTCTGCTCTCACACAGGAATGGCACTTGCAGGTGTTTCTGCCACAGACCATCCTGTCCTTATGGAAACTGCATTTCTTTTGAAAAGTGTGTAATATGATTGTTAGAGCTTCCCTACTGGTTAGAATAGCAACTAAGAGCATCCATAGTCGGATGTCTAGCCACTGTTTTGAAGTCCTGCTGAAATGCATTGTCCCAAGGCATTTTGTTAGGATTGCAGGAAATTTGGAACAAAGCTGCAGATTTTAGCAGTTTAGCAGGAGGTGGCTGGCAGTCTGAGGCACAGATGGAGGTTTTTGGAGAAGCCAAAGCAGCATGGTCTTTCTGTTCTTTTCTTAAAACCATCAGAAGGATTAGATTTTTAGCACTTGAAGTGACTTAATTTAGATTTTGAGATAAAACACAGCAGGGAGAAACAGTCTCTTTTTTAGTTCTCTTCCTCAGATTTTTCTGTGGATTTAGGATATCAGAACTATATTATAATTTTATTTTGTTTAAGGAGCCTGGGATTGCAGAATATGATATTATGCCGTAAGTGAACTCCACAGCAGTTCTTGTATTTGTGGGATATAAATTTTTGGTAATATTTGCACCTTTTTTAACCTCGTGTTGCCAAGAAACTTCTTCAGAGTTTACTGTGGCAGTAGACTTAATCTGTGGGTAGTTCTTTGCTCTTTTTTTTTTTCTGTGCAGCTGAAAGGATGGTGGCGGAAAACTAGTCTTCACATTCAAGACAGTTGCTCGTTGGAACTAGTGGGAGTTTAATATTAGTTTTAATGAGTTCATATGCAAGGCCACCTGTAGAGATGCAGCTTAGTCACAGCAAAAAGTTGCAGGGAAGTAATGGGTAAGTGTGGGTGCTGTAGCCCCTGGCAAAAGCAGCTTTGTAAGCGCACCTGCATATAGGGCTTCATTAATGGCCTGTGCAGTGTGATGTGTGCTATCCTGCTGCTTGGCCGTCCTCTGACTCCTCTGATCCATTTTTAAACAAATGCATGCAGACAAAAGCATTTGCAGGCCTTTTTTTAGTAGGCTAAAACCCATTGACATAATGTACTGTTAAGAGAGATAATTTCCTTTATGTCTTTCTAAGCTTTACAGTGGTTTTCATGTGCAGGTACAGGGATGTTCTCTACATAGCTGTGAAATGACTCACTTGGAATTTTGTGTTCAATTGTGAACATGTGATTGCTAAAATTAATCTGAGAATTAGTTTATTGTGAATAAACAAAAATAAAAGGCTACCAAAGTGAAAGGTTATTTGTCAAAGATTTAACAGTTTGGTGAATTTAGGTCAAATTTTTAAGTCTGTGCCTTAATAAACTTTCTGGGAAGACATAAAAGGAAGATAACTTTATTAGGAAGTCATAGAGGGCTGGTTATAAGTGGAAATAGTGGAACATCATCTTATGAAAGAAGTATCTGATACTGGGTGAAATGCCTTGGCCATTATTTTATTAGTTTTATTTGTTTCTTTCAAAAGAAGCAGTGGACAACCAGCTTGATTAAACAAAATGCTGAAATATGTGTAAATGAGAGTAGTCCTGCGTTGTCTTGGAGATAAGCAGTAGCGTAAAGGACTAGGCTACCTTGACATGGGGAATTGAGTTATTTTAAATCCAGAAAGATCAAAAAGGAGAAAAAAAAACCATTGAGAAAAGTTCAGTTTGAATAAATTTTATTGCTGCAGTTGCCAGTCCAGCCCAGTAATCTGTAGCTACTCTGCTGATGGTGGTTTCCATAGTGGTAATAAATTTTGTGATGATTCTGTGATTAGAAAAGAAAAAATATATATTCTTTTCTTCTCTTGCCATTCTTCTCTGTTTGATTCCAAATGTGTAGAAGTGCAATTTAAATATTTGAAGTATAATTTAAATTTTTTAACGTATAATGCATCTTTAATTTCAGACCTTAAAACAAATTATGCTAATTCAAATATGTCTTTAGAGAAGTTTAACAATCTAGTTACTGCTTTGCACCTCTTTGACAGTCTCTGGGTCTAGAGAATTACATTGAAGTAAATTCAGTGTATTCAATATCCAGGTTTTCTTGAGTAATAACCCTTTGATTTTCAGTTTTTCTGGTATAAGACGTTACTTTGATGTACTCTATTGTCAAGTGTTGTATACAAAAATGTCCCTTGGAACTGACTGTAATTTTGAAAGGTTTTAACATGCTTAAAGTGTTCCATTATCCCATGTCATGCTTATCAATGTTTTGTTGCTTTTACAGATTATCTTTCTCAAGGAATAGATCTGTCTGGAATAGAAGTAATTGAAAATGACCTGCTTTTTATTGCAAGAGCTCGGCTTGAGGTGGAAAATCAGGCTAAAAGGTTGCTTGAGCAAGGTGTGGAGACTCAGGTAAAATACACTTTCTTCTTTACTTCCTTTCAAAAGTGGAGTTGAGCTTGATTTCCTTTGCTTTGTGTAGCATTGTCTAGTGGAAATTAAACGTGAAAAAAGTCTTATGTGAATAATTCTCACACATGACAATATTCAAAGAAATTGACAAAACTGGTCTTGTACAGCATTTGCAGGAAAAAATTTTGCAGGATCTGACCCTGAAATTTGGGAGAAAGTAGGTGCTGATATGAAGACTTTAAATGTAAACACTGTCACAAAAGCTTGATGCATTAAACACCATGTACTACACTGCCAAAATTGCCAAGCTGTATAGAGAAATACGAAAAATGCAGTTTCTTAAAACTATAAGAAGATTTCTACATTTTAGCTGTACAGAAATATATTGAAAAGATTTGAAAGATTTTGCATTAAAACTTTTAAGAGCATTTTAAACTTTGAGGTAAATATTCACTGTAGGGAATATAAAAATGAATATGCATAATTACATTCATCCATATTAAATGTAGTTATCTACATTTTAATAACCTGGCTACATTTATTAACTATTTGTAGTATCTTTATTGCTATTTTTTGTCTTTTTAAAATGCAGTGTTCTTTTGTCTATACTTTTTAGAATTCTTTAAAAATGAAAGTATTTTAAATCCCCATTTCTAGTAAGAAGAAAAATCTAGTACAAGTTTCTATCAAATTTGGATTTTAAATTAGAGAACAAAGAGGCTTAGAGTAAGACATTTTTATGCAAGAGTTAAACTTCTCTGTAAGTCGATGTGGCATTTGTTTATACTGTTGAAGGTTGATATGAAAATAGAATGTATACAGAATGGAAAACCTCTTCAATAAATTGGCTTGGTTAAACAATTGAGGATTAAAATTATCAGTATGTTTCAAACTTTTTCTTAGACCTCTCATTTCAACTAATTTTCTGCAGTAAGTCATGGTTGTGGTAAATACCCTTGACTATTACTGATAGCAAAGCGGTAGATAAAATCACTGTCATTTTTCACCTGATTACAATTCCAGTGTTGAAACTCCTGGCTATTTGAGAATGTTGTCAAGCTGTGATTATACTCATTGCAAGCTATGAAACATATAAAATGTTAAATAAAAATTGACCAAAGATACGGCCTAAGAAAAAGCAAGTTGACACTTATTTTAAATGTAGCAAAAGTCTTCATCCGTGTGTACTCCTTCTAGTTTTTCATGTCAGATTTGACCTTCTCTAATACTTTTCTCTTCATATTAAATACTAAAGTGAAACTGACAAAGAAACCCTGGGGAAATCAATCCCACTCCACCTGAAAAATTGACAGATTTATTAGGTGTTCCAGGCTGTATCCAGGTAATCAAGAGATTATTAAAGTATATGCCTGTTGTGCTTTAGCCAGGGGCCTGTTTCCAACAAATGGAAGATTGTCTGGAAGAAAATTATTAGTGCTTAGTCATATCAGAAGTGGGGATGTTTTCATGAAGAGGTGTTGGGTTATGCTTCACAGATTTGTTGTTGGATATGATTCGTGAATTTAATGTTGGGAAAAATAGTGTGCTTTAGAAAATGCGCATGCAGGCACTGCCTAAGAAATCTAGACTTTGAAATATGACTAGTAGATCATATGTCTTTGATTCCTATTATTGTAGCTGTGTGTTTTATTGACAAGCTGATTTACATTTACACCTTCCACACCCTGAGATTTCCTATAAGAGGACATGGCATCTTTGTCTTTTTCCTGCATTCGATACTACAGAATTCTTCAGATGGACTGTCTTCCTGCTAGTGTCTATTCTGGTATCCAAGTCTGTACCTTTGGAAATAGTGCATCTCTTTTTTTTTCCAGGTGGTTCTTCACTTATTTGATATTCATATCTGCAATTGCAATTCTAGTTTTCACCTTTGTTTTGATCTGCTGTGTAAATAATACATGAGATCAGTTGCCTACGTAAGAGTGAGCTGTATTTCTGTATTCCATCTAGCACTTTTCAGCAATGCCTTAAGAAGAGAGTGTACCTTATGTCTCCATTTCAGAGTATTTCAGTGTTCACCTGGAAGAGAAGTGGGAAGTAGAAATACATAAAAAAACTATAAATATCTCCTTTTAAGCAAAAGGCATCACAATTTGGCGAATGCTTTCTCTAGAATTCAGGTTTTTTTCGGAAATGCTGCTAGAAGTTACTCTGACAAAAAGAACAGAACTAAAAAGTTTAAACTGGCATTTTCAACATTTTTATTTATCTCCTTTGGTTAGGTTAGAAACTATTTTTGTTATTTTGGTTATTAATTTAATGATGTATAAACTAATGAGCTGTGCATAGATTTCCCCAAATAACCTTCAGCAGTAGCACAGGAAACCAGATTCTTACACCTAAGTAATACATTGTCTTTTTCTCTACAACGTAATACATGTTTTTATAGCATGTTCACCACTGTGACACTTGTGTATTTCTCAGAAGAAGTGAAGTCTCTTTCCCCCTTCCTTTGGAAGTGTGGCATTAGCCATTGACTGCTTCGGAAGTGAAGGCTTCAACTCATGTTCCCCGTGGTATCTTAAAGCTGCCATCTGGGTTAAAATTAGAAGTGTCTGTCAGTGTGTCTAGACTTAACAGGCTTTCATAGAGCTGCCAACCATACTTGTCTTCCTAACCCTTTTAGAAAGAGTAATGTCTCTTTGCTATTGTTGACAAAAGTAATACAAATAATAGCAAACCCGATCACACAGGGGTACCAGTGGCTACAGGCAGGTTTTTTTATTGTCATATATGCTTTGTTAGCCACTCCTAATGTACATAGCACAGATTGATGATTTTTCGTGACTCACAGAACAGTTTCAAGGAAATAGATTCAAACCCCTGTCCTTACTGTTTAGTCCGGACCTCCTCACTAACTTTCCTTCACACTGTAAGCAGGTTAATGGCAGATAGCATAGAAAGCAGGAGAGACTCCTTTAGCAGAGATGCATTGAGAACTTTAAAAAAAGTCACCCTTCTAAGAGACAGCAATGTTTTCTGCTTTAAAAGGAAAAAAAAAAAGAGGTACAATATCCATCTTGGAACCACCTGAAGCATCCCCAGCTTTCTTTTGCTCCCAGGATGAACCATAGGCTGGAGAATCTGGATTTGCTCTTGGCACCACTTCACACCTATTTTCAACAGCAATATTGTGTAAAGATCTGAATAATAAGAGATTACTGGGAACAAGAGAAATTTGTTAAGATCACCGTAGCTCAATTCCAGGTAGAACTGTTTTTTCAGACACAGTGTTGGGGCTGCTGTGCTTACAAAGAAGAAACGTTTCTCTGCAACTTAGCTCACCCTTCAAACTCTTTCTGCTATATACTGACATGCTTAATGTCGGCCTTACAGCCAGGGATGACCAGACTTAGTTCCATCTGCTAGTGACAGCATTGGTAGCATTAAGAGCCAGGCCATGTGTGTGCAGAAAAGAGTTGGAAAAGAGGATTATGTATAATTAAAGATTGATTAAAATATAAATATCCATATAGGTCAAGCAAGATGTGGTGTGGAAATGAGAGTAGAACTCATATTTCTGTGGGTTTGCACCTTAAAAAGTTTGTCCTTCTGTGTGTTACAGAAACATTCTGTATCTTTCATCATAAAGAGTAAAAATTTTCTTTCTTTGTCTCCTGAAGGCATCTGTAGATGTAAGACTACTTCTTTTTTGAGGTTTTGGATAAATTATGTGATGTTTGTTGTCCAATTTCCCTTATTTAAGGTGTGGGAAAATTTATTTACCTGCCTAGCATGGATCTGGGGAGAATTAAATTCACTGATAATTCATTGAAATTGTTCTGGTGATCATGTAGTGAAGTGTCCTGATCATGTTAGAGAAAGAAAAAAATAAATGTAAACTTAATAACTGTCCTTTGTCCAAATGCATGTTAAATTGTGTCTGCAGGTTTTTTTTAAATACATAGATTTATTTTTTCCAAAATTATGAGCTTTGCTCACAGAATAAAGGAGAGGGGGAAAAAAACCCCAACATAAATAAATCTAAACTCTAATTCTGAAAGATATTCAAATGCTGGATTTGTATTCACAGGATATAATAGGTAAACAATATTATCTGAACAAAAATTTTTCAGTTATTCATTGTAACATCTTTGTACTGTCATCATTTTGAGCATATTTGGGAGAATTTTGAGTTTTCATATTGTAACTCACCGAGTAGAATTTGTTTTGTGAATTGTTCTGTTTTGAATTCTTTTTCATACTGCACCATTCCTATAAGTTGTTGTCTCTGGAACAAGTACAGCTTTTTTTTTTTTTTTAACATTAAAAAATTATTAACTAGATGTATATGTAATTGTTCTTGACTAATGCTATTCAGTGCCTGAGAAAAGTGATGGGTGGATGAAGTGTCTGCATAATTAACCAGTTGTCTGGAGGTGATTATCCAGAAGTTGCTCAATTTATCTCAGTTCAGATTCCCTACACTAGGTGTTTGTATAGTACATCTTACAATGTTATGGAAAAATTGGTGAAATTAATCTGAGATCTTTCATAGACCAGCATTTAATCTCTTGTCAAGGATCTCTTAATAGGTCTCTTCCTTATCCCCAAGGGATTGGAGGGTAAAGTATGCACATAATTGACCAGTTTTCCAGACACAATCATCAAGTTGCATAATTTATTTCATTTCAAGGCCCTCTGAGCTGAGTGCTTATGTAGCACAACTTGCAGTGTTATGGCAAGATTGGTGAAATTAATCTTTAGTGTGTTCAATCTAATGTCAAGGATCTTAAGCAATACATGCTCTTTATAATCCTGTGGCAGCATTTTCCAGTTGTGCAAATACACTTGGAGGTGTTTGAGATATTTAGATATTAGGAATGGCTGGCGCTGGGCTCCATTTTTTACTTTTTTGATGAAACATGAAAAATATGATAATGTTGCATTTTTTAATTACTTCCTATTATTACTGCCCAAGGTGTGGATGGTTCTTGGATCATGACTCTCTCGGCAGGGTCCTGTGATCTTGAGTTTCAATCTTGCCTACTTCAGCAAGAGTATATATTTCACTGAAACATCCTTTTTTCTAGATTAGTTTACAATATTTTTACACTTTGATTTAAATCAAAGTATGCCTGCTTTTTTTTGTTAGTTTAGTGTCATCTTCAGATGAATGCTTTATAGTAAAATGGACTGTGTAAGTGTATGAATATGCTGTTTAAAGTTCTTGTCTCTATGGAGAAGCGCTTGACTGCAGAGCAAAGTCTAATGTCATAGGAGGATGTCACTTTGAGTGTTCCACGGTTGTGTTGTGGCCTCTTTAATGTTCATCTTTAGTTCATTTAGTTTAGAATCTGTTACATTACCCACACTGACGTACTAAGCTAGTCAAAAGCAAAATTTTAGCTTCCAGATGTTTTTGCCTGCCCTTTGCTGCTTTTACATATTAGCTTTCATATTTTGTCATACCTTTTAAATGATTTAAGCCCTTGTGTACTTCAGAATGTCAGTAGAATTGATTGCTGTTATGTAGATATGCATAACTGCATATGTGTGCATAATTACAAAATAATCATTAGAATAGCAAATAAAGTATAAAAAAATAAGAAAAGAACCCCTCCAATTTGGCACACAACCATTCGTCTTTTTTATCCATATACTGTTATTTACCCTCATAAAAAGCCTGGAATAACTGGAGTTGAAATGCTACTTTTTTTAGTCATAGAGTAATCATTGCTTTTTTCATTTTTTTTTTTTCTTTTTTTGTTCTGGCATTTATTTCTACTTTGAAAGCTAGTGGTTGGAATTTAACTTCATCACTGTCAAAAATTTAACCAATATAGTACACTTTACACAGTAGTTGTTATGTTTCCTTATTATTCCACAATCTTGATTCCCTGGGGGAGATCCTGATGGAAACTAGACTGAGACAGTTATTTCATAATAAAGTGATTGACTACAATATGATATAGAAATGGAAGGCATTTTTGATTATTCAGTTTGAAGTCAATTTCTTGAATCTAGAGTAAGAAAATGAAGTCTTATCTGTAAAAAAGGAAAATTGGAACCTGCTTGCTACTTTTGGCATAAGGTGAGGATGGTAGCTACAGTTGACTTTAAATCGTCTAGTTTTGCTGAGTGAAGGCAGAGTACGAGATCCAAAGCTCTGTATTTAAATTCATTTTAGCCACCCATTTTACTGCTTTTTCTAATTCTACTGTAGACAGAGAAGACTTATTTCAACATGCCGTAGCTGTCATATTGGCTTTCATTGTGAAAGATTACAGTGGCATTTGAGTCTGTTTAATTAAAATCTTACTAACTTATACTATTTCTGTTCTTTCTTTTACAATAGCTTAGTATAGAGAACTTTCACATAATATGTTTAAATACCTTAGCAAGTTTTACTCTATCCTAACCTTTAAGTTTCTTTGTCATAGAAATATACTCATGTTGCATTATTCAATTTTATTTTTCATCTTCAGTCTTATGCTTATGATTTTCATGATCTTGTTAACTTGCTAAATCAGATTCCTTCATCTGGCCATCTGGTGCATGGCACTACTGAAGGAGTTTTCAATAAATCTAAATTATTTTTTCCTTGAACTGTTCTGTTAAGATGTGATCCAGCATAGTATGGCTCATCTGACAACCAAAAAATACCTTCCAAGTATGTATTCTTTATATCCTACATCTGAATGGTGAACTTCATGGGGATTAACCAAACCTTATGAAATTTTCCCTTGACTATTCTGGTCTAAAAATAATTCATTTTATCTTAAAGTATGATCTAATGGAACTGAAGTGTTAACTGTGCCTCAGTAATTCAAAATCACCAAGCTAAACACTAAGAATGAATTTATACCTCTGAACTCTGGATTAAAATAAACCACAGATTTCTCTGTAACATAATCGGCTGATACTGATATAACCTAGAATATCCTTTCAGTTTCCATAGGAACAGATGATAGAATGTTTTGAATCTTGGAATAGCTAAAATGAAAGTCTGACTTCAAGATAGTTCACTTCTATTTTTCAGCTTGCAACCTCTGCATGTAATGGCTAAAAATGTGCCTTAAAAAAGAAAGGTGAAATATTGGCATAACACATATTTAAGTGGTTTTAAAAATAATAAAAATAATATTAAAAATAAAAATAAGGTGGTGTTGTGCATAATTCTTCAGGTATTACCTCTGTGTTTTGTTATACACATACAAAAAGTATTTTCAATTCCATAGGAGAAGAGAAACCATTAATTATTCAATTTTGTTAATGGCTCATTAAATGTTGTAAAACAACAAAAAAAATCTATCTTGTTGGTCATCTCTAAATTTCATCTCCAGTCATCGCTTCACCTCACTGCATTACACTGTATAGGTGTATTTTCTCATTGGAATAATTTGTGCAGCACAAGAAAACTTCATGTAGCCAGAAAGAAATGATCAGCCAAACTTAAACAGAATATATAGTGTGTTATTTAGGTGACTTTAGCAAAACATGATTATTGAAGAACAGGCAGATGATTATTGAAGAAAACATGCTAGCCGTAGAAGTACTTGTTTTATTAGATGTTTGACATCGCTTTAACAGGTCATGTTGCTAAATCAGAGAAGACATGCTTTTAGTGTAAAAATATTAGCAAGATTTAAAAGATACCTCTTTCTTTGAGATGAATGGATATCTAACTCCAATATTTATGTAGAGGGAAAATATGGAGGTCTTGTTAACAAACCATTGAGAGTCTGAATGTCTGTAACCTGAGGCATCGTAAATGCAGGTGGAAATGATAGTGTGTGACTGACTGTTCAGTACTTGGGCTCTTTTTATTTGCTGTACCTCCAGCATTTAACATATTTGATCTTTAAACATTTTATATATAGAAATTAGGATGGTTATGAAAGAAGAAAAAAAAAGAAATAACAAAGAAGCAAACAGGGAAGAAGTAACAAGTTAACTGTGATTCTCTTTTCAGTGAGAAAAACATTTTCGGTCTGAGAATGGATCTGCACTGTGCTAATGTAGTTCAAATAGTAACCTTTTTCAAGTGTATTCCAAGCCTATTTTCAACTGCCATTAATATAGAAGACTCATGAGAGCTGTAGTTTTTGCAACATATGGGCGAATTTAATAGCAACATTTCGAAAATAGAAGGATTTTTAAATCCTTTCCTGCTCAGTATTAGAATATTATTACTGTGGTAAATGTGCAGGGGACCCTGTGTCACATGTTACTTTCTGAATATTGATAGTTTTTCATTAATGATTCTGGTTTGCAATTTTGCAGCACTCTTTAGGAAATTCCTCACAAAGTGTGTAGTAGGTGGTTTAGGAAGGTATTAGAAAACCTCACTGCCACAGGTGGGCAAATTTGGTGAAGTTCTGAATGACAAGAAGTAAACAGGCAGGTTCTTAACGCAGTATTTGAGTTCACAAGTTTCTATGCCTTAACATTTAGACAACACTGACCCTTTTTAACAGGCCTTGTTTCATGAAGATACCTTTTTTCCCCCATATGAATGTAACATTTTTTTCTTAAACAGATCTTGGAAGCCTCTATTTTCTCACCCAGTAATAGCAGCAACTGTAATTGTTCAACTTTTGAAGTACTTTGCAGTTAAAGTGGAAAAAGCATTGTGACATGAATGTAAATTTTAGTTCTTTAATTTATGTTCAGCAGAAGGTTTCCTGGTGTGGGAGTGAGCACAGGGGGCTCACTAATTGGGCATGGAGGAGCCCCTTACCTTCCGTCAGCCACTTTTCCCAGTTTAGCAGCTCTTGCTGAGAGCCTGCCTTCCCAGCTCTGGGCTGTTCCCTGGCTGTGCAGCATTCTCACCTGCATTTGACTCCACATCCACTTCTGATAAACTACTGCAATATTCAGGGTCAATTTTGGCTCTTATAAAGATGAAGATTATTATGTACCAGATACTGAAGTTATGAAGTGTCTGTTAGTAAAACAAACAAAATGCACAGATTTTCCTTTTTGTGAGGAGGCAGTATGGGGAGATATTGTGTTACAATATATTAGGGGTATGGTTTTGCAATCAAATTTAATTAGTTTGAGGCTAGAGAACATTTTTTCCTGGTCCTTTGGATTTATGTTTTTTTCAAATCATATTAAAGCAAAGAACTGATAAGTGGAACAATTATTGTTTCCCAGATTCGGATTTGCATTGCCTGACTACATCTGGGGTGGTGGCAATGACAGCAGCTTCCGTCACAGTACCTAGGCATGTCCAGGGTTAGGGCATAGAGCCATCCTACCTTGCTCCATTTTTCAGCTGGATGCTATTACACAAAGGCCTCAAAATGCCTTCAAAAGCATCCAAATTAAGAAGTCCTCTCACACTGGCCATCTTGCAGTATTACCGCTATTGATTTCTAAGCTGTGACCCCAGCTGAACCCACCACCTGCCATCTGAGAGCCCTGTATTTGTATTTGAAGCGATCCTGCGGACTCCCATGGCCCAGGCGAGCCCGGCAGAACTGGGAACTGCCACCTCCTTTTCTGTTAGTGTCCCCTGGACCCTTCTGGAGGAGGGGTTGGCTCAGAGGTTTGGGTTACTTGGCCAGGGGAGTGATGTTTCTGCTTGGTCATCTGTTAGCACTCCTGGCTGTTAATTGTATGCCTGCTGGACACATGTTCCACAGAGTAGTCTGCAAAGCAGACAGCCCCACTGAGATGTTGTCAACAGCAAATGGAGCATGAAACAGCCTTCCCTTTTCCCTTCCCTCAGTGGCAGGTTGCACACTGTGGTGTAAGGAATTCGCAGTTAGTTGATATGAGGCATTTTAAGCAAATATTGAAAATAGAAGAAAGCAGGAGACTGCATTTTGAGGAGAAACCTGCTTGGATAGACACATGCATATTTAATCAGTCTTCAATAATTCATATAATAATAATGTGATGCATATGGTAATACAAGTGTTTAGTAATGGTTTTGACTGAAATTTTAATACCTAATTGGGAGTTGTTGCCTTTTACTTTGTACCTTAAAATTCTTTGGGAAAAGGTAGAATTAGCTTAAGTAAATTACTCTAATATTACTTCAAGTATGTGTGTTATACATATTTAACTGAAAATAATTAATTCCTGAAAGTCATTAAGTTTTTCTTAACTAAAAATTGTATCTGATTTTGTACAATATTTTTGTGCTGTGACCTCTTTCAGTGCCTTTCCCAGAAAATCCATTGCTATCTAAACTGTCGTCGTTTCCTTTAGTGTTTTTCTTCTGACAGGGTACTGCTTTATATTTGCTAGTCTGAATTTAAAAAAAAAAAAGATAGCTGCAGCAAATAGCATAAAATGCTGATTTATGTTCTAAAAACAGCAAAAAAGGGGGAGACGTTGGGATTGGTGCTCAATTTTCTAGTTTTCATAACAGTTTAAACATTTGTGATACTTTATTAAAATCATGAAGTTAAAGTTGTATCTTTCCTTTCTAACTTGATCCATTTTTATAATGCCATAAAATTCCTCAAGTTTTCATTAAATGGACTTTGGAGAATTTTGGTAGCATCTCTTTTACAAGCTCTTTAACCAAGTGTGGCGTTTTTTTGTGTACAATAAGATGAAAGTTGTTTCAGCAATTACTTGAATAATCAGTAATTTACATCCTGAGGCAGGTCCAGCATTTCTGCTGTGTAAACGTGTTGGAATTGCAGAAGAAAGGAAAGCATAGTTGTCTTTGGAGATATCTCATTCAAGAAATCCAAATATGCAGATTTTTGCAGGTCCCCCCAGTTCATTTGCAGAGCCGTAGTTTTGCCCCACTTTCACTTTTGCAGAGTGAAAGGCTTTTTTATAAGTGAGGAGGGAGCGATGAATTTCTCATTGAATACTGTTGGGAAAATGGGACTACTTGGGAAGTACCTGAGCATACATTTTTAGAAGCCCACATTTTAGGGAGCATCTCTTCAGAATAATAGAGATAGCATAGTACCAAAAATAGTCATGAGAGTGTTTTATCTAATCTAGCCAGAATTAGTTCATGCCAAAATATATCCCTTGTACTCTGTTTGCTGAACCACGCTGAAGTGTGCATGACTGTTGCTGCCTCTGTTAGTCTTATGGAACATAAGCATGGAAGTGAGTGCCCACGCCACAAGTTAGATGGGGCAATATGTTGATGTTTTCGTTCTGTTCTCTTTGATCACCAAGCATACGTGTAACCAGTTTTTGGGTGCTGATACATATTCCCTCTCCTGAGCTCAGGTGGTGCTCATGTTTGTGCAACTCTTCCCCTCCAGGAGTGGGGAAGAAGGGCAACTGGAAGGTGAACTCCATTCAATCTTTCCCTTTCCCTCCTCCAGCACTGTATATGAGCAAAGCTGAAATGTATATGCATTTGGGGAGGAATGTGTGCTGTAGTGGGAGTTACCAGCAAGGAGGATGGGAGGGTGCCATATGTTCTCCTGCACTGCAGGTTTTACTCTTCCCTGGAGACTTGTTCTAAAAGCCTACTGATTTCTTGTCCAAAAAATGTAGTTGTCGTGCTGTACTTGATCAACATTGTAGAAGATTTGGCTGTTATTGCTTAGTGTTGCAATCCTTGTATTTTTTTGGGATGTAAGCACTGACTTAATTGAGAAAAGCCCAAGTCACCTTGTTCTTTGTTATTGATGTTAGGTGAAGGATTTTCCTGAATTCAGATCTAGGCCAGTATTAATTTATTATTGCTATTGGTTTTTTTGTGTACTGCATATTAAAAACCATGTTCCTCAAGCATGTACGTATCACTCAATATAAACTTTTGGTATGACAATGTTACTCAGTTGCTTTTTGCTGCAGTTTTTTTTTCTGCCTAAGGAGATGTTAATGCATGAGGCCTTTTTCATTCTGTCTGTCTTTCTACTTGACTCTTGTTTTATCCCCTTTTAAAATGCTAACTAGGAATCTGAATTTCAAAATTGTCTGCAAATAAATATAAGCAACCTTTTGACAGACTGAGGATTTTATCAGTTGCTGTGTTGTTACAGCTTATTCTTCTATACATTTGGGAAATTCACTCCCCTTAATTTAGCATCAGCCCTTCCATGATACCTAAGAATTAAATTTAATCTACCTCATGATCAAGGATATTTTTCTTCTTAATAGCAAATAGCATTCCTCATGAAGACTCTCTGCCCATGTTTTCGTGTATGGTGCAGTGGGAAAGCATCACTGTGTCAAGTTTGTGTTGCTTCAGTGCAGGCTATAAAAAACCCCATAAAATTAATAAATTCACGGAGTTCTACAGTGAACTGAGAAATCTTGTGCTGGTGTAGTCTGACCTGTACAGTGCTGGACACAGACTTAAATTCATTAGATGTTGAGCTGTAAGGTGTGAAGAATAAAAACTGTTATGAGCTGCAAATTACATTCTAAAGCAGGGGATTTGATAACTAGTTAATTTTTATTGGACTGAGCAATATTGAATTTATTTATTTTTATTTATTTTAAAATAAATTGTATAGCCACGTAAATAAAGTCGTCTTTCTGAGGTGGTTGTCACAGCAAAACTGGTGACAAAAATAAAGTGGATCATTGAAATAATGTCCTGGCATGTAAACATCTGAAAATTGATCCCATGCATATTATTTAAAAAGACACATTTGTTAATAATTGGGTCTGTATTTATACTTTATGTTCTGTAGTCAGTTTAGAAATCTTACAATTTTATAGATTATCTTTTGGATTTTCTCTTCAGAAGAGGTAGATTTTATCTTAATTCTAAGACAAGTGGCAAGAATTTTTAAAAAATGTTAGATTGTTGACTTCAACTAAAACGTAGATCTTAGATTAGTTTTTTTTTAATCCACAACTGAAGTCTTTTTCCCTACGCTGGAAGTACCTCATACTTTATGCCTTCATAGTGGTATATGGAAGAGGGAACTTAATCCTACATCTTGATACATAACTGTACTTGCATATAATTTCTCTTGCACACTAAACTTTTCCTGTAAAGATTATTTCCATTGTGTCTGTATACAATTTTTATGAACAAGTGATTCATTCCCTTTTTTTTCTTGAAAATTATATTAGTAAATAAAGTGTGCCCCAGGTAAAAGTACTAAATGTTCTGAAACACTGCTATGTTTTTCACACATAATACTATTATGTATTCCAATTTCTATAAGGGATGTTTGCATCTTTATTGTCCGTACCACACTGTGGCCTTATTTGTATTTCACAGTAGTTGAGTTCACAGTTTATGTATCATTGAAACAAGGGAAAATACCAGGGGGATACCAGCTGAATTTTAATAATGGATGAGGAATTGAATTGTAGTTGCAGTAGTTTTCCTAAAGCTCTTTTAGTTAAGGGTCTCTGTCAACAGTCCCTTTGAATATTTTATATGTACTGAAGTTTTTTACCTTGGCTCTGAGTATTCAGAGGAGGTCTGGCAAAGCTGATAATACTAGTCATCATTTTTTAGCATCCATTTCTACCTCTAGGTTTGTGGGGTTTTTGGGATGAGGGAGGAGCTGGGCTGAATTAAAGTTATGGTTCTAATTATTGTCCTCGTCTTATGCATTAGGCCCAGGTTGTTCCCTACTGTCAACTAACACATCTCTTTTGTAGACAAAAACTTGTTGTGCAGGTTTCATACAAGTGGAGACTTTGACACAGAATTCATGAAAACCTGTCAGACAGTGTGACTGTACATATGTGCTAAGAATATTATTTTAACTGAGAATTTATTGAATTTTGTCTCTGAGGATCATTATTGTTTTTGTTTTGAAGTCACAGGGAATTTTCACACGAACTAGTGTAAGTGTATATTACACATCTTAGAGAACCCTACCAACCCAAACTGTTCTATGATACAATTTACATAGCATCCAGTTATGCAGCAGCATCACATGTGAAGCTTAGACTGGAGCACTAGGCACAGTGTCACAGTCAGCCAGTGATGTTGAGAGGTAGCCTTTTTTATATTCCCTGGAACTGGGATAAAATTACAGACCAGTGTTACAGGCACTGTATTAATGTTTTTAATTAAAGACAGAGGTCTTTTTTTCTTCTAAAAATATGTGCCCCTAAACCAGAGACATTTCATAGTTATTGTGAGTGGAATTCATATTCCATGTGCCTTAATATGACATTTCAGTTTGTACAGGCTACAGTGTCTTTGCTTTGTGAATTCTAAGCCTGGCTGCCTGTATAAATTGTGTACCATGATGGTCTGTTGTCATTGGCAATTTTAATAGTCCTGTCATCTCTTCTGTCTTTTTTAGATCCATGAAGAATGTTGAATAGCACCAGAATTAGGACAGACAGTGAGAGACACAGGTGTTCCAAGTGTTGTACCCTTTCAGTTTTGAAGTGAATCATATAAATACTCTTTCAGTAGGGTTATCCTACCCTATTCTTTATGTCCGTCTTATGGCAGTTCATGTTTGCTTGGCTTAACTAAGAAAGAGTCACTTAAAATAGTCTCAGCCTTGCTTCAAATCAAAACATATTACATCTTCTATTCAAAGGTATGTTTCTCTGTCACAGAAATAAATTACTTCAGTTTGGCATGAGTTGTTTCTGACAAAGCCATTTTGGCTATTATTTAGCACCATATTAAAATTTACTTGTGCATATCAAAAGGTAATTTAACTGTGCAGTCAAATGTAAATAAGTTATTACTTTGTAGCAATAAGAGTTACAATATTACTGTGCTGTCTGATAGTACAGTTTTGAAGAACAGAAACATATGAGATGCTAATTTCAGAATACCTCCAGTGTTAATGACTTTGTTATATGAGAGCTTTAAACTCCTTAATGTATTGTTTGGGTTTCAACTAAAGTTTCTGGGAATTTGCTCAAGTAGGTTGGCAATTAAGGTACTTTCTAGATGTAATTAGTGGAGCATACTGTAATTAATGAACTTGCAATCACAAAATATAGATGTGTTCCTAAAGTACAACTTGGATAATGAAAACATTTACAACCTATATCATTCATGGAAAACAATAGTACTCCTTAATATAATTTGCAATGAATCAGTGAACTCTTTTTCTCCTTCTTCAGCCCCCGCTGCTGGCAGTTATTTTAAGATGAGAATTAACACTTACGTATATACAGCTCCTGTAAATTAGATGGATTAAAGAAAGCACATTTTTGACAATGCTGAAGTACCTTTTGTAAGGTGGGCTACACATCAACTGTAAATGTGTAGCAGAATTCTTCTATAATAAATTGTTTATGGAAAGCCTGGGTCACTTGCTAGCTAGAAAGCATATTATTCTACTTGTTCTAGTCTTTTACTTCTGTATGTAGCTGTACATATCCATTTAAGAAGTGGGAACAGACATTTCTGTGGGCTACTGTAGTTGTTTCTCTGACACCCAAGTGAGATGATAAAATGGAACTAGCATCATCTACTCTGAAACTTTTTAAAAAAATTCACATAGTTAAAGACAGTTTCTGACCAGCTCTTGGTTGTAGAAGTATGTGCATTCTAAAAGAGTTTCACTTCTCATTCCCTTCCCTCCCCAGATGTTGGAGAAAATACATCTACTTTGAAAAAAAAACAAAGGGATGTAGAAGATACTAATGTAATGATGTAAATTTGGAATATGGCCAAATTCAGAATACTCTAAACTGTGCTCATTCTGTCTCAGTAATAGGATTTAGAAGAATTTAGGAAAAGAGCACAGGAAATTTTAGGAATATGAAGCCATTGTCACAAGAATAATATTTGAAGTATTGAGGTTATTTAGTTTATTAGGCAAATAAGTTGGGCAAGTAGCATATGGGTAAGCATATAAAACAGTGACTGCTACAGAGAAAAAAAGGTGGAATCTGTAACACTTCAGAGCATACACTAGTTGTCCAATAGAGAGTTTCAGAATAGTAAGCCACTCCTACAACATGTTTCTGAAAAAAGGCACAGCAGTAAGAAAATGGATTTGTTAAGTATTAACATCATTACCTATGAAGATGCTAATACAGAATGCCTTTGAAACAGTGACATTTAAAATGTATGTTTCAAGAATTTTAATTTTTATCATTTATGGACAGTATTTCCATTTAAAATCTGAAAAATCTCTGAAGAGGTCTCTGTATCTCAGAAAAGGTGCAGGCATCTGCCTCTCTTAAGAAAGATGGAACTTTGTTCCTTTTAGTTTTCAACATTAATTCACACTCAAGTGAATTAGTCAAGTTAACGGAAAATCAATGGTGTATTGTAGAGGCTTGACAATACTTTTGTGTCATGAGGAGCTTTGGTTAATCATTTTACAGTTATATTTAAAAATAAAGTACACAGTCATAATACTAATTTGCTCTGCTTTATCAGTAAGGCTAGAGAACTCAAAAAAATGCAAAAAGAGATTAGCAAAAATTGCATTACCATTGTTTTTGTAATAAAAAAAGGAAAAATTGTTAACCACTAGTAACTTCTTTGCTTATGAGAATATTAGACTGCATGTGCCTGCATTTAGGACAAAGGACATGCTAGGATGTGTTTTACCTCTTGAAAACAGCAAAGTACTGACCCAAGTGGTATTATTGTGGTAAGGTGTTCACGTGGAAGTGTTCTTGTATATTTTGCAATTTACTTTTTTTCAAGGATATCTTCAACAGCATTTCAGTGCTTATTACCTGTTTCACAGGCATTGATGACCTTTACAACAATGTGAAGGCGTGTTTATATATGACAACTGGCTAGTCTGGAGAAAAAGAATGGATTATTGTCAGGAGGTTATAAAGTTCTGCTTTACTACCTTCTTACACAATTTATTAAGTAAGATAACAATATTTTAACAATGGCATTCTTTTAAAATTAAAACTCTTTATCATGCTTTAATATGTCCATAATGCCAAGACTTGGCTGGCATACATGTTGTCAAGAGGTCAGTGGAACATTACTTTCAGTTGTAGCTTAAGTGTGCAGTGGTTACAGTTTAACTAAGTAAGGCAGTAATTTTGGTATATTGTTCAATTAGGTTCCCTTTCCTATTTAACTGGCATTATGGACCCATAGAAATACAAAAAGTTCTTGAGTTCTCAGATTCGTATCTTCTACTCAAATTTTTTCATGAAAAATAAGCATTAAAGGACACTTTAACTTATATATATAAAATTCATCCTTGGTTTCTCATTGCTGCAAGTTAAACTCATTGCAGTCTACAAATTCCTCGTGAGGGGAAGAAGAGGAGCAGGCACTGATCTCTTCTCTGTGGTCACCAGTGTCAGGACCCAAGGGAATGACCTGAAGTTGTGTCAGGGGAGGTTTAGGTCGAGTATTAGAAACAGGTTCTTCATCCAGAGGGTGGTTGGGCACTGGAACAGGCTCCCCAGGGGAGTGGTCACAGCACCAAGCCTGACAGAGTTCAAGAAGCATTTGGATGAAACTCTCATGCACATGATGTGACTGTTGGGGATGGTTGGGGATAGCAGGGCTAAGGGTTGGACTCGATGATCCTTGTTGCTCCCTTCCAACTCTGCATATTCTGTGATTCTGTAACATAAATGGTGTCACAATGTTTATCCAAATGGCATTATCACAGGAAATAGCTATAATTAGCCCAAATGTTTCTCTTTTAGAAGAACTTGAGGGTTTTTTGAGTTTATTTTGATACAAGTCCCTGAAAAGCTCATGCCCTTTTACTACAAAATCTTTTGCCTCTCTTTTTTCACTTAAAAGAGCAAACTAAACAATACCTGACCGTAATTAAGTCCTCTGTCATGCAGATGACCCAAACAAGTATTTATCACCCAAGAAAATTATGTAAAGTCCCTGATCTAGAGGTTTCGTTAAAGTGATATCATATTAGGTGTCAGAAAAGTTCCACAAAGTTCAGAGGTGTGAGGAATTATGAGAAAATTTGTGTAGGGCTAACCTAGGGCTAATTTAGCTTGATCCCAACCATCTGGAGTTGTGAAGTCAGAAATTTCTGCAAGAGTCAAAAATCTGTGTGCTAAACACACGGTTTGATGATTGGTTTTGTTGGGATAGGCTATCTGACATTGAATGAAGTGTAGGAAAATAGGTATTCCTTTGTCTGTAGCAATATAAGGGAATGGACCTGACTCTGAACAAATGCAAATTTTATTTTTTTTACATGAGGTCCAGATGGTTTTTGTACCTTCTTGAGCGCTTTTAAATGCAGAATTAAGACTTAAAACTTGTAGTAGAAACAAGGCTGAGCATTGAAAATGATGTTTTTGGTTTTTCTTAATGAAAACCATCCTGTGTTTTAGGATATAAATCCATGTTTAAATTACACCTCCTTGGAGAGTCATCTTAATGCCTGCTGATGAAATGTAACACTTTATTGAGGCTAGAACCAATCAACATCCTTTAGTACAAGAATTGAAATGCAATTCAACTGTACTGTAGTACAGTTTACCATACTAGATCAGGATTAGGGTTACTCTTTCAGTTCTCATTGCCAGTTTGGAGTGGTTGCATAGGACTGTGCAACACTTAGGCCTGGGGAAGAAGCTGATGTATTTTAGGATTTATTCATACATTATCAAATCGTCCTTTGATCCCTTAAGAAGGTTAAAGAATATTTTATTGCCCTTGAGATTTGGTATGCGGACAGACACAAGCATTTTCCCTGATGTAACGATTCAACAAGCAAAGTTCAAATGATCAATAAAAACCCATAATTTCTGCAATGCTGCCTTATGTTCTTTGTCAGCAAACAAGGAGAGTGAACAACGATTCATCACCTCTCTAGAGAAACAGGACAAGTCAATAAGGCAAGTGTAGGATTTTTTTTTGACTGACATTAGATCATAGGAATCCTTGCCATAACTTGTCTTAAGTTTGCCAAAAAAAGGGAAGAAATTATAGTCTGTCCTTCTAGAATAGTACAGTTTTTTAATACATTGCAGATTGTGCACTTTGTCTCTTAAAAATAAAACCTGTTTTAAAAAAAATTGTATTTCTGTGACTCCCATTTTAAATCACGGGGTGAACAGAAATGCCAGCACTTTAGTATGTTTTGCTAACAGATACCTCTCCAGGGAAGAGGCTCATGAACCAGGATTTAATTCAGAAAAGAAGTCTAAATTACTATAATCAGTGAATTTTTATTCAGATTGGTGATAAATGAGCTGATACTTTAGAACTTTAATATATGTATCAATGTCTGTAAGGATTCTAAGGATCAGATGGATAAAGAACGAGCAAAATATCTAAAGCCTTCTTAAGTGATGACTGTCCATTAGGAACAAATAAACATCATTTTGTTCCAAACAACAGAGCCACTGCTTCTGTGGCTGTCCTGGATACATGATGGATGTCATAATTTTTTTCTTCAGGCTTAGGCAATAGATAGAAGGCCTGTAGGAGAGATACCCATTTGTAAATCAAAATCTGGATCTAGAATCTATCAAGAGAGTCAGAAAGTGTGCCTGGGATGGCTGGGAAGCTGTGGGTGATTCCAGATGATAGCATGATTACAGTGTGTTACTGACTTCTGTTGGCTAGAGGTTAGAGGGATGTAGTGTTTCTGTAACAAAGAAGCCTTTATCTGCTTATTAATCTTACAGCCTGAGAAGTTAAACTGTATGTAGTTGTTTATTTGGCTCAAAGCTACCTCTGTGTTTCTGCATAGAATGAGATGTTACAAGACAGCTTGCTGTGGAGTGGTAAAAAGCTGGCATGTTTCTACAGTTCATTTATTTTGCATGTTTTGTATAGCTTTTAGAGCAGTCTTCCCTGTCTTGACCCTCTCACAGCTTGTTGTCTGAATGTTTTGACTGTGTTTTGGTGTTAAATATTTGTTGATAGATGCTTTTCAGTAAACCTCTTGTGTTTTAAATATATTCAGAACTTATCTCCGTCTGATACTAGACCAACTGGTGCTGGAGTCAGAACTCCTAATCAGATGTTTATTATTATTATTGTAATTGTTAGAAGTTTATGAATATACCAGATATTTCCTTCCCCAAAGAACTAGCTGTGCAAAAGCAGTATTCAGTAGCAAACCTTTTAATGGACTGTGCTTAACCATGCTGTGTTAATGGGCTGTTTTAAGTTGATTCAACCACTGACAATTTTTGTGTAAAGCTTCCCCTCTAGAATTCTGCCAAAAAATAGTAGTGTGAGACAACTTGAAAATACTCTGACTGCTATGTGCTTATAATTTGGCTAGATGCAACTTTGGAGAAATACTCTTAGGCCATCTTTGAAATTGTTTCTTCCCACCCAAAAAAGGAAGCCATTGTGCCTTGGAGAAGAGTATTATTTATGACCTGCTGCAGGCAGAGGATACAGAGTTTTACTGCTCTACCACAGACCTGCGCATGGTATGAGGATATAGAAAGCAAAACGGAGCTGCTTTTTTTCTGAAAAGCTGCAAGAGAAGATTTGTGGAATATGTAGTTTCACATACATACACATATGAAGGCTAGGAAGATCCAGTAAAACCACAGTAATCTTTCTCACATTTTGGAGAAATGTGCTGTAGATTTTTGTGGAAAACATGTTTTTCACATGGCTTTCACAACTATTTCATGGTACACTCTCTTTAGAATCTAACACCTTTTGAAGAGATGTTGGTCAGTAAAGAAAGACTTTATAATTAAAAAGTAATCTTGTATTTTCACTTACCTTTAATTTTCTCTGGAATAATTAGAAGTTGTTTTGTACCTGTTAGCTGAGCATTAGAAAAAATAAAGTAGAGGAGGGAGAAGGCAAGGAAGGTGTCAAAATAGCTGAAGGTACAGTAGAATATAATCTGTGGTTATAGTGAATATCTGTGGTAGGCTTTTCAGTGGAAAAAACCCACAATTTTTATTTCCAAGGATTAAAGCACATAGCTTTTATTTAATTTTGTAGTAAGTCTTTATGTTATTTGTCTTAATCCAGCCTTATAACAAGCAGCAACGTGTCATCAGAATAAGGACATAAATTACAGTTATATTTTCTTTGTTTTGCCCCTTTTCTATCAAGCCAAAGAGAGTTGGGCATTCTTTTTACCTTTTCTTGATCCTTGGCTCATCTTTTTCAGTTTGGCTTTTAGGATGCTGCTGTTTGCCTCCTCCTTCCCAGCTGTTCACTAGAAGATTCAGGATTGAAGCCAATTCCTTTGCTTTCCTACTTTATTACCAAAAATGGCAAAATTTTGCCAATGTTGTCATTTTCCCATTTCAATAATAGATAATAAAGTTGCACATGGTAGTTTTTGCATATCTTCAATTTTTCGAGTGTGGGTGGAATACTATTTCAGGCTCTTACTCTGAAATGCTAAAACATGAAAGACTGTATTATGGTTTTTTTTTCTATGATAACCAGTATTTTTAGCTTATTTCTGATTCATCTGAATCTGAGATAAACTATCAAAGGCACAGATACAAATGGTCATGTATATGCCCTGGGTTTCCTTGCTCTAAACTCCTTGGGAAGACGAAGTGTTTCCGACACTTGCTGTGTAAAGAAGAGGGGGCAAACCTCCCCCAACTTCTGGAAATGTATGTTTTTTCTTTTTGCATTTTGCCAGAGGAGGAATTTTCTTGACATCAACTGTAATTGAGTTTGATAGGGACTAGTGTGGAGGACAAATTCTGTTGAATGTAAGGACATCTAAATACTCTATTGTACAGAATATTTTGTTTTTATTGCATTTTTAAATGTTGTATAGCTTTATTAAGAAAACGTTTGGACAAGAATTTTTTAAAAGACAAGTGGAGAGCAAAAACCTGTTCAGAGCCCTATACTATATCCAGGACCAGATATAGACATTGTGAGGAGTTACTAACATTACTAACATGACAGAGGTACCATGGTAATTAAAAAGAACTTCGAGGTGCTGGGTTAATTAATTAATGGGACAGGAGCACAGATGGTGTTCGCCTCAGTTTCTGCAGTAGCAGGAGAGGAGAGGAGTAGGAAAACCCGTCTTATCAACAGGTGGCTAGAGGATTGGTGCTGCTGGCAGAATTTTGGTTTTTTCAACCACGGGGCAAATTCTATGGTACGTAGCCTGCTAGAGTCAGATGGGCTTCGTCTATCTAGCAAGGGCAAAAGAACTGTAGCCCATAAGTTAAGAGGCTGATCAGGAGGGCTTTATACTAGGTTTGAAGGGGGAAGGGATTGAAACCAGGCTCTCCAGAGATGAGCCCAAGAGTGGAAAGCCAGAGTTAGAGGTGATATCAGCAGCCCAGCTGAAGTGCATGTACACTAATGTACACAGTTTGGGAAACAAACAAACAAGAGGAGCTGGAAGCCATTGTGCAGCAGGAAAGCTATGATGTAGTCACCATCACGGAAACATGGTGGGATGACTCGCATGACCGGAGTGCTGCCATAGGTGGCTACAAGCTCTTCAGAAGGGACAGGCAAGGTAGGAGAGGTGGAGGGATGGCTCTGTATGTTAGGGAGTCTCTTGACTCTATGGAACTTCAAGTCAGTAACAATAAGGTTGAGTGCCTGTGGATCAGAATCAGGGGGAAGGCCAACAAGGCTGATATCTTGGTGGGAGTCTGTTACAGACCACCCAACCAGGATGATGAGGGACTGGTGGGAGATGTGGTGATCAGAGGCCATCTGGGGCACAGTGACCATGAAATAATAGAGTTTTCAATACTCAGAGATGCATGGAGGGCCATCAGTAAAACCTCTGCGCTGGACTTCCGGAGGGCAGATTTCAGCCTACTCAGAAGACTGGTTCAGAGGGTACCTTTGGAAACAGCCCTTTAAAACAAAGGGGTCCAGGAGGGATGGACATGCTTCAAGAAGCAAGTCTTGAACACACAGGAGCAGGCTGTCCCAGTGTGCCAAAAGGCAAGCCAGCGGGGAAGACAACCGGTCTGGCTGAACAGGGAGATTTTGAAGGAGATTAGGGGGAAAAAGACAGCTTCCTGACTATGAAAAAAAGGACTGGCTACTCATGAATAATTTAGGAATATAGTTAGATTATGTAGAAAGAAAATTAGAGAGATAAAGGCACAATCTGAACTCAATCTTGCCACTTCTGTTAGGGATAACAAGAAGTGGTTTTACAAATACATCAATAGCAAAAGGAGGGACAAGGAAAACCTCCATTCTTCGTTGGACATGGGGGGGAACATAGTCACCAAAGATGAGGAAAAGGCTGAGGTACTTTACACCTTCTTTGCCACAATTTTCAACAGTAAGACAGGTTATCCTCAGGACAACTGGCCTCTGGAGCTGGTAGACAGAGACAGGAAGCCGAATAGCCCCCCTGTAATCCAGAAAGAAACAGTTAGTGACCTGCTGAGCCACCTGGATCCTCACAAGTCTATGGGACCAGATGGGATCCATCCCAGGGTGATGAGGGAGCTGGCGAAAGAGCTCGCCAAGCCACTCTCCATCATCTACCAACAGTCCTGGCTCAACTGGGGAGATCCCAGATGATTGGAAGTTGGCAAATGTCGCACCAATCCACAAAAAGGGCTGCAAGGAGGACCCGAGAAACTACAGGCCTGTCAGCCTGACCTCAGTGCCCGGCAAGGTTATGGAGCAGATCATCCTGAGTGCAATCACACAGCACCTACAGGATGGACAAGGGATCAGACCCAGCCAGCACAAGTTTAGGAAGGGCAGATCCTGTCTGACCAACCTGATCTCCTTTTATGATCAGGTGACCCATCTGGTGGATGAGGGGAAGGCTGTGGATGTAGTCTACCTGGACTTCAGCAAAGCCTTTGACACCGTCTCCCACAGCATACCCCTGAAAAAGCTGGCAGCCCACGGCTTGGACAGGGGCACTCTGTGCTGAGCTAGGAACTGGCTGGAGGGCCAAGCCCAGAGAGTGCTGGTGAATGGTGCTGCATCCAGTTGGCGGCCGGTCACTAGTGGTGTCCCACAGGGATCAGTGTTGGGACCAGTTCTGTTTATTACCTTTATTGATGATCTGGATGAGGGGATTGAGTGTACCATTAGGAAATTTGCAGATGACACTAAGTTGGGGGGGCTGTCGATCAGCTGGAAGACAGGAGGGCTCTGCAGAGGGACCTGGACAGACTGGAAAGTTGGGCTGATTCCAATGGGATGAGGTTCAACAAGACCAAGTGCCGGGTCCTGCACTTTGGCCATAACAACCCCGTGCAGCGCTACAGGCTGGGGACAGAGTGTCTGGAGAGTAGCCAGACAGAGAGGGACCTGGGAGTTTGGATTGACAGGAAGCTGAACATGAGCCAGCAGTGTGCCCAGGTGGCCAAGAAGGCCAATGGCATCCTGGCCTGGATCAGGAACAGTGTGGCCAACAGGACCAGGCAAGTGATTCTTCCCCTGTACTCAGCACTGGTGAGGCCACACCTGGAATACTGTGTCCAGTTCTGGGGCCCTCAGTTCAGGAAGGATATTGAGGTGCTGGAGCAGGTCCAGAGAACAGCAACAAGGCTGATGAAGGGACTCAAGTACAAGTCCTATGAGGAGAGGCTGAGGGAGCTGGGGTTGTTTAGCCTGGAAAAGAGGAGGCTCAGGGGAGACCTCATCACTCTCTACAACTCCCTGAAAGGAGGTTTTAGCCAGATGGGCGTCAGTCTCTTATCCCAGGCAACCAGCAGTAGGACAAGAGGACACGGTCTTAAGCTGTGCCAGGGGAGGTTTGGGTTGGATATTAGGGAGAAATTTTTTAGAGATAATCAGACATTGGAATGGGCTGCCCAGGGAGTTGATGGAGTAACCATCCCTGGAGGTTTTTAAGATGAGACTGGATGTGGCACTTAGTGCCATGGTCTAGTAACCATGGCAGTGTTGGATCAAGGGTTGGACTTGATGATCTCGGAGGTCTTTTCCAACCTGGTTGATTCTATGATTAATTAACTGGAAGTAGTAAACTCTGGCACACCCTGTTAATGATTTGAAGGGATCTGTAGTTTTCACACCAAATTAACATTGAATAATGTAGCGTGTGTCCAAATTAACATTGAATAATGTAGCATGTGTGTGTCTTCCTGCTCCAACTTCGTGATGGAATCATGCGGCTTACACTATTCCTCCTTTAGTTTAAGATTATCTCCATTCTTATTAATGAAAACATATGTGACTCTCAAACAGTTTTGTTTAAGAAAGACTCTGAATTGTGAGTTACTATAGATTTTAAAGTGAAAGAGAAGAATTACATATACGACTCAAGAATCAGTAAATCAGTGTAATTGTAAGTGTGTACATATAATCTCTTACGTAAGTAAAATTGTATAATCTTCAAGAACTAAGGGATGTTTTTGTAGAGGAGATGTAATCTGATTTAAAGAATGAAAAAAAAAGATTAGCTAACCTATCCATTAATTTATCTATTAGGTTGTTGTTTTTATGTGATAGAAAATGTTCATCTTTCGTTCCTTGCCATCAGTAATGGGTGCTTGCTGTAGCGTAGGCTTACCCACTCTCCATTGGGGATGCACTCCTGAAAAATGTAATTCTAGTGTTTCAGCAGATAGCAAAGCAATTTTCCCTGTCATAGGCAATGTGACAGAGTGCAGATGCATGTGAGGACTTCAGATACACAGGGACAATATCTGTGTTGTGGAGGACAGACGAGCAATGGTAGGATTTTCAGGATTGTCAGCTGAAGGCAGTGCTGGTTTAGCAGCAGCTGACTTTTCTGACCAGGCTATCACTCTGAAAGAGCGAGCTCAGCTGCTTCCTACAGGAGGTTAATTGTCCAATTTTCATTTATTACTGTGGGCATTCTTGCATTCTGGTACATTTTCACTGCAAATCATCTTCCTCAGAATAATCGAGATCAATTAAAGCAGTCAGCGATGAAAATCTGAAAACTGGGGGTTATTACAATAATTTGCAGCAATATGGGATATTAGGTAATGGGTGATGAAAGTCCAAAACTAAACATATTGATGAAACCACTAGTGAAATGTTCCTTTATCACTTAACAGTCATGTTACTTGGGAGTGTCAGCAATTAGAGGTTAGGCTAATCATGAGTTAGTACAGCACCTGTAATTTTGGAACATGTCTTGAAGAGTAAAAAATCTTTTAAATACTTCTTTTAGGATTTACAATCATGTTGCTATGTTAGTATTTCATATTTCTGAAATCAAATGTTTTTCTGAGGTAACAAATCTTTTGGTCTTCTAAATGTATTGACCGAATTTTACTTTTCCTTCTAGCATCTTTGTTAAAACACATTAAATATTATATAAAAATGGTAATGTGTCACAGGAATATGGAATACAAGAAGACAACTAGTGTACCACGTGACAGTTCAATGATTTAACTGTTGTTCCTAGAACTTCTGAGCTACCACATTTAATCCTTAAAAGGAAAATTTTAGAGACTGTCTAGTTTGGATTTCAAAAAACGAATTGGATGTTAGAAAAGAATATGTAGCTTACTCTCTTCTGGAAAAGGGAAATACCTTTCTGATAATTTTCCTGGAGTGTTCAGTAGAGAATATTCTTCCACAGAATATTCCACCTCAGTGTAATTCTTTGAGTTGTAGATTTTAATCAGCTGATATATGTGCTTAGGATGATGTGCTCTAGTGGCAATTAACCTTTTGTCTGTGAGCCACATGTAGCCCCTCAGGACAGTGGACCCAATCTGATATCTGCTTCTGAGAATTCACTGTATGCCAGGCCATGCGGTGATGGCAGCTGCTTCCTATGGCTCATGTCTTTCATAGTGCTCCCCCAGTATATTCCTATGTGGAGGCCTTTCCTTTATGTTGTGTGTATGAACACAGACCCACACTCACATACTTTCTTGGTGTCCTAGAAATGCCTGATAACGTACATGTGCTGAGTCTACCTTGTGATCGGCACAGGTTTCTCAAGAGTGAGTCCTGTCAGACCAGCTTACTTTCCTTCTGTTTATGGGTGATTGGTTTACTGTATGGAGGTGTGAAAGGTGGGGTCTGATATTTTGTCTGTAATACTTGCACCTGTGGCATTTTCAAATTTAGACTGAGGAAGGATAAAAATCTGGATGAAACTGCTACAAGATCAATGCAGAACGGTTTGGAAAACCGTACACAATGTCGATTCTGTTCCAAAATGGAAGAATGTATCAAGTAAAGTTCTGCAGGGATTTGCCCCAGGGCCAGCACTATTCAGTGCTTGCATTAATGGTCTGGATGATGGAATACAGAATATACTTATTAAATTTGCAGGCTGCACCTGTCTAAGGAGGATTAAGAGGTCTTGTAAGGACAGAGTTAGAATGATCTTGAGAAGTTGATTTGAAAACGTAGGGTGCTATTGAAAAGGAATAAGTGTAAGGTACCGTATGAAGAAAAGGAAAAAGGGAAGAAAAGCATAGCTATTTAGCAGAAGCAGCTGTGTGAATAGTAGACCTTCAGAAGAGGATTTTGAGGTTATAGTGGATTACAAGCTGAATATCAGCCATGTCATGCAGATACAAGGAGAAAAATATTGTACTGGGAGGTGTAAACAGAAGTATACATGGAGTAATGCCCGTGCTCTACTCCTGTATAGTGACCCTTGTGCTCTGCTTGGTCCTGTGAGTTCTAGTAGTTAATTCAACATGTCAAGAGGGATGTGGATTATCCCGAGAGATAGTCAAGTGGGGAGCAATGAAAACTAGACTTACGAATAACAGTGTGGGTAAATTTCTGCTAGATGTTTTATATTTTTATCTGTAGATACCATTGTTTTAGAGGAGAGTAAGCTTGAGTTACTTCTGAAGATCTTTCCAATCTGTGTGGTAAATTTAGTAGCTTATTGATGACATGGGGCCCTGGAACTGACACCAGCACCCTGATTGCAGTGGGTGCACACATAAGTGATAGTTCAGCTGAATGTACCTCAGGACCAGCATCACATCTCTGACACGCACAACACTACTAGTGTGTGTGCCTTAGTCTCCTCATAGAGTAGGGAATGTGGCCTATGGCCTTTGTCTATACCTGCACAAAGGCAAGAGGCTTCTCCAGCCAGAACGGCTGGGCATCCCTGTGTTTGCTTTATGATTTACAGTTGACAAGACACTCATATTTTTAATGGATTTGAAATTTCACTACTGAAAAATGTTTGCTGCTATAAACAAAGCAAATCACCTTGTTGACAATTTAATACCGTATTTCACACACTGATAAGTTATTTCACTCACTGATAAGTTTGTAAATCTGTTGACATACCACTTGATGGGGTCGAAGGGCATTCAATACCAGCAGTTTGCTCTCTCGTGTATATAGACCAGCAGCATGCTTTGAAAGTGAAGAAAAAAAAAAAAGGAGAATCATTGTGGTTTGTCAGAATGCTGGAAATCTGAATGATTTTAGATAAAAGGTACCTGGAGCCCTCTCATCTGCAAAGTGGCTGGATGTGATAAGCAAACCACAAAAGAGACATATAATGTTTATGTTAAATAGAAGATGAAGAAACTTTTAAAAATAACTAATAACTGATAAAATTGGCTGAAGAAAAAATGTGTCAGGTTTGAAATTAGGAAAACAAGAATGTTAAAATAATTGCTGGTTGGACTGGCAAAATGGGTATTATGTTTGTTAAGTAGAGCAGGGAGGTATTTTGGGTCTTGGAAAAAAAGAGTGGTGTCTGAGAAAAGGATGCTCCAGTGATGAGTGCTGTAGAGATCCAACCTTGAATATTGTATTGTCCCAAGTAAAAGTGTATGTTTCAATAATACTAGGCCTTTAGAAATATATGTGAATCTGTGTGCTTAAACTATCAGTTGATATTTGCTATAGCTTTTAAATTAGAGCATGAGGTTGAAATGCAGTGCATATGTTTGTAGTTTCCTGGGACTCTATATGTGTCTAAGAAATGTTTTGCACACAATGTCAGGAATAATCAAAGAAACTCTGTTGGTCCTTTGAGGGGTAGTGTTCTTTTAAGATACTGCAAATAATCTGAAAGGATCCAGTCAGGAATTTCTCTCAAAATATTTGTGCTGTGCTCACCACACCCACTCGCTTAATATAAGATTGCGTTGAAAAGGTTGTGTGCAGATGTAGAGATAATAGAGTCATGTAAAGAAAGGGTATACTAAAGCTCACATCTTAGGAACTTAAATGCATGTTATGGATAGATAATTTTGTGTAGGTAGTTAACACATGTAACCTAATAGGTTCCACTTTCTATATTGGAGGTTGTTTCTTGAAAATGAGTTATACTGGAGATCACTGAAGATGGACATGGTAATTCTGTAGGTTGAGTGAAGCTGCAGAACTTTAGCAGTAAGGCATAATGTAAATTTATACATGAAAACCTCAGTGTACTGCAGAACTTAGCACTTGCATTAACAGAGCATCATACTGTATTAATAAACTGAAGGGGACAGTAGACAGTTTGCTTCAGTTGTCAGTTCCCCACATCTCTCCATTCCATCACCTTTTCTCCACTGGTGATACTGTAATTATTTTTAAACTGTAATTGTAGGGTTTTGATTAAATTATTTAATGTGTGACATTATTAAAAATGTGTATGATATACTAGTGATCCACTTGAACACAGATAAAGCACAGTATTGCATGTTGAAGATCTGTTTCTGGGAATTCCTCTGGACTTCTATTAAAAAAAATTAGTGAACTTCAGTCATCAGACATTTTGGCAATAGTCCATGATTTAAATGGCATTTTAATCGCTATTCAGGATGTCAGAAGATGAAGACAACTTTTTTATATTTAGCGTGGTAATTAGAGGTACTAAATTATGTATAGATAACGTAAAAGCTAAAATATTAATTTAATTTTCTCCAGAAGTGAGTATCTGATATCACATAAAACTTATCTAATGTCTAAAAGAGACCTTGTGTATCTTTTAATATCTTTACATTTTGTCAGTCCGCGTGGTTTTATTTACTGGTACATAACTAGAAAAATACAATTTTTAGCTGACATGCTCGGCTGTCATCTTTTGTTTAGTCCTTGTGTAAGCTGTTACAAATGGGTGCATGTTTTGTAATGGATCAGTTAATTCAAAGATAGTAGTAAATTGCAATATTTAAGTCAATAAACATCTCGTTTGATCATGTATGTTGGCCACGTTTCCCACAGAAGGAAACCAGCTTCCAAGATTGAAAAACCTTTATGCATGTTCCAGAAATTCCCTGTGCCAAGTTTCATATTTACTGCATATTGTTACCAGATGTACGTGGCAAAATGGAGCCGCTCTTCTCTGGCATTCTGGATTTTCTGTTTTGAGCTGAAAGACTGGCATTTTCAGTAAAAGTTTACCTGAATTTGATCTGTCCCTCTACATTAGATAACGCTATAACCCACATTACCAGAATTCCTTACCGTTCCTGTTGCTGTTGTCCCTATAGCACCTTTGTGACAGAAGTGAAGTAGCAACATCTGAGTTTTGCAGGTGAAGAACAGAAGCCCAGAGAGAGAGAGAGAGATCATGCACCCCACTTAAAAAGCTTCCAGGTCTTACCATGCACAGTAAGGATTGTGGCAGTGGGGAGTGTGGTGTGCGGCTACAAGAGTGGGGTTTGCAGTACCATTTCAGTCTTCTGTGTGAGATAAGTGAGCTGAATTAAGCACTTGGTGAATTAAGCACCAGAGAATGAGATTTGCAGCAGAGAATGTCAGTATATCAGAGCCGAACCTCAGCACGCATTTGCAGCTCTTCTAGGGGTGGTTTTGCTGGGATTCACCAGCCTCTGCCTTTCCTGAGCATAAGTACCTAGGACTTCCTTATAGGCCTGGGTGACTGCTTGTTTGACTGCACAAGTGAGGAAAACAATGAAAGTGCTGGTGAAGAAGTGTTAAAGCACTTCAGGAAGTGGGAACAAAACCCAGGGTCACCCTAAGCCTGAAGGGCTTTGCCTTGTGTCTCCTTTGGCAGGGAGTGACCTGCCCTTGAGCATCAGGCAGAGCTGGGGTGCTCGCACACTGCTGTGGCTTCCAAAGGGCTTGGGACTAGGGCATGGCACTAGGTCATCTTACATGCTTATCATTTACCTGTGCAGACAAGACAATTCATTTGTGCTTAGAGGTTGGATCTATTTAATAAAGATGGTGTACACCCAAGGGATGTGATATTCATGTGGCAAAGGGAAGAATAACTGTAGTCCAGTCTGGGCAGTGTATTTGGGAAGTGTTTGGCTCATTTTGTGAGTTTAGGCCTCAGTGACTTGCTGAAAATCACATCTTATATGGCTGAGTCTAAACTCTAGTAAGTAGATTTCTTTTTCCTCCCTATAACTTAAAAACAGACTTAAGCCATTGAAAAAACTGCTGTTTCACAGACTGTTCATTAATTGTGCTGCTATAACTTCTTACCCAGGAATTCACATGGTTGAACGATGGTTGATGTTAAAAATAAGCATGCCCATACTCTGGTGATTTAAACCTGCAAAGAGGGAAGGGACAACAAACAGCATCTTTTAGTATCGCTTCCTTTCTGCTACTGCTCTGACTGTGATGCAGAAGCAATTTAGTTAGGCATTCCCCTCGTCCCTGCTTTCTTTTTTTTAATTTCCCCTTTTTTGCTACTCAACGTTATTTTTTAAAATAGAAATAGAGAAGGCAGAAGCAGTGATTGCTGAAAGAAAGTACTATGGAAACCTGTCACGACAACAGTTTCAAATGAAAGTGAATCTTCAGCAGTTTAAAAAGTCCAAGTATTTGTCAGATTCTAGTGTCTCCTCTTCAGGCAGAGTTGATGAAGGAAGTGCATAGAGCAGTGTTGAGAAGAAAATACATATTCTTGCCTTTCACTGGGGGGAAATGCATTTCTGGGCTCAGCTTTGCTGTTGTATATCCTGCAATAGACTTCTTACCTGGGACCTAAAACTGCTCAGTTGTGTAATCTGTTATAATGCTCTAGTAGCAATATTGTCCTTTGTGGTTGGTGAGACACGTTTGCTACAAAATCTAGCTTGTAAGTGTTTCCAGCTGTTTTGTTGATTGGTTTGGGTTTTTTTTAAAGTAGACATAGGCAGAGGAATTATTCAGAAAGCTCAAGAGGTGGTGGTGCATACAGAAATAACTAAATAAATATAGCATACATTTCAATTCTGGATGATTGTATATATTTTCCAGATGAAAAATGCAAAGCATGATGTGAATGTATTAGATCCCAAATCAGTTGATATTTGTTCTGTGTCCTTGCTAAAGAAAACACCATCAAATATGCTTCATTGTTGTTACTATAGCATGCAGAAGGTAAAAAATGACACAAATATGGTACTGCTAGTGATGTTATGATTGATAGATTGACTTTGGTCTGTTTCAGCACTATGCTGATGCATAACAGTGTAGATATATCTATATGTATTATGCACATTATTGTTTCTGAATTCAAATAAATGTTTGGAATGCCAGTGATTAATCACTTAAATATGACACTTCCTGGGGATGTTCCAAAAATATAAATTCAAATACCCAAATATTTCATCTTCCTGTGGTCACTGAAGTTTCTGGGCATACTTTGTAGTGTTTGGTCATCATGTTCGTTGCTGCTAGAAGTATTAGAAAGCAATATCTAATAAATAGAGAATACATAAGGAAGATTTATCTTTTTTAAAAATTTTAAAAATACTGCTATTCTTAAAGAAAAAAAAAAGACTTGTTGGTGGAGAAGTCATTCTGAACTAGTAGATTAATCTTTTATACTGTGTAAATTTAGGAAAATAGAGGCTTTCTTTTAAAATTAACAGGGGGTTTATTTTCACATTTTGACTTCAACTTTTTACTGCTGAGTTATAAAGCCTTGACAATAAGAGACATGGTGATAGTCTCTTTTGTCCTGTGAGATCCTGATCTTTCAGATTTTGATGAGTCTGTGCCATTTATTAAAAGATGCATACTGAATTAGAAACAGATTATGGGATTGTGCAGACTTTCTCTGCTTTCAGCTGTGATATAGAAAGCTTTGTATCACTTTGCCATTGTGCACTTGCCCTATATAGAGGTAATTTAGGAAGCCTAATGCAATTGATGTCCAACTGTGACATGGTAAAAGGAAAATTCTTCACTGCTCCTGGCCTGTCTAAATGGTTAATCAAAGTGGATTGACAGATTATGTGTCTGGGTTTTTTTCTTTCTTTCTTTTTTTTTCTGTGTAGGTGTTGGTGACTCATAAATGCAGAATTAGACTAAAAATCTGTGACTGGATAATGGAGTATTTGCAAGCACTTTATTGCACTTTTCAGTGCAGCACAACAAATAGCCTTCACTTTCCAGCGTTTATTTGTAAGGATTTATTATTGTGTGGCCCTACTAATCTCATAATTTCTGCTCCTGTTTTTATGATAGTGCAAGAAAGTGGTTTATAAATAGTTTCTATAAATGGGTATTCCTGAAAATGTGTCTGATCTGAACAATATTTTTATATAACTGTCTTTTATGGTAAAGTAATAGGTGAAAATTGAGAAGTCATTAATGTTTTATATCCCTTCACTCTGCTATGAATCATCACTTAGCTGTTTGCCAAAATCTTTGTATTCTGTTTAGTGACAATTTTATATGAGGATCAGCTGGATAATTTTTAAATTCACTCCTGGTCCTTTTCTTTGAAGATTCATAACAATTAATTTGGCCAGTTGTCAACCAAACATGAAAACGTAATCTTCAGTTGTAGATGATGTTTTAAATACATATTAACTTAGAGTTAGATAATGCTTTTTGAAGAATTTGGATAGCGTCACTGGTCCAAAAATATTAGATACTAAATAAGTTCTAAGAAATTAGGAGCTATGCAGTGTGTGTATGTGAGGGGAAAGAAAAAGAACACTTTAGAAAGCTATTAAAAATGACCTTGTGTTTTAGATCTCCCCATTAAGACTAGTTTGGTTTGATACCAATTCGTAAATGTCATTTGTGATCACTAAAAATTAGTCCTCATAGAATATCCATCGTGAAAACACAGGAATGTTTAATAATATTGAGTTCAGCTTTCTTTGCAGACAGAAGTTATTTCAAATTAGAGGCTTCTGCATAGTCTGCTTCTGTGTTCTGGTTGTCCATCTGTTTAGGTGGTTTCTCTGACCTGGAAACATGTCAACCATTATGTCTTGGACAGCTCTGACCACACTGAGAAACTGAAGCTGCAGTAAGACTAGATAATACCTACAAGGACAAGAATGTATCTGATTCTAATACTTTACGGTAATTATTGCAAATATGATAATTGATTCATCTGTTTATTTGCAGAGAGACATGGGTCACTGCTATGAACTGCTCAGCTGTGAACGGCTTTGTAAATAAAATATGCTGTAGGGGTAGAATGGAGGACACTGGGAACTGTCTGTGTCAGTACGGAAACTGGAAACTAAGTTTCGGAGTTGAAGGTAACTCCAAAGAGAAAGATGAATGAAAGGAGCTGTTAGGAGAACAAGACTACGGAAAGGCTGGAGGATGGACTCAGAGATGGATAAGGTGGAGCTGTGAAATAAGGAAGTGGTGTTTGCTTTGCTGCAGATGCAGAAAGGCAGGCTAAGATTAGATCTTGTTGAAAATAGTTGAGGTAAGATTGGAATGAGAACCATGAAGGTTTTTCTTTATCAGACATAGCAGTGTTTTAATTACATGGGTCTAGTCATTAAAGAATGAGATTAAATAAGATAGTCTTCTTCCAAAATCTTTGTTCATTTGATGTTTTATACTAAATTGATTAAAATATTTCTGATTTGGTTTAAATAGTCAAAGGTAAAAAGTGTGTATGAAATTCTGCTAAATTCCAGGGATGCAGCTGAGCAGAGACTGATCTTGGCTTTGGCTGGGTCTCTGTATAATCCATCCCAGTCTTTTTAATTGGTACTTTTGTGTATCTGTCTTTCTTCAAAACTGAAGCTACACTGAGGTTCTTTTTCTCCAGATAAGATAGTATGTTATTGTTAAACGCCTCTCCCAGACTGTAATTTTATTTGTGGTTTGTACTGTTGGCTGTTGATTGTTAACAGGTTCTGCAGTAATGCAATTAGGTGATCCAAGAAGAACATACAGAGCATTAATAAGCCACATCTGCATAGAGCAGAGTGAAAAATATGATCGACTAGCCACGATACTCATCTAAATAAGATAATATAATTCATTTTGCCTCTTTCTCAGGTTAAAAATCTGCTTTGTCTTAATCTTCTTGGGAGAAAAACGGTGTTTCATTGTATTCTTGATCTGCTACTCTGCCACATGAAATTCTGCATTATTGTACATTTGGAGGTGTTCTTATGGTAAAATAGGTTTAAACCTTTGGGTTAACTTGAAATGGCATACAGAACTGAACAGAATGTTGCATTAGAAAGGAGAAATCTTGCATCAAAATGGTACAGTTCTTAGATGATGAATGATGTCCTCTGTGTGGAAGAAGAGGTGCACTTAACTGCTTTTTCTTCTCCTCTCTGTCCTTCTGCAGGTAGCACCCTCAATAAATTCCCATTTATGTGAAGGTTTCAAAATGCATTACTGGCTGATAACTGAAGTGAGGGGTGGGGACTTGCCTTTTTCACTAGTAGAACTGGATCCCAGTGCATGTGCAAGCTGCAGGCAAAGCTACGTGCAGTATTTCTTTTTCTTTAGGTGACTTCAGATTTTTTTCCTTCGTAGTAAAGTTTTTGCATAATATAGCATTGCCCATTTGTTTTCCAAGAGACTGACCATTTATTTTTTAAAAAATACTAGAATTATAAAATGTATTTATTTAAATGTAGAATCTGTAGCAAAAAGAGGCCAATCTTGTCATGCTTCTCCCAGTGGACAAATTTACAAGAGGACCTGGAAGACTGATATTGCTGTCAGGGCATGAGTAACACTACCAGCACTGAAGAAGTGTTTGGTGTGTATACATGTGCTTGCTTTCTTTCAAGCTGGCTTCAGTGAAACTCAATGAAAACGACTGCACGAGTCCATTGTTGCATTTTCCTGGAGTGAGAAGAACTAGGAAGGAAAAATGGAGCAGAAAGAATGTTTTCTAGCTCGTTCCTGAGCAGCCAGTCTGGTAAACCCTCCTTTGAGCAAGCAGGTGAATTAGTTCATCTCCAGAGGTCCCTGCCAACCTCAACTATTCTGTGGTGCTGCAGTTCTTCACCAAATTACCTGCAGACTGTCTTGTAGGTGGGTGATACAATGAATTTGATCTTTGTATTAAGAAGAAAAAAAATGTTTTGAAATGTGATCCAACAGCAAATCTGACCTTGATGGAGGTCTGTCTGTGACTGACTATGAAAGTATTAACTGAAAAGAATTTAAAATAAAATAACTTCTTAAAGTTCATTCCTTTTAAATACTTGAGGGCACTTCAGGGCTGTTGACAATATATGCACAGATTCCAGAAATGAGATGTCGTCACTTGCATAGGTAATTATTATCTTGTTGCAAAGACTAGCAGCAGACCACGAAAACTTGGAGGGTTTTTGGTAAATATTTAAATCATTCAGAGCATACCATTTAGGATATTCTGTTTGAAATTTTGGGGTTTTTTTGTAAACAGAGAAAAAAACATGTTATAACCCTTCAGTATTAAGTCTTAATGTTAATTGTTAAGACTGAGTTAAAAGTAAAACCTGACATTTCTGTTTTGTAATGTCTTTGTTCAACCAGCTGGTGGAGGGAGCATGTACATAATGATGATGTGAGGTAGGAGAAAACATCTGGTCACAAGCTTCTGTCCAAATATCAGAATTGGTAATGAGATTTTGTGTCCTTATACTTCTGTTCTTCAGTGGTGAGACTTGAGTCGGCAGGTGCAAGTTGAGATTGCTCAAGGACAGGAGAGGTGCTGCAACCTTGTCTTCTTTCTGCTCTCTGACCTTCATCAGAAAGGAACAGCTGTGTTTTTAATAGAGAAGCCACATCTTCAGATGTGAACTGGTTTATTATCAATAAGGGCTTTAGAGATTGGTCAAGTTGTGTAAGAGGTGAGAGAAACATTTTAAGAAGCCTGATTTGGCTCAAACACTCCCATTTCCTTGTTGCCTGTTAGTTTTTATAATTTTGTATCATTTCTACTCTGAGTTTATATTCTTCCTACACTCAAATACAACATTGTAGGATAAAATTTGTAATTTTTATGGGCTAGTTGATCTAGCTGATCTGTCCTCAGAGGTGCCAGATAGTTTCTTTGAATTTGCTGTCACATTGATAGCCTAAGGCTTGGTAAACTTTGGAACACTGCTTGATGTTTCATGAGATAATTCTTTACAACAGTTCCTGATGCCTTTCTGTTCCATTAGCTCTTAGCCATCTGTTGCTTTGATTACACTATTATAGTGAATAAGTGTTTTGGCAAGCTATTTAGCTGTGTTGAAAAATCTTGTTTCTTTGCTTTCTAGTATTTTATTGCTACTGTTTCATTTTTTTTCCCCCTCAACCTTTGTAGTGCAATGCTTCTTGCTATTTACTTATTGCTATTCTAAGAAACAAAAGGCTGACCTAGTTTGAGGACATGATTAGGTTTATAACTGTGCTTTATCGCTGTTTTCCTTCATGTGAAAGTCCTTCTACCAGAAGAAGTTGTGTATTCCAAACATGGGCTCACAGAAGGTAGATATTATAACCTAACCATATTTAAATATTTAGCTTTGGGACTCTTGCCTCTTAAGGCTTAAAATGTGCTTTTCTAGTCTAGCAAATGTGTTACGTCAGTATTACCTATTACATTTCTGTAGAAAATCATAATATCTTAACTTCTCATTCCTCCCAAAACTGCAAAGGCCAAAACAGGAAGAACTGGAATATCATTAGAAGGAAGCCTGTATTCTCTGGCTTTACATTGTCAATTTGACCTTTTCATTTATTGCTCAGATTTTAGAGATGAACAGAGTAAAAGACAGATGGGATGATAATGAACATAGAGATGTGCTTCCCTAAGTAGGCTCATTTTCAGGAGTAGTGATATACCAATTAATTTTCTTGAGGCATGGACTTTTGGAAATGAAATAAAATACTGTTTTTACACTGCAGCTGAATTTCATTGCCATTTAATTTCTACTTTTAGATTTTTGTTACTTTTCATTGAAATTAAAATAGTTGAGCGATATCTCAAAGCAAGAATTCCAACAATTCTTGGTAAATTATTAGTTCTGCTCAGTAGGTCATTTTGTCTTGACGGTGACTGAAGTGGCCAAATTTTCTTCACTGCTTACCTACCTGCTTGAGCTCTTTAAATTGAACTGCAGTTTTTTGTGGAGTAACTTCTTATTTTTTCACTTTTGATGTCTGTAAGAAATGATTAAGAATTACTTGTAATTGGTAGCTTCAAGTGCTTACAAACCTTTCTCCATCCCTTGATCTTCAAGTAGTACTAGTCATTATTTATGGGAAAATTATTTGAAGAAGGCAGCTGTTGTAATGATAGCAAGATGGGGAGAAGGGGCAAATACTATAAAGGAAGATCTGACTGGGGATTTTCAGTCTCACAAAGGGGTCTCTTTTGGACCTTATAAAGCTCTACTGGGTTGGAAATAGCAACTGCTCTCTCATACAAACAAAATAAGCTGTGTGAAGTAAACTTAGAAAAGTAACTAAAATAGTTCCCAATATAGCAAATCTTCTATTAAATGAAATTAGTTAATATTAAGTGCCAGTCAAAGATACTTATAAGTATAATCTGGAAACTGTTTTTACACTTACTCTGGAAAGACTGCAATAGCTTTTTGTATCCCCTGTCAGAGAATGTACATTAATTTATCAGCTGGTTATTTCAATGTGTGTCCTGTTCTAGGGTTACTGTGTTTTAATGCAGATTATTTATTGATGGCTAGGGAATGTTGTGGTATTTCTTGCTTGCCGTGTTGTCAGACCACTCTGTTTAAGCGATTCCTGGACTAATTAGTAATTATGGATCTTCCTTCAGCTAAGCAACATATATAATTCTTTTTGTGGTGTACTGCTTGTGTATGGGATGTGGCAGCACATGGAAATCACAGCTGTCGAGTAGTATATATACATACATACATATGCATAGGCATGTGTGTGTGTGTGTGTGTAGTGAAAATTTTCATTTGAGTTCCTGCCACAGCCTTTCCTGAACAGGGTCATTAGTTCTCTGCAGAATGATATTCAGTCAGAGTCACTGTTCTGATTTTAATAAGCAAAATAGAAATGTTCTTGTGTACATTAGTAGCTATGGAACATAATTTCTAAGTGAGGAACTAGTCTGAGTTTGACTTCTCTGTATGCAGTCCTTCCAAACTGTAACGTGTAAGAACATTTCCTTGGAGAGCTGTTCTGATTGTTGGTAGTGGAGGTACTTGTGAAATTTAACTACATGAAAGTTAACAATTAGTTACATTTGTAACACTACTTCTTCATGAAAGTTGTAGTAATTGTCACAAATAGTATTGACCATAAATATTTTTGCCAATCAACACATCTTCATTTGAGAGGGAAGTTGATAGTCCGCACAGGTGAAAACCCTCAGGCATGGGATCTTAGGGACAGATTTGCACTGGATAAAGAAATAATGATGTGAAGTTCCCTAAGACAGAACTGGGTGGAGAAGAAAGATCCACGTGGTGAGTCTGATACCCTGAGAAGGTGGAGTGTGAGTTTGGAAGCTGTGTTTGTAGCACTGGAGCCAATCAGTTTTGCCTGTTGTTCAAGTTTCTTGGTTTTAGTTCAGCCTTATGCTAGGAATCTTCCTGTCCCCAAATTAGCTCAGTGTCATTACCACACTCCCTTTTGAGCACCAGGCTTGCTCATTCAAGCTGTGTTTCTAATGATGAAAAAGCATCTTGCTTTTTTATTAGCCATGCTTTCATGAGTTTGTTCTGATAACACTAGTGGCAATTGTAAAATAAAAGATTAAAATCTTAGACATTATACAATAGTTGCAATATTGGCAGTTGATGGAAAAAAATGACTTGGTTTCCTCCTAGGAGGTATTTTCAAATTAGAATTGTGATATGTATTTATTTAAATCTCTAATTACATTTCTATTTAGTCTTCACAGGGTTATTATCTTTGTGGGAAAGGAAGTGATCAAAAGGGGTTCTGCTGTGCAGAATGACTGCTGGTCTGGACAGCATCTTCTGGGTTATTGAGTCTGGTTGCTTTTGAAAACAGCCACGTGATATAATTGTGAAAAACACACATTCTACTAATGACTGCATGACACTTATTTTTCTGCTTGTCTGTGATTGTCTAAAGAACCAAATGTGATGAGATGGGATAAAATGAATCAAAAATTATGTTAATAAAATGAACAGTTCTCATTGATAGGGAAAATGAGCAAATATATCTGGTATGAACATCTCTTCAGAGTTGCTGCTGAATGAGTATCTTTATGATTTGCTAAAACATAAATTGAAGTACCCAGACCTTTTTTTCAAGTGGTGGCTGATACCACCCTTGTGACCAAGCTATTTAATGTATTCCCTGAGGGATGCTGAGAAACCTTGATGTTTTAAAATATTTGAGAGAGTTTTTCATGGTAGAACTAGCTTTTGAGCAAGTTGATTTTTCTTTTATTTCCTTCATATGTTGAACTGATGATTCACTGAGCCTTCGTAAGCTCTTAAATTTGTGGAATTTAGTTTCAATGTATCTGTAACATATTATGTTATGGCATGCCAGATGGAGAAGTGCTTTGAGAGGAGAAGGGTATTATTGGTGGACTTAACGCCATCTCTCCTTAACTCCCTGATTCATTATGATTTTTGCAATCTGAGGATCACTGTTGTTAATCTTTGAGTAGTTAGTGTTGTGGGCTTACAGTTTGTGGGGTTACTGTTTTATTTCACTTGTGTATGATTGTGTGTATGCACTTTATATTATGCTCTATTGCTAATATATTACTAAATGCTGCTCTGTTTTTCTTTGCCCCCTGCTCTCTTGATTGCCATAGCTTAAAGTTTATAGCATATGTACAAATTTTTTTACTATGCTAATTTGTTGTGTTAAAGGGTTTTTTGTTGTAAGATACAACCTTGTGAGAAGCAGAAATGAGTCTTGTTGTTGGTCTAACTGTCCATACACTTTTACAAAGCAGAACCAATCTGCTTTGTGTTTGGTAAAAACTGCTGCTTCTGAGTCTTTATTCATAAAATAAGACACTTAAAGCAAAAAGTAATGTAGGATTTTATGGACAGAAATTCTAAGGAGAACACTTCAAAATTGCTAAGTGTAGTTGCCTGCAGTGGCAGACAACTTGGTTATAAAATACTGCTGATGAACTCTTTAAATTCCATCTCAAAAATAGTTATATTATTTTCCCTATTGTTCCTGTTGCATGGCTGTTCTGAATATTATTCTCTGATGTGATTCCATTTTCCATTGTAAATCACTGTTGTAGTCAGTTCTTTTTAACTTTGAATGCATGCTTTCCATTTGATAAAAATTGTGTCAATCTTTTGAATCTCAGAACTATTTAGCTTTAAGCTTTGTCAAATAGAAGGAAAATGTTAGGGACAAATTCTTATCAATGAAGTCTGTTGGTAGTGGCAAATTCTGTAATACTGATTCAGAACTTTTTGTATAGTGTGTATTATGATAAACAGTTTAATTTTAAGGTGTGTATGCAAGCATGAAAATACAATCATTTGTTTCCTTCCTGCTCTTCAACATTCTCTTTTCACATAATTTTTTTTCCCAAGAGATGCTTCATTTTCTTTTTAACATATTGTCTAAACCTAGAAACTAGCTGTGCATAAAAATTGCAATTCTCTGAGGATTAGTCTTAAACCAGCAATGGACTGTTACATAGCCTGTACAGGGCATATAAAACAAAAACTGTTTTTTGAGGTGAGAAAACTACTATATATGAAACAAAAAAAAGACACTTTGCTGTACATTGTCAGGAATTTGATGTATCTCTAGTTCCTGTTATACAAGGTGAATACGTGAGCTAGAATCCCTGTCTGTGGCCATGTCCACAATTTAAAGCAAATAAGAAATAAGTCTCTTGCATAATCTTTGTTCCATTCTGATTTTGGTACTAGATTTGGAAGACACTTTGAGTGAATAGCAGGTTTCCTATGTGTTTTGGTTTGACAACCTTTGGCTAAAACCAGTTCTTTTGAAATGTAGTTTCTTTTTGACCAAGCTCTGTCAAAGCATGGTTTTGTGTCTTTCTTGACCAGTAGCTGCAGAGTTAGTTTGCTAAACTATGATATGGGACCTCTGAGATTTGTCTTTTGCTTGCAATTATTTGTGCCCGTACTGCCTGTTTGACAGGAAAATAAATATCTGGTCATTGATTATTCAAGGCTGGATAGTGCCCAGCTCACCCTTTGATGCTGTTCTGCTTTTTTTTTGTTATTTTATATATGAACATTAGAGCCTGACTGAAATCCGATTGAATGCTTTCTCTTACTGGAGTAGTAAGGTATTGATTTTGTATTACTGACTCTCTACCTGGTTTCATAATTTTGTAAATATTCTGTAAAAATTAGAACAATTTAGAAAAGGCTGATAAATGAGGTGTGTCTTTTCTGTCTTTGATTTCTTCCTTTCAGTTTCATTCTCATTCTTCCTTCCAGAGTCTTTTCATTCTATTCCCCATCCTCTTCCCATTTTTATTTTCTTTCTCTTGTTCATTCTGTCCCCAAATTCCCTCCTTGCATTATACTACTCTTCATTTTCTGACATCCCATTAATCTTCCAGTCTTTATGGCTTACTTTCCCACCTCCACAAGCACACCCACAGGATGCTTAGAAATTTTACAGCATACCCAGTTGTCAAAAAACTAAACCTACAAGTCCCAGACCCGTAATACTATGCTGGGAATGCTCATTAACTCCCACACTGTTTGGAAAAAGAAACCAGTACAGTTAGTATAAGGTCTGCAAACCATAATACATGCCTAATACTCCGCTAAACCTGGAAACTCCTCATTGGAGCTGGGGAAGAAGATGGGATCTGGCTTTTTTGCTTCAACTGTGCTTCTGATTTTTTCCAGAAACCCTAGAAAGAGTGACATGAACATGTAGTTATAGTGGTGTGACCTCTGAAGCATCAGGTTTGAGGAGAACACATTGTTCACCAATGGATCAGGAAACCTGTTGCAGTAGGTGGATGTACCAGCCAGTGTATCCTCTGCACAGAAGCTGCATTGTGTCTTTGCTGCCCTGGTTTCAGTGCGAGTTGGAAGGTAGATAGTCACGCCCTCTTTCTTTGACTCAGAAGTGTGTGTCTGAAAAAAACTGTGACCTGAAGAAGATGAAGCAGAGTTGTGTTGGTTCTGCAGCAGACCCCTTCAACGTTAGTGGCTCTACTGCTGCAGCCACAAGCAGGAAGAAAGCAGTGGTGAAAGGTCTCACTGCCAAAGCCGAAATGGACTTGGTAGTGAGAAGTGCCTGTGGTCTCAGATGCTTCTGTCCAGTCTGGGTGCCAGGATTTCTGTCAGACCATGTTCTTTACTGCTGGCAGAAGTCACTGAAAAAAATGACGAAAGACTGCATCTCTCTAATGTGCGTATGATCAACTGATCGCCCCCTTCGATAATTGCCTGTGAATGCTAATTAAAAAAGCAGTATTCAGTGTATGGATGACAGTGCTTTGTTTTCAAAGGCAATAATTTGAGGCTTTTCTCTTGCTAAATAGCACCCATGCCAGTGTTTAGTGTTGCTCAGTGGAATTATCATCAGATTCAATCTTAATCAAAGGTCTCTTAAAAGTGGACCTGAACAGTTTTTGGGTAGTTTTCACTCTCCTGTGTTGTCTGTTTGTTTGTTTTTTTTTTTGTTTTTAGGCTTTGGAAATAATCACTGTGTTGCTTTGTATTCTTAATTCTTCTGTGAGGAAGATGAAGTTATAATCAGTGTTAGAAATGTAGAGATACAAGCTTAAATTCTACAGTAGTCAGTAGGAGGGGCTTGACCTGCTTGCTTCTGCTTATCCTTCATTAATACTCCTTTTTAAGTATCACATTTAATTAACTTTTCGGCACTGACAGTACTGTAACAAACACTGCATGTTAAAACAATATTACTAGCTACACCATAGCTGCATACAGCTGTGCTCTAACTAACCCCAGAATTACTGGATCAATCACTGATAACCCACCCCAGGTTAGGTATTGCCAGCTGTGCCTCCAGTTCCCTTTTTTCCGTTTGTCGTATTCAGAGGATAGCACCAAAGGAAGCCAAGTAAAGCATTGCTAAGCAGTCAAAGGAAATCAGTCCTCTCCTTTACCCTCTGTTCTCTGTTACTCAGTAAGGATGCTGGTTACTTAAATGAGATGAATTAGCAGAACTGAACTTAAAAGTTGAACTTACCCACTAAAATGATGTCTCACCACGGATAAAAGCCCCCAATACTACAGTTAAAGATAACAGTTATGTTTTAATATGTTCTTTTTCCAGAATCCTACTCAAGTGGGAACTGCTCTTCAGGTTTTCCATAACCTTGGGACTTTGAAGGATACCATTGCTAATGTGGTGGATGGATACTGTGCAGTTCTGGAGGAGAACATAAAAAATGCTTTGGATATCAAAGTATTGACCCAACCATCTCAAACTGTTACAAGAGGTGTGATACTTGTTTTACAGAGAATATCTGGGTTTTTTTTGACAGGAGTACAGTATGTTGTCAAATGGAAGAAACTCTCACATCCAAACCTGTTATAGGAATGTTTCCCTGCTTGCTTTAACCAGTAGAGGGTGGGAGTAGGCATATCTCAGAAATCATCTAATTTGGCTTTGTAAGACAAAATTGAGTCTGTCTGTTATGGGGCTCAGAGTTTTACCTTTATTCCTCCATACCTCTCTCTACTAACTTGCCCAGAAAATTGTCCTCATTAGTTTACAACTTTGCAGCATTTTCTTAGCATTTTCTCATGGAAATTGCTTTCTGCTTTCTTGGTATTGGTGATAGAATCACAGATAGAAATTATTTGCAAGGAGTGGAAGAAGCCTGCAACTACATTGTGATACTTTTGTCAGATAGAAATTGTTTCAAAGCAGAATATTCAATATGAAGGAATGTTGCACTATTTAACCTTTAGTTCCCAGTTACCTCAGATACCGAAGAATAGTGAGGAATTGGGTGGGCAGGCAAATTTGAACTTTGGCAATATGAATATCTAAAATTTTTTTTTAAAAAGTTTTGCAACGAGCTGGAGGTCCAAAAATGTAATAAAGAAATGCAGCCCCTCTGAAGAGAAGTGATGGTTTAGAGGCTGCATGCCCTCCAGCTGGAATATCTCTTCTTTTAGAGTTGGTCTATACTTTTAAGTACTGAGCTGGTAATTACCTATATTTTTCACAGCTGGTCTCTCTGCCGTTTCACTTTGGTATTACAGCCTGCACAACTGCTCACTGGCATTACCTTGGTGTTTCTGTGGAGGTCTGAACTGTAGAGTGTGTAACAGTGACAAACACTGAAATATCTCCACTGAACTTCAGAGTTAGTTGACTTCTCAGTTGAGAAAACTGAGGCCATTCACAAAGCTCTGTTTTGAAGGTGTTTTAGGCTGCTTTGATTTAAAAAAATAAGTCTTTGTCAAAGTGCATAGAGATCTATATTTTTAATATTTTAATTTTCACATGTAAAAGCTGAAATGTGCTGCTTTGTGTTTTTAAAAACCATTTAGGTGGCCCAGGAAGAGCTGCTATGCCAACACCTGGGAACACAGCAGCTTTTCGAGCAGCCCTCTGGACAAACATGGAGAAACTCATGGATCAGATCTGTGCTGCATGTGGACAGGTACTCTGTAGTTAATTCTTGTTTGTCTGGTCATGCAATTTTGGATATAAGAATTCAGGTGTTACTTTTCCTCTCAATAAATTCTTTTTTACAGGTGCAGCATTTGCAGAAAGTATTGACAAAGAAAAGAGATCCCGTGTCACATGTCTGCTTCATAGAGGAAATAGTTAAGGTAAAGTTTTAATTTAGCTTAATATGCTTTAGTAATTCTGTTAAGGAAAACGTGGTGAGAGAATGGTTTTGTTTACAATTTTACAGTTCAATTTTTTTTTAAAATTAAATTGATGAGAAAGTGTTGAAAGTCAAACTAACGTTGAAAGATATATTTGTGGTCTGTGGGTTATTTCTGTAGGATGTAAACATGTTCTTTTTGTAATAATTTCTTTTGTTTTGTTTTAAAGGGAGCTGATAAGGCACCACTGTCAGTTTTTATTATGGATCATTAATGTCATTCCATAATACCATGTGATTTGAGTAATTAATTAAGTCTGTTAGTTTGCATAGGAGAATGTGCCTTCATCCATCACTTTCAGCCATCTGTTTCTCACTTCTTGACAATTTCTTCCTTGAAAAATAATCATGGCTGTTCTTTTGAATACCTATTATTTTCCATTCAATTGCATTGCTTTATATTCATATTTGGGATAAATTGATTAATGGTCTCCTTCAGTGTTAGGAACAGGATTACTGAAACTATCTTATCTACCTTTGTAAAAGCAGTGTTCCTGCTGACATCTCTTTTCCAAGAGTGTAACTGGGTTTTTAATTTACATTGACTTAATTTTTGAAGTAACTTGGGGAAGCTCTTCATATGCAAACGTGGACTTCCCAACAGTGAAAGCAAATAATGAAGGTTAAATACAGCATTTAATTTTATCTGTCCGTTAAGCCCATCTCCAGAAGATGTTGCACAGAGAATCACTTTTTTATGAGGCGCTTCAAGCTTCTCTTTCTGTATTAAAAAAAACAAAACAAAACAAAAAGCACCACCAACAAAAATAAAACCTAACCAAAAAAAACCTCCACAAAACTCCTCAAAAAGTTTATAAACTTTTAGCATATTTTCTTCATTAAAAAGTTTAATCTGGCAAAAAATATTTATTGCTGCCTGGATGGATTGGCCTGTCAGTGGATCAGCAGGTTTAGAGAGAAACATAGAAACCTGGAGACAGACCAGAAATTTGAAAGGCTCAGGAAGAGTTTGTATGGAAAGGGAACTTAGAGAAATAATCTGTTGGTGTTCATGAGTGCCTCCCACCCTGTGCCCGTGCATCTCACTTTCACTCTTCCATTCCATAGAACAGCACTTGAAAAGGAGTTTTTCCAGTTGTTGAGGCCTCCCTCTATTAGAACTCTCTCAGCATGACACAGTACTGCTGATGACACTGATGCTTTACTTACTTCTTGCCTGAGATGGTTCAGAGTATAGCACACTGTTTTTCTTGGACATTCTCACAGTTACACCATTTGTTCTAATGTTCTCTTGAAAAAGGTACAGCACCAGTGTGCAGATGGGTGAGGTCACACCAAACAGTAGTTGTTGTTTAGACAAAACTATACAAGTACTACATGCTGCTGAAATTCAAGAGTATATGTACAGATGGCTGTATGGGAGAGTATGAATTGTTTTGTACATTGAAAATAGATATAAATAAAAAATTGGTATTTTGCCATTTACTAATGAAGATTCCCTCCATTAAACCAAACTGAAACATGCTTTTGTCAGCAAGTGTTCTGGAGAGGGAGAAAAGTTGGATTTTCTTTATTGTATTCAATTCCATTAATAAACTGAGCAAATGAACAAAACAAACTAAAGGTACTAACATTGTACCCGTTTGCTAGGGCAGCATGCCCACTCCAGAAGATAGGAAAACGAATCATCCACTCTACAGTCTGTGCACTAATTACTGTTACTGATGTCAACATTATTATTATAGTCATCTTCTGCAGCAGCTGCAGTACCACTTTGCCTGTCCATCTGCTTCCTTGTTTTGATTACTGCAGTGCAAGTATCATCCTAGGAAGCACAAGAGAGGAGGAGACCCAGCCTTTTTAAAGCACAAGTCCTTTAATAGCAAGGAACCTACTTGCCTTTTTTTTTTTTTGTAGTCATCATTATCCTTTTCTATTGGGGATTTTTTGTGTCTTTCTCTTCACAGATAGCACAGCCTGCAGTTTTTCTAATTTTGTATTATGATCTCAAATATGTGCTTTCTGGCCTTCTAATTACCTGTTACCATAATAACATTTAGTAGTGTTGTATCATGTTGTATCCAAAAATGTATTTTAAAAACAGTAACTAATTAATTAAAGGATTCACAAAAACTCTCTGTTAAAACAAAAAAAAAGGAACAAAACAAAACATGACAGATGGAGAAACTGAGGTACAGAACTTGGAAAATTTATAAATACTGGAGTTCAGAAAGAGGGCAATGACAACACCTGCATCTTTTCTACCCTATGGTTTCTCTTACAGAATTCCCTTTCAATTTTTTCCAACATTAGATGTGTCCAAGAGTTAAGTGACGTACTCAGGCTTACTTGAATATCATGGAAGAATCTGGAGATTAAATTTATACTGCACTTTTTTCCACTCTTTCCCTTTGCAGACCTAGATTTTGGTATTTTTCCTTTCCACAATAAGAATTTAATGTAATTTTGAAAAGCAGTCATGCACTTGATAGTACCTTCTAAAAACTGCTGCATTTCATACTAGTAATGACCTATAGATTTATTATTAATCTGTACATATTAAAATTACATATTTAATTTTTAAAAAATCTATGAACTATTTAAAGGAGAAATACATTTTGTTTAGGACTGAATGGTCATTTTTGTGGGTTTTATGTAAGAAAAAAAGGCCTTTAATGACTGGATTTTAATTGAGCAAGGCTAAAATAATTCAGGCTTCGTGGAGTTCCGATTTCTAGTTTGGGGGAAAATGAACAGAGTTTTCATTGTATACATTTTTTAAAAGATAGGATTATTGCTTTCATTTTGTTAAGGGTAAAAATTAAAATTCCAGTTAAAATTTAAATACTGTAAATTTGATATTTTTGTCCACCTAATGACTGGTTATTTATATTACTTCTTTCAATTGCATAATTCACCTTCAGAGAGCTAATAGGCTACTCCAGTTTATTCTGCCTTATTGCTTCTCTCTTTCAATGTGTGGTGACTAATCCTTCTTCAGCTGCTGTAATACCTAAACTACAATTGACTTCAGCGTAAGTCGCAGCAGAACATATCTTTCTGTGACAGCCACCTTCCTAATTAGAGATAAGAGTCCCTCTAAGCCCCTTGTAAAAAAGTTGAAAATGATCTCTGATCCTCATCTATTTTGGGTCCTTTACTCCTACATAGGCATCAGGGAGCAGTTCTGCAAAGTGAGAAGCAGGCTGAAAAACAGCAAATCATTTTGTAGGGGGGATTTGGGGTGGTCAATAGAAAGGGTGGGCTGGGGTCTCTCTGCTGGGCCAAAAGGTACTGACTCCCTGCGAGAGGCCAGATCTGCCCTTGATTGCCTTTGGATGTCCCATTTGTTAGCAGCTGAGGCACATCACAAACCCTGTCATTTATGTAAGCCTCTGGGTGAAAAAGTGAGCTGAGAGTTGTAGGGAGTGTTATTATGTACTTTGTGGAGGGCTCTTATCATTGCTTCTGCTGATGAACGTTTGGTGAGTAAGCAGGCTATTTTCCTGAGTTGTCAACACTGGCAATATGAGGTGTTAACAATACAGAAGGAAATGTCCTCAGCATTACATAAGATAAAGAAAATAAATGGAAAATATAGATGTATATTGACAGAGTGCACTTACATTTCACCTTCTTATTTCTCCTCCCCGTCCAAACTTGTTAAAAAATGTTGCTGCTTTGAAATTGTTCACATCTATCATCACATATTCACATTCAGTTGACCCAATTAAAAAATAATCCCAAGTGGAAAAAATTGAAAAATAATCTAATTATTGCCTTATGAGAATTCAGAAAATATGATTATTTTCACCTATTATTACAAGTATGTTATTTATTTTTCAGTGTTTTTTATAGGAGCAGAATTGGATTACTTGCTCATCATTTCTACTGTGATTTCTGTTATTTAAGCAATAATGTGGTACTTTGTGGAGATCTAAACACAAGTGGATGAGCAGGTTTTTGATCCAAAAAATATGAAAGATACTCTTTATTTCAGACCTAGAAATTGCCCTGCTGAATTCACTTGCAGGATTTTTGAGCACTTTCTTAAAAAATCAAGAAGGCCATAGCAGTTAAAAGTCCTGATTCTCATTTTGAATGGATCCGTGTGCCCAGACAGACACACTAAAAGTAATTTGATTCTAATTCACATGGGAGGGTCAGAGCCTGTGCAGTGGTTTTCTAATGACACTACGCTTTCTCTAGAACTTTAATTCTGTTTCTCTGACAGAAATATGCAGCTGTGAAGAAAAGGGATGCTGTGGAGGTTGTGTGGGTTAGTAGGTAATAATGACCTTCGTTCTTTTTCACTTCTGTTTTGGTGGCGTTTGTGCAAATTGCAGATTGGTGATGACTGCAAATCATTAAGTTGGTTGGTTTTCAGTCAGCCTGCCATTGGAAAAGAAATACATTTACCAGAAGTGTCGCCTTTTATCATCGTTCTTGTCAATCTTACCTGAGCAGCTATGGGCTGAGCGGACGTGGTAATGAACCACCCCTTTCATCCTTGGAGCAGGGATGGAGTAGTCAAGGTGAAAGCATAGTTTGAATTGAAGCTGTACATACTAAATCACTTCTCTGGATAGAAGAAAGCTGTCAGATCCCTTGGGTAGCTACTGGCTTTTGAACACTAAGTTCATTTACTTCCAGTTGATGCATATCTTGCAGGAATATGGAAGGATTAATTAATGGTTTAAGTAGTTTTGAAGATATAGGGCACTGTTTAATACCTAAGTATTTCTGTTCTTTACAAATTAGGTTTTCTGAGGAATCACATAAGAATTCTAGTATTCTAGTTGGGAAAATGCATAGTCTTAACTTTATTTTCTAGTTAAGAAGGTTATATTTAAAAAAAAAAGCAAAACAGGTTTTGCTTTAAAATGTTACACTACTGCTGGAAGTCTAGAAACTATTACACCTTGGGTATAAACTGATCAACCCAGTGTAATGAAATTCTATGCCCTGCAGTAAAACAAAAAAATCAAGGTCATTTTTAAAATCACAGTGCCATTTATTGACATCTGTTCACCTGTAATGTGTAATGTAAACAACATTAGAAATTTAAATTCACTCTTATTTTAAGAAATTTAATCTTGACTAAGAATATAGAAAAGATTTATTGAAAACACGCTTGGAATTTGTCTGTTTCTTTACTGATTAATTGGAGGATGATGGCTTTTTGTTCACAGTCTAACATTTGGCAATTGTGTTGCTATAGAAATAGTGCAAATAGATTTCCTTATTTCTGTCCCAAAAGATCTTGCTGTACAGAATTGTTAAATCATTTGTATTGTTGCTTTATTGGCGGAAAAAATATTTAGATTGTCCTTTAAATGTCTTCTGTTTTTAGAGCAACATTCACAAGTCCCGTGTTTCTTTACGGCAGAGCCTTTGATTACAGATAGAAAACACTGTATGTATTAGTATGCAAAGCCTGATTTCAGGAGCCTGCAGCAACTAGCTGCATGGTAATATTCACTATATTGTTTTACATTTCAAAGAGGCTTCACAATAAAGATGTTTTTCAAATTCTACTCAAAGTATCAAAATTTCTACAGGGAAAAATAAGTTGGAAGTGATTGTCATGAAGTGGGAGCCAGTTTAGAATCAGTGGGTCAGATTTATTATTTGAATGTTAAAATAGCTATTTTAGACACACACAAATATGATAATTCACAGATGGGAAATTATACTCATTAAGTTCTAAATTTACAGTGTGGAGGAAATAGAGACATTTGTGAAAATAAGTATATGTCCTTTCAGCATCTTCTTGCATTCTTGTCTTTTACTGAATAAGGGGGGTACTTTCATTCTCATTCCTTGAATTTAGATTTAATGTCAGATACTAAATAGTTATATTAAGAGCAGAGCTGAAGAGATTTCATTTCATTTCAATAATAGCAAAGTTAATTAATAGTTTGATTTTTTTTTTTGTTAAATGAAGTAAGCTGATCTGTTTTTATGTTTGAGGAGGCTTGAAATCAGTCTTCCAGGATGCAGCATTAATATTATTGTGTAGTAACTGAATACAGATCTTCTAATATCTTTGCTCTGGTTGTACTGGTACTCAGCCCACTATTGTTCAGTGGTTTTATTAACTTACTAGTAGCTGTTAGTAAAAATGGGTTATACTTTTTGAACTGGGAAATCAAATTACTTTCATGTGAGTAAGAAGGGGTTTAGCTCATGAATTCTGTCAGTCTGTAGTTTTTTCCATAATCTTGCAAGCAGGCAACATTGTATCTAAATTTCAAATCTATACAGCTGAGTAATAATGTCGCTTCACACTATTAACAAGTCTCCTTATGTGCTGTAATGCAACACACTAACGATATGAAGACTACTGAAAAAAGAATTAATAGGCAAGTATAATTTCCCCCCAGAGAGTGGTGATCAAAGTATAGCAGGAGTTCAGTGGTGAACGTAAGGGGTCAATATGGGGTCCAGTCTTGTTTAAGACCTTTATTAATGATCTGGATGATGAGGCAGAGTGTACTCTCAGCAGGTTTGCTGATGACACAAAATTGGGAGTAGTGGCTGATGATCCGGAGGGTCATGCTGCCATCAAGAGGGACCTCAAGAGACTGGAGAAATGGGCTGACAGGAACCTTATGGAGTTCAACAAGGAGAAGTGCTAAGTCCTGCAGCTGGGGAGCAACCACCCCAGGCACTAGTACGTGCTGGGGGCCACCCAACTGGAAAGCAGCTTGGCAGACAAGAGCCTGGGATCCACCAGTTGAACATAGCTAGCAATGTGCCCTGGTGGCAAAGAAGGTGAATAATATCCTGGGATGCACTAGACAAAGTGTTGTCCGCAGCTTGAGGAAGCGATCCTTCCCTTTATTCACCATTGGTGAGACCACACCTGGAATACTGTGTCCAGCTTTGGGCTCATCAGTACAGGAGAGACATGGACACACCAGAGAGAGTCCAACAAAGGGCTGCAAAAATGATGAAGAGGCTGGAACATCTCTCCTGTGAGGAAAGGCTGAGTGAGCTGGAACTGTTCAGCCTGGAGAAGAGAAGGCTCAGAGGGATCTCATCAGTGTACACAGATACCTGAAGGGAGGGAGCAGAGAGGGTGGAGTCAGGCTCTTCTCATGGTGCCCAGTGACAGGACCAGAGACAATGGGCGCAAACTGAAACACAGGAGGTTCCTCCAAACATCAGGAAACATCTTTTTACTGTGAGGGTGACCGGGCCCTGACACAGGTTGCCTAGGGATGTTGTGGAGTCTCCCATCTTGGAAGTGTACAGAAACATCCTGGACACAGTCCAGAGCAGTCAGGTCTAAGTGGCCTTGCTTAAGTAAGGGTGTCCAACCAGGTGACCTCCAGAGGTCCCTTCCAACTTCAACCATTCTGTGATTTGTTGACTTGCAGCTTAAAATCTCTGCCAGTCTGCTGCTTTGAATTTGGCACCTATTAAATATAGACTTTTTCTGTCTTAGACTAGCAAAAGTGTTAAACTATCGAATAAGTAAGTATTAACTATTAAATTTTTACATTTAATTACATTTTACATTTAATTTTACAATTAAATATTAAATTTTGCTTGTATTATTGGGGGAAGACTCAATTTTATTATTTTACAACAGAAAGATTTACTTAAGAAAACCTTATCTTAAAATACAGTTTGCTAGCTTGTATTCATCTATAAGAAGTCTACATTCAATTTTGCCTTCTTGGGCTGGGACAGAGAGCAGGATGAGCTAGCACTGTCTAAATGTCTCCTGGCACTGGCATTATGCAGTATTATTACACAGTCTTAATTATTTTATCTAAAACCCCTTCTGTTATAGGAAAATAGCACAGTATTACTGTTTGCGAAGAGTATTGACAATAGTAACTTTATAGTAATAGTTGAAATGAAGTAGTTATATAGGGTGAAAACATTTTTAACTGATTGTTGGTTATGGCCCTGATTCAGCAGAGCACTTAAGTACATTCTTAATTTTACATTAATAGGGTATTCCATGGAAGTCAAACAGACTACTTCCATCTGTTATTCTAATAAGAATAAACTTTACCCAGTTCACATACACAATAAAGTGAGCCCCACTGTTGAGAAAATGCATTGCCGTTTGTGATCTAGCCTGCTGGGCGTATTTTGTCTGATTTATGGGTATAATTTTCATGAGAGAGTAATTCCTATGTGAATAGTGTGTGTGACTGAGTACCAAATTTTTAAACAGCATGGAAAAGGGTAAAATTGCAGTGGATAGGCCAAAGTGGAGTTTGATTGTTGTATTTTTCTATTTCACTCTACACAGATGCAAGTGGGTTCCCTAGAAATAGCATTTTCAAAGTAGCTGAGTGTTTATAGTCCGTAGCTCTTTCAAAAGCATCTTTCTGTTTCCCTGGTTGTGGACAGATGTCCAGCAGGTCAGAATGACAGAGGGTTGTCCTAGTTTATGTTACTGGGCGGTTGTTCAGTTCATTTCTGAAAACAATTAACAAGGGGAAGACAGATCTAAGCTGTCTTGCACTGCCTAAGGAATTGCATAGGGGCTACTAAATCATATGAGCGTCTGCTCAGCTGATCAGTTTTAGGGAATAAAATAGTCATTGGGCACAGGAACAGCAGTGACAGTATTTTTAATTCCCAGTTTGGGTTGGTAGATTATTAGTTTATGTAGGTATACTGTAGGTATAGAAGCATTTTCACAACAGATTTTTATATTAGAAAGGAGCCGGTTATGGGGCTGATCTTAACCTCCCAACCATTTTGTAGTGGTGCAAAGTATGATTTATGTGCAGATTTTCTCTGCTGTGAGATCAAAATAAATCTGTGAACAGATAGTACCATTAATTCAAAAATGCTGAGTTAAATGGATCTGTTTTTGGGGGAAAGTTCTGGTTTGCCATTATAGTCTTACAGTTGCTTGCAATTAATGTTCATAGATTTAATTTGGTTGTATTCCATGATGAGGAAAATACGTATATGTCGACCTGAATCTTGCCCATCGTGAGTTTTAGATACCATCAATTACAGTTAAGGTTCCTTTGTTGAAGAAAGAACATATTGCCTGAAAAGAGGAAATAGCATTTTATTTTATGCTGAAGTGCAATAATTTCCTTCTGAGAGACTTTCAATTATGTACGGATGTTTTATGTAGGCTTTCTGTATATGCAGTGTGCACCTGAAACAGCTTTGCAGCAGATAACAATACCTCTTAACTTCCAAAGGTTTATGTGTTCTCTGTGTTATTAAACACATACACTGATGGGGTGTGGGGGGGAATATGACAGAACGATGACCTTTTTCCAGTGTTGTTGGTTATGGCATAGGAAGCTGTTGGAAAATGATTGCTACAGAGCTGAAAAGATAATCGGATGCAGTTCATTACTCATCTTGTCAGCTGCTCCTGCTACAAGGGATTGTATCACAAGATGTTAATCTGCTTGTGACTAGATTTCAAAGCAAGCATTTTTATTTTGGAGGGGGTGTATGTAATTTAACATCCTTCAATTTTATTTCATTTTCAGAAGCAAGAGAAATGGAAAATTCCTGATTTAAAGTCTCAGAATATTAATTGATAGAAATATTAGTACATCCTTGTGGGTTCTGTTACAAAAATATGATGATATGCTGCAAAAAGCAATTTAATTGCATAAGTTGTTCTTTTTAAGCTGATTCTGAGGTTGAGTATTCCTTGAATAGTGGAAGTTAGTGTGCTAGCACACTTCAGTGTGTTCTGCAAGACAACAAGTACAGACACAAGACAGATTTGGACCATTAAGAGTCCTATCTACACATTGGATCACTAATGTGGATGTACCCAATGCTCCCATACATTGTCTACCAGTGGGATATTTGGTTTAAGTGTAGAGGAGGACCATATTCATTAGTTAACGCTCTGCAGATGGGAAGATGACAAGAATGCAATTTTAGCTAGATGGCATTTTCTAAAAGTGAAAGGCCCAAAAGAACAGTTACTTTCTGATACTATGTTGCTCACAAAGCTATATGAAGCATAGGGGAAGGCTTATAAACTTTCCATGATATTAAGATGAGCCAGTAGATTGGCTGTGTACATTTTAGGGAAGTGATACTGCCCATTTCTCTTCCAGCTTCATCCTGTTTATCTTGTTAAGTCATTGAAGAAGTTGTCCAGTACAAGGGGCATTCCTTTAATTTTCTGCTGAACTGGAGAAAAACGCTCCCTTTGCTGCCATTTTTGTGTCATTTACTAGTATTGATTGTTGTCAAATGGTATTGCACGTTACATTTTAAATAGTTAAATTGTAATTTTCATTGTGAACTACAGGCATCGATGTAATCTCTGTTAGAATACATTATTTAAAAAATAAGCAGTGAGACACTTAAAAGTAGTTTAAAAAGTAATATACTAAAGTAATATACTAAAGTCTAAGCAAAAGAAATTACAGATTTAAACAAAATAAATTGTTTCTGGATGCTCATGGTTACATATGGCACTTCTTACTCCCGCAGGAGTATCTCATGCTAATGCCTTCCTGTATTCCAATTCTGGTAGCTACAGTCCACCCACTTAAATACCCCCTGGTGTATGCGTAGGCACCAGTATTCTCTGGTTTCTGCCACAAACTCTTACATGGTCTTCTCTGTGCTATTAATCAGCAACTATATTTCACCTCCAGAGAGACTGCATCTCAGCACTGGGCAAAGTGAAATATTGTATCATAGGTTATAGAAGCAGCCAGTAATGACTCTGTAGATAGTAGTTTTAGTTGATTCAAAACTGGGACATTAATTATTTTTGCCCCTGAACATTTTTGACTGAGTAGTCAATCAGTATGAAATGTTACTTGAATTTTCCATGTAGCTTTTCCTGTCTCTCTCTCCTCATACATAATACAGTTGTCTAGCTGAGACATGAGGGCCTTCTTCACTACAAAATTTTGATAGTTAACACCATTTGCCCGGGTCAGAAGACACAAGCTGATGGGCAGAGGCTTAAGTGGTATGGCTGTGGCTACCTATGCAAATATGTGCATGACAACATAAGTATGTAAGTCTGACTTATAATATATAGACAGAGGGAGGTATATACAAAAGTTAAATATTTTCACTACAACATTAAATATCATCACATGTATGTTACTCTTATTTGTTACCATGTTGAATGTGACAGCTCAGACAGGAATGTCAATGTGGAGAGGTACATACCTGTTTTTTTTTCTGGGCCCTTTAATCATTGTGCTTTCTACTGAGACTGTGCAAGAGATGTAGATGGTGATTACAGTAATGAAAAAAAAGTTGTTTGAAAATGCACTGTAAATATTTTTCCACCTCCATTTGATTATTTAGAATTTGAATTCAGTTACCACGCTGAATAGGCAAACATTTCTCCAGGTTGGGATAGAGAATATGAAAACCAATTAATCTATAACTAATGCAAAAGGCTATTTCTTTTTAGTAATATTCATATTCTAAATTTGAAACTGTGAAATGAAGAAGTAATTTCACATTTATGCTATAGCAATAAATTTTCCAAAAAGAGATTCAATGTGGTGAACCTTCTGATTCATTTTTTGATATAATAATTTTACTTTGCCCGTTTATGAACGTCAAGTACAATTTTACAGAAAATACAAACATAACTATAAAATAAGTTACTTCAATTTCTGAATCCATTATTGTCTTCAAGCAGTCAAAAATGAGCTTCCATAATCCCAATTTACTTTAGCATTTAGTGTTAATTATCATACATTTTATGAGTCCAAAGCATGAAAGATATTCTCTCTCAATTCTTAACCCATGACCCATAAACTTTATCTTTCTTTTCTTTTTCTTTAAAGATTAGGGGTAGGATTGGATGAATTCCTCATGTAATCACAGAGTTTGTGATGATAATCCTACTTTTTATTATTATTACTTTTAAATGTATCAGTGTTCTTTTGACAGATTTCCAGGGTTTATATTAATTCTTTAAGATGATAGGTTTTTTTTTTTACTGCAACTTGTGCTTGAACTTGCAGACTAGATCTTCAAGAGGAATGCAGTGGTACGTACTTATGGATGAAATTTTAAACACCTTCATTGCTTTGCATGCTACTCTCAATGCAAGTGAATAGAGTGCATTTTTTGACCTTTGTGGTAATTCAGTTTTACTAAGCAAGTTTGCAGATGACACAAAACTGGGAGGAGCTGTTGACTCCCTCAAAGGCAAGGAGGCCCTGCAGAGAGACCTTGACAAGTTAGAGGGCTGGGCAATCACCAACTATATGAAGTTCAGCAAAGTGCTGGATTCTGCAACAGGGATGGGACAACCCTGGATGTCCGTACAGACTGGGGAATGAGATGCTGGAAAGCAGTGCCACTGCTTTCCCCAGGGCCATCCACCAGGACCCCAAGATGGCAAGTTGAATATGAGTCAACAGTGCCCTGGCAGCCAGGAGGGCCAACCGTGTCCTGGGGGGCATCAGGCAAAGCATCGCCAGCCGGTCGAGGGATGGGATTGTCCCACTCTGCTCTGCACTGGGGTGGCCTCACCTTGAATATTGTGGCAGTTTTGGGCACTACAATATTAAAAAGATATTAAGGTATTAGAGAGTGTCCAAAGGAGGTCCATGAAGATGGTGAAGGGCCTTGAGAGGAAGCTGTATGAGGAGCGGCTGAGGGCGCTTGGTCTGTTCAGCCTGGAGAAGAGGAGACTGAGGGGAGACCTCATTGCAGTTACAACTTCCTCATGAGGGGAGGAGAAGGGGCAGGCACTGATCTCTTCTCTGTGGTGACCAGTGACAGGACCCAAGGGAATGGCCTGAAGTTGTGTCAGAGGAGATTTAGGCTGGATATTAGAGAATGTCTCTTCACCTAGAGGGTGGTTGGGTGCTGGAACAGGCTCCCCAGGGAAATGGTCACAGCACCAAGCCTGACAGTTCAAGAAGCATTCTGAGAATTTAGAGTAGTTGGACTTTTATATTTAAAAGATTATCTTCTCCATTTTGTGGTGCTGGGCAGTGCAGAATTTGAACTGACATGATATTCCTCTTTATTTTTTTTCTGTTTATCATAACTAGAGTGATTTTGTCAAACTGGTTAATGTATGCAGTAGGGTCGGTGGATGACATGTGTACCTTGCAATGAAGAAAACTGTGCTGTTGAGAGCGAGTTTCCCCTTCCCATGAAAACACTGGACAGTCTTGCAAGTAGTGGGCAGGACAGTATACCCATCCTCATCTCCTGTAGTTTTTTTTCTACTTGAAGCATGCAAACAGGGACAAAAAAACCAGAAAGCAAAATCATACTTCAATGCATGACCGTTAAGTACCAGATGTTGGGAGCAGTAATGAAACAGCCATTGCCTCCCTGTCCTTTTGGCAACAGTGTTTTCACTTCTGACAGCAAGCCCTGTTGGCACAAGGCAGTGAAGAGTCAACTGTGAGGTTTGCTGTATTTTCATGTGGTTTATGTTTTTAGAAACAGGAACTCTGTGTGCAGCAGAGCAGCATGCAGTGGTGTTGGTCCCTGGTCGGAGTTTGCCAGCACGTTTTAATGGCAGGAAATAATTGCTGTGATGTAGCTGGCATGAGAACCCCCACGGAATGTGAAGGTCACTGCAGTGCAAAGAGATTTTCTAACACGTCTCCTGAGGTGTGCTGCTTTGGGCTGCACTTGTACCCCTAGAGAGCTGGGAGCGTTTCTGTCAGACGTGGAGGAAAATATTCCATTGGAGACAAGACCAAAGCTTTTGTTTTTGTTTCCTCCAGTACTTTTTCTAGCTCTAAACCTGAGAGAAACTTCTCAGATTTCATTTACTTTGTTTTTATTCTCAATGATGAAGAGCAGCTTTGACTAGAAGCACTTGCATTGTTTAAGATTTTTTTAAAAGAGTATGTTTCAAAACTTGTATTTCTTTTGTCCCTTTGTCTTAGGATGGCCAGTCTGATATTTTGTACAAATTTTGGACTGCAGTAACTCAGACACTTTCCTCTCAGTTTCAGTCAGCAACAGACTGTAAGTATTCACTATAAATGATGTGTAGTGTGTTCTGTAGTTATTTTGAATCTCTGTTTTCAGTAAGTCCTTCGCTCATTATTTCCTCTATCAGAACTATAGCAGTGGTTCCCTCAGTACAAGGTCTGTGAATTAAAAACTTCCTGGTTTTGTAACCAGACAGGACGATCCTCCTAAACTGTGGTTGAATTTTCAGAAAGAAGTATTTGCTGTTTCATTAGGTAGTTATTACCTAATAACAAAAAAGTATTTTTATGTGGAGGTAAAATTGGTTGGAATGGTAGATTATAGTTCCTAAAGCAAAGGGGTTGGCCAAATTCAAAACAGTAATTTGATTTTAAAGAGCAATTCTTACAGTCTTTTCTTGTTATACACTGATTGGTTGTAAAAATCTGATTTTAGACATTTTTTGGATACCTTTATAAGTAGGAGTTGAGTTTCTTCAAGACCTTCATGTCTGAATAAGATAAATGGCTGCTGTTTTGACTATACACAATATTCTGTACATATGTACAGATAGCAGATGCAAACAAGGAATATTAAATAAAAATAATGTAAACATAAGACAGTTCTATTACTAGTACATACTAATGCAGCATGCAGTTGGATCATAAGTGATTTTGGTGCTTTCATAAACGTATCTTTCACGTTTGCATGCAGTGTATTAAATTAGTCTTTTGCACATAAAGTGCACGAGATGTGCATTTATCTTTGTGATCTCAGCTATTGCATTGGCCCTTCAAAATTTGGTCCTTCCAGGCTTTATAGCAGCAGCATAATTTTGAGGCTGGTGGATTCATGTTCACTGGTTGCTAAGTAACTAGATGATCACAAAAGAAAATGTATTCATCCTCTGTTAAAACATATTAATTTTACTGTTTTCCTTATGCATTACTTTAACAGCAGAATGTACATACCCCGAAACTCCTGTGTTCAAACCAAACATGTGCTACCTGTTTTCAGCACTCAGTTTTAAGATTATAAAATTGTGACATCATTAATGGGATCAACCTACATTACAGAACTGAGGGAACACTTACATTTTGTCAGCTGTACTTTGTCTAACATCTGTCCAAAACTATTTATTACTTGCTATTTTTAAACATGTTTTTTATATAAATGTTTAGAGGTGGTTTTGAGTGGGAATGATGTTTTTACTTTTTTTTTACTTTTTTACTTTACTTTTTTTTACTACAGCTGAGTTTTGGGGAAAAAATGTTTAGAGTGAGTAGACTTTTTATGTAAATGAGGCATCTGTATGAGAATGTTCATTTTTAACATGCAAATTCCTGGTGATTGAATCAACTGACATCAGTCATAGACTCTGGATCGTATAGATCAGAGGAAGCTTAGATATTATCAGAAAAAATAGTGTAAAAATAGGAATTCATGGCAGTTTACAGTGTTTGCTGATAGATCGTGATATGCTTTTGTGAAGTTGGGACAGTCTTTATAAACTTAGCTTCATGACCTAAAGTAACTCTGAGCTTGATAATAATAATGTGAATCCTCCAGTATTCAAAATTAGAATATATCTGAGTTGAAAGCACAGGCTGGGTGAAATGGGGCAGATGTCTGGAACCTGAAAAACCTACAAATGAATGGAACAGTGTTAATCTCCTAATGTAATGGGAAATCCAGAGTATGAGTGATGTTAGGTCAAGATTAAGAGTTGCTAAAACAGTTGTACATTTGTTTCATTTCCTGTTACTTGTGGCAAGCCTTTCAAGCTGAAAATAATGCTGATTTTTCTTCTGGCTTTGTCATTCTTTGACAAGTTTAGGAATTGCATGTTAAGTACCTCGTTTTAAGAACTGTGTGCAAAAGCATATGCTTCTCTCATCACATTTCTGAAGCCTTTGGTTCATAGGACTTATCTTTTTTTGCTTTAAATGGATATCTTCAAAGTAGCACAGCCCCACACTTTTCTTCCATCAAACTATTTTTAGAAAATCTCTAGATTTAGAGAGTTCTAATCACACTTTGGCCTTAAATGCATGATGATAATTAAGTTTGATACCAAACTTTTCACAACCATGATTACCATCTTTATTGTACGAATAAGTTTTTTATGTCTAGTCTTCCAGTTGTGGATTTTATGCTGTTGCTTTAGATACATACCTTTGTCAGGTACATTTAATGTGATAGCTCTTGCCACTTTGAAATTAATATTAAATTATTAAATTATTAATATTAAACTTAGGACAACACTGTGTAACACTAATTGATATAAATGCAAGGATAGAGGTTGTTTATATGAGTAAAAAAAATTAGTTTGAATTTCACACTGTGTATTGCTTACTGCTTTATTTTGCAGCCTCTATGTTTTTGAAACAAGCATTTGAAGGAGAATACCCTAAATTGCTGAGGCTTTATAATGACTTGTGGAAGCGCCTCCAACAATATAGTCAAAATATTCAGAGGAATTTTAACACAAGTGGAACTACTGATCTTTTTGCTGAGCTACAGCAAATGGAAGAAGATGCACAGGACATATTCATACAAAAAAATGAAGATTACGAGTAGGTATTATGAACTGTAAGGCTATAAAACATAAATCTTTGAACCCTGTAAGAAAACAGAATATTTTTATAAACTTACTGTTACTCAAATTGTCAGAGCGGGAAAATTTTTAAGGGTTTTTCCCTCTCTTTACATTATTGCTTTAATACTTTTTAGAACTGTAGGGTTTTCATTAGGCTATGTAATTAACAGTGTTGGGTTGTCTTGTCTTTCACAAAGTCTCTGACTTTTGAACAGGCTCTATCTTTTTGTCTCTTTGGGTGAAAAAAATAGCAGAATACTGAAAATTCAGTTTTGTATGCATTGCGATTACGGCAGTAGCTTTCTGCTAATGACACTGCAATCATTTGAGTGTGACAAATGCTCACTTGTTATGATTCACAGTTTTTAGTTTATACATCATAGAATAAATGTGATCTAAGTGGTAGATATCAGAAAGATCAAACTGAAACAGGTTCATGAAGTCTATTAGGACTTCTAGGCTTATATAAGAAAAAAATGAATATTTAATATGAGAATTTTATTGACTTAAATACATTCTTGAGCAGTCAGTGGGAGACTTATAAGAATGTTTTTCAAGTGTATATGTTTGAAGAGCAGAAGGAAAAACAGGTTCAGTATTGCAAGGTTTGTATGGTCTGGAAAGATTTAATGCTATTGTGTATTTAATTTAAAATGTAATTTTTTCTTGTACCCAAAGTCCAGAAAAGGCCTTGAAAGATTCACTGCAACAGTATGAAGCTGCTTATTTGTCAAAATCCTTGTCTCGACTCTTTGACCCCATCAATCTTGTCTTCCCTCCTGGAGGTCGGAATCCTCCCTCTTCTGATGAGCTTGACAGCATCATTAAAACTATAGCCAGGTATGCACATGCAAGGCATTGCAAAATGTAATACTCAACAAGTATCAGTAGTTTTTCGTAAGTTACCATTTTAGAAATGAGACTTCCTTAGCAGTAAAAGGTTGATTACTCTGTAATTATAAAACAGGTTAGTGTAAAAATTAAGTAGGATTAAGGATAGGCTAGGCTAGGCTAGAATAGCATTGCATGGTGGAGAATAGTTCAGCTGGAAAGGACCTACAATGATAATCCAGTCCACCTGCCTGAACACTTCAGGACTGACCAAAAGCTAAAGCATGTTGTTAAGGGCATTGTCTAAATGCCTCTTAAACACTGACAGTCTTGGGGCATTGACCTCCTCTCTAGGAAGCCTGTTCCAGTGTTTGACTACCCTCTTGTTAAAGAAATGCTTCCTAATGTAGAGTCTGAACCTCTCTGGTGCAGCTTTGAACCATTCCCACACCTCCTCATACTGAATCCCAGGGAGAAGGGCTCAGCACCTCCCTCTCCACTTCCCCTGCTTAGGAAGGTGTAGAGAGCAATGAGGTCACCCCTTTTTATTATTATTTATAAAAAATACTACATTTTATTATTTATTTTCTGTATTTTGTTTTTCTGGAATAAATGAAATTTTAATTTAAGTTTTAATTTGTAAGCTTATAAAAGATCAGGATATTGTAAATACAGATATTGTAAATGTCTGATATCTTAATTATTCTGACTGTCTCAAAGAGAAAATAATAGTTGCTTGATTGCAAGTGATAATACCTCGTGTAAGTATTCTGTTAGAGTAAAACAGCAAGATAATAGGTAGAGACGACTAGGTAGAATTTGTAGAATGAGATACATAAATTACCAGTGGTGCATTTTCCCTCATAAGGTTTTGGTAAGGACTACTATGTGTAATAATTCTGAAAATGATGGGCAGCATTCACAGTATATGTGTGCGTGTATGAAATATTAAGTACTGACACTGTACTTGTGGCTGGGTGTTGCAGATGCTCAGAACATGTCTGTTGTGGTGATTGATGTTATTTTGCTCCTTGCAAAGAAGAAAGGAAAACAACATGAAAATTATGAAATCCCAGCTGAGTTTTCCAGAGTGACCTTTAGCTAATGATGTTTGGGGCCTGCAGATTGAGTTCTTGGAGAAGGTTATTCTAGGTCAGGGTGCCTAGTGATTCTCCAGCTCTTGGGAGAGAGTAATCTCATCACCAGCAACGTGACAGTTCTTGTGCTGGTCTGAATGCAGCCCCAGCCAATGGAGATCTGGGGAGGTTCCTGAACAAGAAATGATGGAAGTGATTTAGAAGTCTTTTCCTTCTTCGTTTGTTCCCTCTCATTCCTTTGGGGCCTCTGTTACTGTACAGGATTGCCTAAAACACGGCTTATTACTTGTGTCAAGCTAAGGCGTCCCCTGGGTATTTCTGCACAGCTCATGTAATTCTGGAGTTGAATGACTGTGTATTCACCTGTAATGTTTGAAGGCAGCTGCCAAAGCCTGAATGTAGTTAATTGCTGTCAATATTTTTGAATGGCTTACTAATAGTGATTTCATACTGAAGTGTCATTCCTAAACTTTGCTCATTTTTACTAGAATAGGAACACTGAACGTGAAATTCCCAAATGACTTGTTAAATTGTAAACTGAATTACTGTGCGTGGAAAGACTTGGTTGTATGTGTTACTCTCTCTGAATTGACGTGCCACGTAACTACGTATTCATAGTTAATTCTTTATTGTTTAAATACAGCACTGTTCAGTTGTTAATTAAGATTTGTAATCTTTGCTTCCAGTGAGCTAAATGTGGCTGCTGTTGATCCAGACCTGAGTTTAGCTGTGGCAAAAAATGTGGCAAAGACCATTCAGCTTTACGGTGTAAAGTCTGAGCAGCTTGTAAGTAATTTTAAATTTCTAAAAAGTACTGGGTTTTTTATGTACAGTGTTTTGGCTTTTGTAGATTTACAACATAACAATAAAGCAATTTAGATAGACAAAAGCTTCCAGTTGGCTTTCCACTGTAATTGGAAACATTTTCAGTTAAATTCTGCCTTCAAATAAACACAGTCTATTGTTAGAAGTAAAATTTGTTGGTATAACTCCAATTTGAATTTGCCATGTTAATTTTAAAAAATCAAAATTGTAGCTGTCATTAAGTAAAATACACAATTAAATCCAGTTTTTTGTTAATCAACATTTGATATTACATCAGTTATATGATGCATCATCTTTATGTTATTAAAATCTGGACTATTCAAATACAATTTTTCACTATTTGCAAGAATTTTTGGGTATTTTTTTTCCATATATTTATTATTTGCTATATATTCAACTGACCTTTGATTTGTTCGCATTTGTCAAATGTTTCCAGTCGTTTGCCATGCATTGGTATCTAGTGTTCAACTGAATAAAGGAAGGATCCCCAAAGCCTTATCCTTTGGTTAAGAGTCCCCAAAAAGCCAGTGAAAAGTACAGTGAATGTTGTCATCATTAAAAAAAAAAATTAAGATCAACAATTTTCTCTGCAAGTCTGTTGCTGAAATTTTAATGCTTTTTTTATGAAGAGATGAAATTAATTTTTGCAATATGCAGACCCACAAGAAATGACTAACTACTTGTATTTGTAAACAAGATTTTCTCTTAATAAACAACATTAATTCTGACAGCAGATTCAGACTCCAGCAACATACATTTACTAGCTGGTTTATTTAAGGAGAGATGCTTGCTAACAATTTTCTGTACCAATTGGCTACAAAACATTGCAGCAATTAAATTACTGTGATTTCTATTTACCTTTTACACACCTGCTCTCTCTGAATAGCTTTTAGAAAGTTGAAATTCAATAACACATCCTTGTTTACCTTGTCTGTTGGATGAATTGTCTTGGAAGTTTGCAAACTAGTGTATAGAAAAGGTACATAGGTGAAGCAGTCATGAAGGCCATAAAGAATATTTTAAATTTCAAAATAAAAATATATGTTTATATTATTTTGTTAGCTACTTAAAGCATAATGCTTAAGTTGGCTCTGCTTTTAAAGACACCAAATCATGGCTTCATATTTTCGGAGTGAAATTTGCTTATGACAGAAATGAGGATTTTTAGTAGGTTGCAAGAGTCATCATAAGTAAAAAAAATTACATTTGTGTCTATATATCATGGAGGGTAGTGTCAAATAATGGCGTTCAACTGGAAAAAAAAAAGACGTATCAGCTGTAACTGTGGAAGGACGAGGGTCTGTTGAGCTCATCATCTCTGTTAGAGCTTGATTCTGGCCACTGGCTTGTTTTGTGATCAGACAGCTGGCAAATTCTTAAGAAACCCTGGAAAAAGAGATACATAGAAACAAGCTAATAACTATATGATTTGTGGCTTTATATTAGCTGACCTTAAAGTAAGGGAACGTAGGAGTAAAGAGGGAGTCTGAGCCCTTAAACTTCTTGAATCAGACAACTGAAAATGCAAACCTGAAACTTTGAAAAGCTAAGTGATGGAACTAGTCAGACTAGCAGGATGAACATGTATGTCCTTCAAGCACATACCTACAAACTGTAAAACAATATAAAAAATGTATTACGCGGCAACTTTTTATTTTTAAACTTTTTTCTTTACTTGCTGATACACATTACAAAATTAAAAATCAGAAGTACTCAACACAGTTGCCAAGGCATAGGTGTGAGTGCCATCTCTGAAGTGCTGGAATATCATTCCTAGCCTCCAGCTGCCTCTCCAGCAGGTTATGGCTCTCCCACTTGTCCTGCACTGTGCTTGCCAGCCCTGGGGATGTAATCTAGAACATCTTAGCCTTTTTTTTTGGTACCTATTTTTGGGCAGACAGATTGAGCTTGAAATGTGCACCATGTGTAGAACAGGAGCTATGTCAGACAGCACTGTTTCATTATGTTTTAGTGGTGTAGCCAAGAATGCAATCTTAATTCAATCTTTCAATCCAGCCTCCAATGATAGCTTTCTAAAGCTGAGAAGGGTGACCATGTAACATATCCACCCAGATGCTTCGTGTCTGATAGCTGTAGTAGAGCAGTGCTAAAGATGGAAATTTAATTTCCTGGAGGAATTTGGATTTGAGTTCTCTTCCAAATTAAAAGTAAACAAAAGCATCTCAGAATTCTCAGTGAAGAAAGATGGGGGTGGGGCTTTTACAAGTAATTAGAAAAAAATTTTTAATGTTGTTGTAATATTGCAGGTAGATTTGAATGGTGAAAAACTGAAACGTGCAGTCCTAAAAATATTGAAACATTCTGATGTCAGGTTTTTTATTTATTCAATTTCTCAAAAGAAGGAATTGCAATTCCCTTAGATTTCATCACTGTTTCTCCAGATATCTTTAGATAGGATAAAAAACAAGAAAAATGTTACTTAAGATTCAAAAGATTTTACCTTTGAGCAAAAGCAGCATCTAGCAGTCTGTACATATAGTACTAAGGCAAAAATGTGTAAGAAAAAATGGCCTCTTCTTGTAAATCCAATCTTCTTGTAAATCCATTTGTGTTACTTGTGGCTTTGTATGCTGCTGGCTTTTGGTTTTCATCTTTCTTCACACCAAGAACTTGCTCTTGCTGTGCCTGAGACCTGTTATTATATTAACCAGTTCAAAAGCTTTCAGAGCAGATATAAGTAACCCTCTGGCAGCAGTAGGTAGATATATTGTGCTTTTGGGTGAATCTTCGCTAACCCCTTGCTGAGGCTTGATGCGGTTGGTGTATGCCATGCAGCATTCAGAATTATTGTCCTAATTTTGCTCAGTGTAATTGCAGATGTTCTTACTGTACAGAGTTTGAAAGGGTAATTATACATTGCACTAAATTCAGAAAAATATTTGTTAATTTAAGAGTAATAGCTTTCATCTTTACCACCTATCCTGTGTTTTGTTAGATGATGCTGAGGAAGGGTGCTTGTTATATTTTCTCTGTTCCATTATAATTTTGTCTCTTCTTACTCGTATTTTCCTGAAATGAGGTAGCCCAAACATCTTCATAATCATTAGAGACACCACGAGATTTCTGTTTAGTCACCATTTCTACATCCTTCTCATTCCAGATTGGAAAAGAGATTAACAAGTCCGATCATCATGTTTTGCATTTTTCCTCTTCTTGTAATCCATTGCTTAAACTTAACATAGCAGCCTCTTACTGAGCCAGATTTTGTTCACTGGCCACTCTTCTTGCAAGTGAGGTAGCCCAGATAAAAAAAAACACTAACTTTTCTCCTTTATTTAAGAGTTTTCCAGAGGGGCCATCCATTCCCATTTGCAAATACCGTAAGTTACCTGTCTTCATTGACACATGCAAATGTTGTGCTCTTGTTTAACTGGCCACATAAGGAGAATTAGCTCTTTCATCAATTGGTTACAATAAGTACAGTGGAGGGAAAAGATTTGTGAGAAACCAGTAAGTTGAATTTCCTGAAAACAAAGAAAAAGTTGAGTAATTTGCGGATTTTATGAGAATCCATGCTCCTTAACAAAAGATAGGGGCTCAAAAACCTACTTCCTAGAGACATTTTTACCCATTTGTATAACTGATAGTTGAGAAGTGCAAAAGAGAGCTTATATCTTACCAACATCGTCATTAGATGCCTTTGGCATAGCAGCAGTAATTTTGTGGCAGGATTCTCTAGGGCAGTGGTCTCTAAACTTCTTTGGTTATGCATCCCTATCACTATAAACTTTTTGATCATGCACCCTCATTATGTGTATATTTATTTATTTATAACTTTTATAGATGTACTGTTGAAGTTCTGATGTTTTCATGCAGCATCCCACTGGATTTTCTTGCTTGACTCATGTGGTACAGGTGCCCCACTTTGAAGACCACTGCTCTAGTGTAATGCTCTGCAGTAATCATCCATAATAAGTGAACAGATTTTGTCTGTTCATTTTTGGAAAGGATGCCTGGTTGATTGCAAAAATCTTTTGAATTCCTGTTTGATTTCATTCATGCACTACTTTAAAAAAGATTTTCTCGTTTATTTATATAAAAATGAGAAAGAGAGTCACCTGTTGATTGGAATTAAAACACAACTGTGTTTCTGCGGTTGATTACCTGTAATTTTGTCATTTACTGAGCTGAATTTTAAACGTACTTGGTTTCTGTTATAATTAAAAATCTCTTTGTTGCAACTTTGCAATCACTGTGTTTTGGTTTGCTGCTGATAGCTATTTCTTTTATTGATACTTGAACTGGATGTCTCATTGAGAGAAGTCATGAAGCATTGAAAGCTAAAAGCTCTGAAAGTTTACAAGATATGTAATTTTGCCAACAAGCAGAAAAATAAATTGCAAGATCCGTTGTCCTTCTAGAGACTGAAGATGGAAGAGCCTTATTTGGTCCTCTAGTCTATTCCCTTCCCAGCACAGGACTATTTCAAACAATATTTATTGTTGGGGGTTTTGTTGCGTTCTTTCTGGTTTCAGAGTGATGATTTTAGTTATCTGAATGTAAGTACTGTATGTTCTCTTACTTTTGTGCTGTTTTTGTTCAGCTTGTCATGTGGGTGGATCGAAATACACTAACACACCCACCAAGTGCACAGAGATGAAATGTGTTGTGCTGTGAACATGAAAATGCAGTTGTTTAGAGAAGGTGTGATTCTCCTACTTTTTGACCTGGAGACCTCTACTAGTTTCCTCCCTAGAGTTGCAGTCAGACTATCTTTATTAATTGTGATCAGAGTCCCATAACAATCCTTCCTGTCTTGTCTGATGGAGGCTGTGTCTTGCTGCCTCCTCCCACCACAGGGCATCACTAGAGAAGTCATCAGAAACAACGTGACCTGTCATATTTTAGCCAATAAACAAGCAAAGAGTCATTTGCAGAAGCAGGATTGTAAAAATCAGGTTGCCTACTTGCTTTTCAGAACAGGGAAGGGTGACTGTGCTGGCAAATTCTGGTGGATCAAACTATCTTTAAAAACATTTTTGTATGTGGATATGTAATGATATGCTTACATGATTTAGGCAGACACAAACTCACTCTACTATGTTCCCAGATGGCAGAGCACATTTTAGCTCTGCTTCAGTCTGGAGTGACCAGCTTAGCCGTGGCACCTTGCAACAACACTCTAATTCAGCCTGGAGCACAAGCAGGGAAAGTTCACATCTAAATGAGGTACAGACAAAGCAAGAATCTGCATGACCGTGTTATACTAGGCAGATTTATCCTAAGGTTAGGGTAGATAAGGCTAAAATCAGTGGGAGCTGTGATTGCCTGTAATTGGAGAGTTTCCTAAATATGGAATATTGTATTTTATGGAGTAATATGTTTGTCTAAAAAAAGGGATCTTTCCAACAGACAAGAGGCTGCAGGCAGATGATATAATGGAGATCGTTCCCACAGTCAGACTTGTAAGCAGTCATAAAGAGGAAGCCCTCAAAAGGTAGAAATGGAGAGTGGGTGTAATGAGGGAGGAAGGAAATAGAGAATTTGAATAATTTTTTTATTCTCTTAACTAAATGTGGTTGAACTGATGCCATACATCTCACAAAAGCTGATGAATGAGATGGAGGTCTGAAATACAGGCTGTGGGCAGTGCTCTGGGAGAGCTACCAACCTATCCTTTGCCCACAGGTCATGATAGAGGCTTGGCTTCTCATAAGCATTTTAGCCTGTGAAATGGTTGTGACATTTTCTGATTATCAGGTTTGCCTAGCATAAACCACTCAGAAACTTTTAAGCGCTGTGCAGAGAGCACAGTCCTTCCTGGCATTTTGAAGAATTCTTCCCTGGCCTTCTTAAGAAAACAGAAAATGATGCTTGGTGTATTTTACATATTTTGAAGTTAAAATGCTAAAGACCCAGTAATAGAAGCGAATTTTGAGATTAAAGATTAAACAGAATACATATCAGTCTCAAAAATTAAGAGTCCCTGCACCAAGGTTCAGATGGTTGTCACATATCCTCACAGGGCAGGACATCGATCCACATATTGACAACCTCTACTGCTGGACGTGCCAAATAGCAAAATGAGAGAGAACTTGTTATGTTGATCCCAAAAACAATGGATCACTGTACACTTGGGACATAAAGAAATTTGTGTGGATTTTCTTGGGCGAATAAGGTTTTAAGATTCTGGATTGTTTTGAGGGAAAAGTCAGCATCAGCTAATATCTGTGATACAGAGTAGGCAGCCTCTTTCTCACTACCCTGGATATCGGTGGTATATTGAGATTTATTTACATCTACTTAAGTAAATACTTGAGTTATGTATTGTTATGCATGGTTCTAGAGTGTGCACCAGTAGCAGAGCACTAGAGCAGTAATATCAGCAGTAATATGTGGGTACCTGCCAAGTACAAAAAGTTTCTTGGGAAGTAACTGGGAAGCTTTGATTTAGCCTGATCCTGTTTTTGAATGCAATGGTGAAACTGGATTTCAGGTGTAAAACAACTCTGAATATTTAACCGGATTAATGTTTAAATGTAAAGTGACTATAACATAAAAATTCTATTATTAAAACTAATATACATTATTTCTAAACTTCTAAAGGTTTACTGAGATTTACTTTTCAATTAACTGGTACTAAATACTGTAATTGGGACCATGTTATTGTAAAGTATTATTGTCATAATGATGAGTAGCATGTACTTGATGACAGATGTTTTTAGTGCATTAGTATTTAAGAAAGTAAATACCAAAAAGAGCATAAGAAGTAGAAAAATGTAACTGTTCATTGCTGTGTCAGCCCCTTCTTCAGGGTCAAACACTATATACATATGTAACCCAATCACTGACTTCTTGTCCCCAAATGGTCTGGGTTTGTTTTTCAAAGAGGGTATGGCTGTGGAAAGAAAAACATAACTGTCCTCAGAACAGTAAATGTAAGTAAGTAAATGAGCTTGATCTCATCTGTTTGAAGGCAAATTAGTATCACTGAGGCTTGTTCTGATTAGTGTTGGCCTCACTTCAAGGATCAGCAAAACGTGTTTGTTTTTGCCACAGAAAGGCTGTGTATTGAATTGCTCCACGTGGTCGCCCTGGTGTTTATGTTAATGTCTGCTTCTCAGTTCAGAGGACAAGGTCAGTAAAGGTTTATGATTGACACTCAGGACTTAATTTGCCATCCCAGCTGTGAATATCTCTCCGAGATGGGAGATAACAGTGATGTCTGTACCAGAGAGCAAGAGGTGTCTGGGAACACCCCTGTGGCCAGAGGGGCCAGGCAGTGCCTCACAACTGGGGAGGTCTCCTCTTCCCCAAAGCACTGTGGCTGCCAGAGCCCTTTTGGCAACAGTCTGCAATATTGCCTCTCCTGAGCCGTGGCTGGAGATCAGGGAAAATAGTTGTTGGCCCAGGCCAAGAACCTGCTAGTGACTGTCCTAACAGCTTAGCGGTACAGACGGTCACGTGCCAGATCCAGGGACTTTTCCTGGCACCATCTGATTTACTGCTATGGGTGTAGCCAATATGTGAATGAGACTGAACAAGAGCGACATGCAAAATCTGTTCAAGAGGAAGCTTAAAATGTTGACAGATTGGGGTAATTTTTTTTCTTGCATCTGGAATTCATACTTTCTTCCTTCTGCTGTGAATAAATCTCTAAGGCAAAAGTTAGGAGATGCTGATTTCTTCTGTAGTAACACTGCTTTTGGTCTTAATATTTTCTTAGATTTACAGAACTACAAAATACATGCTTTCCTAAACATGTTTTTCCCTCTTTATGTATTGTCAGCTGTACCTGACTTATTTTCAAATAGCATTTGGTGTTTCTACCAGAGTTTAGTCCTTGAAAAGAGTACATTGTGGCTAATTGGCAACTGCACATACTGCTGGATGGGTGCAAGAAAACTTTTGGATATTAACTCTTTTCAGAGTTCAACACTTTCTTCAAGTAGCCAGGTATTTCTTTGAGCCAACTCCAATGACACCTTTTTGGATGCCAGTGCAACCAACCCCTTCTGTAATTTAATATTCTATTTTTAGTGAATGTAACGGATGGAGAATATCTATCTATCTGTCATGTTCAGATATTTTTAGAGCACTGATCTTTGTAATGCTGATCAGCACCAAATGTATTACATAAGATTAGCATCAAAATATATACAGTGGAAAGTCAGCTCTGCTGCAGTTGTTCTTAAATTATTTTTAGTATTGCCCGCAAAACTTGTGTAGCTCAGTGCATTGCCCTGCTGTTGTACTCTGTCTCTACTCTGTAGGAATCATTTTAAAAGATTAATTTATCTCCTCTCAGACCTTTGCAATCACAGGTCTCCTTCCTGAGGCTGCAAATAAGATTGTCAGTCAGTGATACACATTACAAAGGTTTTAATAAATGCCCACTTTCCACCAGGACTGAAACTGAGACAAACAATTTATCTCTCATCGTCCTTCAATCCAGTTAATATTTGAATTTGTGATTTGCAGGTGCAAGATTCCAAATTCTGCTTTACTTACATCCTCAGCTAATGTTGTGTTCTTTAATGCTGCTCAGGTGGCTTGATTTTTTGCAGTTACTCATAGTGATTTTTGCAATTTTCCACTTTTGGTGGATACTCAGAATTAATATCTCCTTATGAAATATATCTAGTCCACTAGCTAACCATTTAGGGTAGGAGTAGATTATTTTGAGATTTTTTGAGTTTAAAGAGGCAGACTGAGAGAACAGAGCATATTCTTTTCACACCACTCGAGAAAATTTATTTTTGTCTTTCAAATTTTCTGAAAAAAGCTGATCCTTGGAGTGTTTTTAAAAACTAGTTTGTAATTACTGAGGTTTAAAATAGATCTCAACTTTCTGCACATCTATCCCATCATCATAACTATTTGTAGCAGATGAGTTTTGATTTTTTCTCATTACTTCTTTCTTATGATGCATCTGATATATGATAGTCAATAGAAAAAAGGCTGCTGTTTGTTTTTTGATGATGTAGTTTTGAAAGTGTAATGCTACCATGCCATGGCTTCACAGATCTTTCAGCATCTCTCTTCCTGAGATTGCAATTAAATGTGCTCTGATCTTGGTTTATATTATTACTGTTTAAAAATAATCTCTACTTTATTAATGCTTCTCCTCAGTGGTTTGTAAACATTTGTTGCAGTGAAGAGAATGAAGAAAGAAAGACTAGAATGCCAGGTGGAATACAAAAACAACAATTAGTTCAGCTTAAAACATTGAGCTGAGAAAGAGACAGAATCTTTACAAGGAATTTTCATAATGTCATTTGTAGAAGAGAAAGTGTCTGTCATGCTTGATCAGGGCAACGAAGATTTAAATAATCTGTTTTCAGGGAGTTATGGAGACGATAAGCAATATGAAGGCATATTTTGTTCAGAATCTAAAAGGCTAAGTGTATTATAACTTATCCAGGGACTATATTGGAACATCTTGGCTTAATCAGTGAAATTATTAAGAAAAGTAGAAATGCAAAGGAGGATGGGATTTAAAAGTTAAAAATATTTCAATGAGAAAACACTTAGATGAGAAGGATCAGTTCTTAGTTTTCTCTGAGTATTCATGGAGATAGGAATTTTGTTCTGACTAGGAACAGACTAGTGTTTGACTAGGAAAAGGCAGAGAGGGGCTGGACTAAGCAAACTCTCCATTGATTTTTCCCCAGTCTGCCTAGTGACAAGAAAAATATCCATAACATGTTGCAAAAAAGACAAATGTTGATCTAGGAGGGCTATAATTCTGGTTTCTTCTTAGGGAAATGAAAAAAAATTAAGATCTCATTTATGAAAAAAAGCATTCTTTCAGTTGGCATTAGTCATATGTATTTCAAGAGAAATGTACCTTACAACTCCCAAATCCGTTGTTTTGCCCATTTAATTTATACAAGTTCCTCAAATGAAATACTCCAGAGTAGCAAGAAAATGGATGTGAGCTGCATCTCTGTTACGATGTTTATGTGGTTTGGGGTATCTGTGATTTTTTTTTTCCCCACCCATCCTCTTATTTGACATAGCTAAATTTAACAAGCTGAATAATTCAATGAAGTAGGGGAGAACAGGGTAGAGAGGGAGAGAGAAAAGACGTCCTGGAACCAAATTCTTCCAGTGAAGGGATAAAGATGCACTGGAATTCTGGCACCAGATTTAAACTCCAGCAAATTTATGAGGCCTGTGATGGTTTTGAATTGAAAAGCATGATGAATCCTCATTGTAATGGCATACAGTGAATTTGTGATTGCCTTTTTTATTATGTGATCTTATAAGAATTAATCCATGTCTCTTATTAGATGGTGTTACATTGACTTGCGAGCTTTCATTTGCGGGTGAATCATTATTCAGGACATATTCCAACAATGAGATTTGTCTGACAGTTCCAGGGAAATGTATCTAGTCCTCCTGTCTCAATGTCGAATATTGTGAACTTCGGAGGGAAGTATGAAATCTAATAAGCTCACAAATCATCAGGAACAGTAGTGAAATGACACCTCAGGAAAGGTTTATGTAAATAAAAGGTCAGTTACAATGGTATAAGTAATGTGAAAGATTATATTTTCTCCACTTCTTTTTTGAGGTACATGAATTAATTGTCTTATACCAGTACCCTGAAGACATGGTATTACTGTCAATGAAAAACTTGTATACATGCTATTTAAATGAGAGAACCCAAAAATATGAATTCAGTGTTTGGCACATTAAAGGAATTCATTAATAGGTATTTAAATAGAATGTGTGGGAGGCTATTATATAATAAAATAATTTCAGAATAATTACTATTTCACTGTACAGTAATAAAAGCTAAAGATGGCAGTAGGTCTAATTTAAAAATAATCAAAAGTCAGGTAAGGTTTTGTAATTTATTTTTTTTGATGGAAAGATGAGAAGAGCTTTGTTGAAACAGTCATTAGGAAGCTACTTATATTGGTCAGAGAATACTTAGAAATGTCTATCTGATAAATCACTTCAAAAAGCATTTAAACTTTAAAAAATGGAATTAAAAATCTAGAGGAGGGAGTTACATGAAATAACTTCATGAAACATTCTCTTCTTTCTCATGTTGTCTTTTGCTGGTTAGATCGTGACTCACATAACAAATGTGTGATTTTTTTTTAAGGTATACTGGCTAAACTCCAGAAAAAATCATCCAAGCATAAAAGCTGGTTTTAGGAGTACTGTGTACTTCGTTTTATCTTGCTGAGAAAGTGGTTAAAAGATTTCTTTATATCTTGTATGTTATTTTGTTTACAGGTAGAAAAAGAGCATGATTGCACAATCCTTACGGTATTTTGTTACATTAAGCTCTTAAGTTATTTCATACCAAATTAAATGATTCAGAAAAGGATTTTGTTAAAGGTATGTTGATATGGTAAAGGATTTGGAATTTTGCAATTTTGGAACAACTGTAATGAGAGTTGGACCACGTAAAGTTCAGTTATAAACTCCTGCAGGGTGGAAGTCTAATCTCAATTAATGCCTGGACTTGATACCACAAAAGGCAATTAAATAAGTTGATTGTATTTTTTATGTATAGGTGAATATCACCCTAACATGTTGGACCCCTCTCCTGTGTCTTGGGGATGATGTCTGCTCTTCAGCTCTGGAGATGCATTCTCAGTAGTTGGTTGAAACCAGCAGCTAATGGGATTTCATATAAAATATGATTAATCATTCAGTCATTAATTTGGCAAGCATGAAAAACTCAATAAGCTGTTACAGTCAGAGGTATCAGGATCAACACACATTGTCCTCAGACTTGGGCTAGCTGGATAATACAAGGAAAATAATTTTCAGAAGTTGAGAAATTATTCCAAGTGTTTCAGGTTTAGGATTCTCTGAGATTCCTTAAAGGAATTCCTTAAGCGCTTTCTGACACCAGTTGTTTTAAAGCATCTCATTATTTAAGCACCATGAACCATTACCCACTTTTGATTACTTGTACAGTGCTTTTCTTCTCAGAGGATTCAAAGACTTGGAGATAAATCCTGTCTTTTCTATTACAGAGAGCATTTGCTGTTTTTCTTCTATTTCTTTGGCTTTTGAAAATATTAAGGAAGAAATACCAAAACAAAACAGAAATACCCCTGACGGAATGGTTCAATGATTGCTGCTTGTTCTAACATGAATAGTATGAGTATGATGTTCAGTCTTTTTTCCTGGTCAAGGACTTAACAGTCCCTTCAAATTTTTCTTCCCAAAATATGACTGTGTTTTATATAAGATTTTGAATTTCTTCACTATAGAGCTCCTTTTCTATATTCCTAGAATATTAAATTTTCATTTTTCCGAGGAAGCTAAATAAAATAAAATAAAGAGATATTCTGGAAGCTACAAGAATGTCCTGAAGGTGCAATATCAATGTTATTATGTACATTTTAAATTATTGCCTGAACTCAGAGCTTATTGCTTTCTTTACATCTTGAAATATTTCTTCTTTGCAAAATTAGAAGCCATTCCAAGAACATAAATTCTTACTTATGATTTATTCTTAAATTTTAGTTAATGTATTTTTTTAAAGCAAAACATTTATTTTAATTCATCCTCATCAGTCAAGGACCTTATTTGGTCTGACACATTCATTCAAATTCTACACTTGGAACCTCTAAATTATGTCTCTTCTTTTTGCAAATTATCCTTTAAGTAGCTAATATATTAAGTGGCATAGCTAATGGAGTTCAGATTCTTCTGTGTTTTTCTGCTAAATGGTTCTTTTTTTTACAAAAAGTAGTGAACTGATCCTACCAAACTTCTGTGTTTCTTGGGTGGAAAGAGATTGTAAAAGCCTCCTTCTGCAGTATGGAAAACATTAAACCTAATAGTAAAGCATCCCAATTATTTGTAGTTTATGGGAGAAATCCCAGAGCCAAGCCCTATTGACGCAGAAACTCTGTAAATGAATTCTGTGCTTTATAATAAGTTGTTATGATCAGGCAGGAGGCCAATAACCAGATGGATTGATTGCCTTCTGCCAGAGGTATGGCAATATCAGCTGCCTCTATTAGGAATGTATTGATTGTTGACAATGTCAGCTTGGCAATTGTAGTTCAGTTTGTGCTATCGAAATATGTTAATCTTGTGATCCTGGAGTTAGATCGAATGCTTTGTGGAAAAGCACTGCTTTAGTCTTATTTTAGGGTCTTCTCCATACTCCTAAATTATGGTGCTGTTTCCTGCTCTAAAGAGAATGCGTTTGCTGAGGCTGTTTTAGAGAAATCAAATAAATGGAGCTTTCCAAAACTGTCTGTAAGGATGCACACAAGACCTTAGTTACTTTGTGTGAAACTGAGCTTTTTCATAAAATGTGTAGTCTGTGAAGGGAGTAGTAGCAAACCAGCTCACAAATCAGTGTCTCTTCTGAGCTTCCACCTGTTGAAAGAGGGGAATGTTAGTCACTTTGAAGCATTAAACAAATTATAGGAAAATATGTATCAATAGTCTGAGCTTTTCTATAAGAAAAAGACAAACTTGGTTAGCATTTTTTATAACCCTAGGGAGAACTGATGATTTGATTAATGGCCTAATCTAAATTCTACATTCATTGCTTCATAGTGAAAACAAGATTTTAATCCAAAAGCAGTCTTACCATAGCACATGTCTCAACATGTGAGATAAATCCATGCTGTCAAATTTCATGTCTGTTCTTAAGTATTAAACATAGAAAAGTGTAAAATCCAGAACACTTGATCTCATTATTTCCAAGACATATTTCCAAAGTAGGTCTATGCAAAGGAGTGCAAATACATTTATAGGGTGAGAATGCATCTGACATGATTTCAGGCACTGTTGCTACCTGTGTGTATCTGTGGTACTGCTTTAGATTCCCTTTATAACTAGTGAAGAGAAGTAGGTCCACACAGTATGCATTTACTCTCTCCCTAAAGCAGAGTCTTTAAAAAGGTGAATTACTCAATAGAAGTTCTTATTTCTCTGCTTAGTGGTTTCCTGCAGGTTGGTCAGGTGAATCATTCCTGAAATTTTCTGTGTTGGGCAATTTATTGACCCAGAGTGAGGCATCTGCAGCCTCTGCAGGTGAAGCAGTGTAACCATGTAGATGCATTGAAAGATACAAACTAAAAGAAACTGTTTTTCAGAAGGATTTCGGGACTTGGTGAAAGCACAGTGCCAGTCATGGCTTACAGTTTCTCCACCATGTCAGGCTGAAGCAAATTAGATGGCCTTAAGTCAGCTTGTTCTGCTTCATGACACATTCTTTGTGTATTGTCTTCTGGAAGTGTCCTTTTTTGTTTAATAAACCGCCTAATCTCAATCTACTGCTTAGGCCTCACAAAATGTTCAATTAGGTAAAAAAAACCCAAAACTCTTCTGAGCAGCTTCCTCCAGCTAGTCAGCTGCTGGATTGAACCTGCAAATTACAACCTCCTACTTCAGAGAACACCCTCATATACATGTCAAAACGACAGTATTTTCCAGTGTTTCTTTCTCATTTTAGTTTAGCAGCTGCCCTTTGAGTTTTCTTTAAATGCTGCGTGGGACAGAAGCTCACGTTCACATTTTTTAGGGCACCACAAGACACAGCCTTTGTCCTGGTGCCTGGATGCATGATACAAAGTCCTGGCTAGTATTTGCTGGTGGGACACTTCTGTGCCTCACCCCTCTCTTCCTCATGAGCATCTCATGTTTGGCAGTGTGATTGCATCTCCTGTTGGCAAAGGGAGCCCACACTGACGTGTCACCCATTGTAGAATTGCTGCTTTCTGGGGAATGGGTGTCAGTGCTCTGCTACTGCCCATGAAATTACTGTAAATAGTAGACAGGTTGGAGGTAAAAGCAGAAACAATTTAACCAACTAAAATGAAGAGCGTAAGAAATCCATTGCTATACTTAAGCTGAGTGGAACAGTTACAGTCCTTGTTACTGTTCATTCCGATCTGGCTTCAGCATAGCTTCTTTTCCTGTTTTCAGCTAGCATGCTTAAGCCAGTCTAACTCCCAGGGTGACTGACAGCTCCCTGGAGATGAGATCTGGCCTTCAGCTGCGCTTTGTCTTTTACTCGTTTCCCAAAATAGATTCTGATCTGGGATGAAGTCACTCCTTCTGTCCTCCCTATTTCTGTTGAGCATAAATTCACCCTCCTGGCCTTCTGCATTTCAGGATATAACTGACTGACTAAAAAGGCATCAGATTTTGTCATCAAAAAGAAGGCCTGTGGACTCTGTCTTTCAGCTGAGTGGATGTTGCCAGGTTTCACACTTATTTAACTTAACCTATTTACACAATGCAATCCCCAGTGGGCAGATAACAGAGGAAGAGTTACATTACTACCAGGTTTAACTGCATAACCTGTGTCTAGCACAGAATTTTAAAAGTACTTTCTATATAAAAGAGAGTGATGAATGTGAATCATTGATAGAACCTGGTAAGATGGAAGGTAAACTGAGGGAGGTTTTGTAACTGTAGTAAATTGGCCATAAGCGTGGTTTATGGGAACTCGGGAGATACAGTGATGGCATTTTTCCTAACTGGATGCATGATTTTACAATGGGTATAAGATGTGTCAAGAATTCAGTCTGAGATATTAGAATATTGGAATAATGATAAACTATCTGAAATCCAGATTCATGCCAGTGACAAAGAGTATGTACGTGAACCATATTGGATAGAGTGCAAACCTTCTTGCCTCGAGGCAAGGTCCTTGTGGTGACAGCAAGAGAGACTTCTCCTGTAAGTGGTAGGGTACAGGTACCCCATGCAGATTCCAGGTGTTCCCATGATGGTAGGACACAGCTACCCATGTAGGTGCCAGGTGTTCCCATGGCACACCTTCAGGAGAAGTGGTCCTAGGAGCCCTGGGCTGCCCAGTTCCAGCTCTACAAGAGTAGAGTTTTTCAGTTCTCTTGGCTTTATACCAGTGATTTTAAGGGTTCAACACATCTTAACTGACAAAGTTCAAGTTGATTAGTTTAAGGAAATTTAATATGGTAAAGAGTTTTAGAAAGATTGGTTGGTTTTAAGGCATTTTTAGATTTTACCTGTGAAGCTGCTGTGCCCTATTGCTGACTGGAAGAGTTTCTTGTTACTGCAGAAGGATTATGTTTGTACTTGTTAATGGGTTTACTTACCAGTTAAGCTTTTTCACCAGCAGAAGAGACACAGTCTAATGTCTAAGAAAAACAAATTTCTTTACAATGAACTCTGAGGAACTGAAATTTAAGTGTAATTGGGATGTAAAATTTTGACAGTTTACTAGTATCTTTTATGTTTAATAGTTGTAAATGTGCAAAAAACTCAAATACACTACCGTACTTAAAGGTGTGGAAAAAAAAGGTTATTTATGTCTGGGAGGGTGGTCAGCTGGGTGGATGGGTCTTTCTTTGCACAGCTGTTTTGTTATTAATCTGTGAAGCTGTTAAGTGTGAGAAGCAGAATTCTCGAAACAAGTCAGGTCTGTCAAATAGAAATATATGGGAGAAAACAGGGATGTTGATAGCTCACATGGCTGTTCTCATCAGGAAGGCAGGAAGATGCTGAGATGATGTATTTGTCAGCTAGTTTAAAGTTATACTTCGATGTCAAATAATTGAAGATACATTGAAAAAGATCTTTCCCTCTGCAAAGGCCTCAGAAACCTATTTATCCTGAAATAATCCTTGAATTTGAAGAAAGGGAAACGAACTGATATTGTCACTATAGTACTGTGAATAAATTCAAGTTCCTCTGTGCTTGCAAGAACTTGTCTAAATCTGCATTTTTGGCAGTGCTGGGTAATACTAGGTAACTGTGCTTGTATGATGTCTGTGTTTATGCTGTGTGGAAGATATGGGAAGTACAGGAATAGTCTTTCACTAGTAAAGATTCTTAAAAATTTTCATATTATGTTTGTTTCTTTTGTTCTTAAACAATTATTATTGTATATTCAGTTTTATTTTAGGAGCTTTCTGTAGGACCTACACCTGTGTTTAAAGATGCACTCCATAAAGTCTCTTGACCGCTTGTTCAGTGAGTTGAACATATTTTTACTGAGAGATTTTTGGAGCTAGGCATCTTCACAGGTTTCCTGGAGAATAATTCTGTGTCCTGAAATATATATAACTAGTCAGATAATTATATCTCAGTAAAGCCTTCTATTAATAGCTATTCTTGCTTTAATGTTTAGATATACTTCTAGAATTCACATAGCCTTTTGTCAATTCTTTGTATTTCTGCAGCTTTCAGTGCACAAGAAAATTTCCATTTGTTTCCCAGTTACAATTTATCATGTTTTAAATTATAAATATATGCTGTGGTATCCTTACGGAACTGTTCCATAGTTAGTGGCTATTTATGTATCATCCTGAAACTTTGATTTCTGTGGTAATAATAAAAAATGCATGCTTTGAGCAGTTTAAATATGAAGAAATAATTTTTTTATTTTTGCTGAAAGATTCATGGATAGAACTCTCTAATGACAGATCTAGCAGTTTTGGTGCTGGCGGTTCTACTTTTCTGTTGACTTATAAGCCTCTAATGTGTACAAAGTTCTAAGCCATCTATTTGAAAAAACAGAGCTTTTAAGGAGAGGTTTGAATGGTTGTCAGAAGGACACACTGAGAATATACAGAAAAGTGTACACTATTATACAGAGAAGCTGCTGCTAGTTTATCATGCATCCTCAGGTAGGTGATTTCACCTGACTCTTAGATTACAAAATTGAAGTTATGCTGGGACTAGGTATCTCCAGGAGGTCTGGGTCTCAGTGCTGTGGTTTGGGAGCTGAGACAGTCTCTCGTGGTTCCTGTTGCTGTTCAGTTTCTTTTATCTGGAGGTAGAAATCCTATGAATCTAGACAAGAGTTAAATGGAAGAACATTGGGTACTGAAGACTTATGGCTTTCTGCTGTGATCTAAGTTTAGTCTGGGGTGATGCACTGTTTAAAGAGTTGGTAGTAACAATTTCTGTGATCACTGCAGCTGTCTACTCAAGGAGATGCCAGCCAGGTGATTGGGCCACTCACAGAGGGACAGAGGAGGAACGTGGCTGTAGTTAATTCGCTGTACAAACTGCACCAGTCAGTTCTGAAGGTAGGCTTCTTTTGGCATTCTTCTTCCTGCCATTGTGACAAATAGTCAATATTAGAAGAGTGAAAGATGTGTTTATAGAGAATAATCACGCATCACAGCCATTACTTTATGAACATAAACAATTGAACTCTTTCTACTTTTTCTTGTCTTCGTACTGGTCAACCTGATAGCCCTTGTCTGCATCTGTCTCAGCCCAAGCATATATTTTTTAGAAGAACCTCACTGCTTTCCCACAGTTGTGACTAAACTGAAAAGGTGAAGAAAAAGGTGAAATCAAGAAAAGCAACACCTCTGTACATTATTACTGTGACCACAGTCTAGCCTGGAAATTTTTCAGGACTAAGCACAGTTGTGAATAATTCCAATTTACTGGTTAGTGATGCCAGTGGGTACACAGTCTTTGTAAACTAAAATAAACAGATATATTGATAGTTGCAGTTAATTGTGTTTGAATTCTAGCCTGATTAGAAAAAAGATCATGAGTACTCCTGACTCTGGATATGTTTAAAGAATGTTAAAAAATGCTAAAAAGCCCATAAAATTTGCTTTCATTTTGCAGACAGATGGTAGATCAACTTTTAAGTCTGCTTTCTCTGATGTATTTAGTAATGAACCTCATGTGTCTTAGTGTTGGAGGGAGATCTGATATGATTCAGTCTTTGAGTTCAGTACTTATCTGGCTTAAAAATACTATTGTATAGCATGTTTGTAACTGTAAGAAAATTGGTAGAATATTTCTTCATTTCATTCCTTGACTTTCAATTCTAATATTTTTGTAGCTGTACATAAACAGTTATTTACAATTGGCAGTATAATAGTCATAATACTGAGAAAGAACAACCATTCTTTCAATTATTTGCCACAGAGCTGCTTGTATAGTCCTCCATGAATTCTATACTTAGCAGTGGGAGAATACACCAGTTATTTTTATTCTGATTTTGTTAGCCCTTCAGCTAAATTTCAGCTTAACTCCATTGAATCATTTCCTTGCCAGGGCAGAAGCAGAGTTGATAGGAGATTTGAGAGTGAAGGAGTGATACTGGTGCATTGAAAATTCTGTCTGTGTAAAACACATATGAGAGTTATCTCTGTCTATGTAAACCACTCATTAATAGGGATAAAGCAGTATGTTTTGCAATGAAGCTGAATATTATGGATCCTAATAATTTGTTGAATTCTGACTATTAACAATTATTTTACAATTTTTAGGTCATTACCAATCAGAGCTCATTTCCAGCAGCCGCTGAGCAAACAGTCACAACTGCCTTAAAGGTAATTGAATGTCCATATGCTGCAGGGATAGGGGTGAGCTTTGCTTTGTTTTTACGTTTAAAATAGGCACTTATTTCCCACATATTATTTTGTGTCAGTATATTTAGTAACAGGTATACAAATATTCTGACATTTCTAATTTGTTATATCTGCAGCTACATATGTGTTGCGTGTGCCAAATCACTGCCTGAGTAGTGTTTGTATTCAGAATATTCTTGTAATGGTCAGAACACAGATGTCATCTTGACTGTGAAAATAAACTTCTCTTTCCAGCATTCACACAGCAATTGCTGGATCCTTTATCACCCCCTTCCTCCCTGTGACAGATACATCAAATTATGATTTTTATGCTACCTGGTACCTTCCTGGAGGGGGATGCAGGTGGCAGTGCAGCCTCTGTGGGTGACAGCTCTCCACATCCGTCCTGCTGGGCGCTGACCTGGGAGAGGTTGTGTGCAGGGGAATGAAGGGCAGCTTGTGTCTGGGGAATTAACAGCTGAATCAAATGTGTACACCAAAACATGTATGCCAAATCAGGAATGCTGAGTTGTTGTGCACCTTTTTGAAGGAAGGCTTTACACAGAAGTAGCAGACAGCTTCATTTCTGCACTTTACTGGTAAAATCAATTAGAGAGAAATGTTATGTTAGGCTTTGGTCCTTCTATTTAGCATTTTTTAATGCAGAATAATAAAAAGGGCTGATAAAATGAACTGTTTCTCAAGGTATTTTTGAGGTGTCAAAATGCAAATGCTTCTAGTTTTGGTTCCTTACTTGTGCCTTTTTTTTTTCTATTTTAGGCAGTCCATGATCTAATGGGTAGTGCTGTTCAGCCGCTACTGAACTCAGTGGGAGATTCAGTGGAAGCTATTATCATCACTATGCACCAGGAAGATTTTTCTGGGTAACTAGAAATATCTCTTAAATTTACCATTGCTCTAGTAAGATATCCTGCATATGCGTAATAGATTGTTGTTGCCACAATGTCCTTGAAGCAGAGTGCTTGTTTGTTGAGAGGAAGGTGATGCTTTATGGTCAATGAACAGAGAAAGCAGAATTACACCTACCTATTGAAACAAATTAATCAGGTAGCGCCTGTCTTCTTCCTCCCTCCCCCTCTTTTTTCAGATCTATTGAGTAAAATTCATTTTAAATAGAAAAAGAAAGGCAAGCAGAGGCCATTTTTGTGCTTTTAAAAACTGCCTTTTGCTTTTGAAACTTACTTTTGGTGGACAGTCTTGAGAACTGTCAATACTCCTGTGTCTCAAAGCATATAGCCTCTGATGAAATAGTTAATTTTGACTTTTTTTAAATTTAAATCTCAAATTTAATATGTTATGCTATTTTCCCATAACATTTTCATTAAAATTTGCAGTATTCTTTATGCGTAAAGAATCTTATCTATAATTGAGACTTCCTCCCTAAATTTTGTTTTGGTTGTCATGTCTGTTCTGGCATTGCTTATATCATCAGTTGCCCTGCTTTCTGTCTTGGAAATTCACTGAAAATAGTATATTTTCAGAGGCGTTTTAAATTTTCCCTTTGACTTTTTTTTTTTAACAATATTTTATTCTCACCATCTTTCTTTTGGCACCAGTAGCAAAATACCTCTGTAGGTGGATGAACTGTTTCCAGCCAAAGGCTGTGTTTTGTTAGATAGCCTTTATGTTCAGGTTCCTGAGTTTGGAAGAGCTCTTTTGCCTGACTGTGAGTCTGAGAAACAGAAGGGGGATTGATTTGTGTCCAGGGGCTTCTGTGCTGCTTCTGTGATATTGACTTTATAATGCTGGGTTTGGAGGAATCTAGGAAACTAATTCTATACAGACAACAGGTTTGGGATAGGCTAAACTAGTAACCCTGTGACATGTGTTTGTATTTTACGATCCATTATTAGAGTTTTAAATCAGCAACTGGGATGTTTAAATTTAGGGGCTGGATTTGGGGTTTAGGCTCTAAACTGCTGGAAGCTCTTCAGGTTGAGTAGGAGTGGGGGGATTTCCTTTATCTCGTTAGGATGAGAATGGCTGATAAAGAGATGTTTTTTGACTATGGTGTCAGAGAGAGCTATATGCTCCTTATGCTAAGTAGAAATTAGACTCTGCAATTCATGCCATCACTGCATGGGGTAGGAATAAAATTAAAAAGAATCCAATAGGTTTTAGCTGTGTTTTAAAGATGAATTTAGCTACCCCTATTTCTTTTTCTTTTCTTTTTTTTTTTTTTACCAGATCATTATCCGGCTCAGGAAAACCAGATGTCCCTTGTTCTCTCTACATGAAAGAGCTACAGGGTTTTATAGCAAGAGTCATGAGCGACTACTTCAGACATTTTGAGTGTTTTGACTTTGTCTTTGATAACACTGAAGCCATGGCTCAAAGAGCAATTGAACTTTTCATTCGCAATGCCAGTCTAATAAGGCCCCTCGGTGAAGGTGGGAAGATGCGGCTTGCAGCAGATTTTGCACAGGTACCCTCAGTACTGATTTCTGTTTTTTAGTGTTACTTCACTGATTTCAGTGAAAAGTGTCAATACTTTTGCCCCCATCAAAGTATAAACAGGCAGTTGTAGAGATTGGTGCATTCCAGGTCTAAACATCCTCTCTGATAGGATACTGGATCCTGATAAATGCATCCACCAAGTAGTTGAAGATCCCTCATCACCGTGAGGCGCATTCAGGGTGATCTGACAGCTTCCTGTCAAGTGACTGTTGCATTTAAATTCAGCTGCATCTTGACATTTTATCCCACTTGACTGACCTCTTTGGCACGTCCATCGTTTGCCACCATTCATTTCCTTCATCCTTTCTCTCTCTTGGAATGGAATGGTGTGTCACTTTCTTAATCGCTCCATATATCACAGTGCCCACAGTGGTTAATGGCTAACTCAGCTGCTTTGCAGTGAAGGAAACAAGCTAAAGAAATACCAATATCCTGGGGAAGAACAGCCCTATCGGAAACAGAAGGGCAGTTTTCATGTGGAATTCTCTTCGTGATCCCATGGACTTACCTGCCTCTCAGCTTTACCTAACTCCTGCACTGGACTAAAATGCAAAAGAAATTGCCAGATTCATATCCACTCCCTGTCTGTGTTATCTACTATATTAAAATTTAATTAGTAACGCTGTGTGGTTAACTTGCCAAAGAGTCAGGCATCCGCTAGATTAAGCTGAGGGTGCCGGTTATTATTATCCAAGTGGAAAAGGGAGTTAGCGCCAACTGTCTGCATACTGAGTGCTGCTTTTGGCTGGTAGGTAAGTGAGGTAGGAGAGGAAGGCAGGGAGGGAAAAATTGGTGCCACCTCCACTCCTGCTTGTGGCTTCTTTTTATCATTTGCCTGTGAGTTACATACTCCTGAGTAAAATTTTTTTATTCATTACTCAAAAGTAGCAAATCAGCCTTTAACCAGAGAAATTAAGGGGAAGTTCTCAATTGCTTTCAGTGAGAAGGTTCCATTCTCTTCTGTATTTTGAAGACAATGGCATAAAATTGGAAGAAAAAAAAAGGACACTTGACTTTTCGCGTGGAAGGAATAGAGATAATTTTTGTAATTTATGCTATTTATACTGATTTTAACTGAAGTAAGTCATATGAATTTGGGAAATATCTTCCCCTGGTTCTACAGTAAGAGCATCTGATCTAAGCAGCTGTTATAATCTAAAAATATTGCTTATTTATCATTTTTTAAACACTGATTTTTCTCGTTCTGAGATAGGCTGCCTTTTAAGTGAAAAGTGAAGGTATGTTTTCATCTGAGTGTAGACAAATTTGCATGGTCTTCCCCACTGTGCTGAGTATAACTCCTGGATGGACAACTGTGTAAAGATGTGATTTGTCTTCTTCTGTACCATGGAATCAAAAAAAAAGGGGTTTGAATTCATTCTTGTCTCCTGCCTTCAACTATTGCTTCATCTGGGGGCTGCCTTGTGTTTTTCTTATCTTCACATTGCACCATATTCTTGCCTTGTTTAAAAATGGGCTTAAGACAGGAAATATGTCTGTGTCCAGTCAGCCCCATACAGCCAACTCAGTGCTCACTCTGCACCCTTGAATGTCTCTGTGCAGAGCTCCTCAGGGTGTGCCAGGCTGCACAAAGGTTGTAGTGTCCAGAATGGCCTGGGCACTATATTCTGTTGCTTGGCATAACGGAAAAAGGACTGAAACATTTTGTATGTGGAAGCTGCCTTATATCCATGTGTTCTGTGATGTATGTGCTCCTCCCAAAAACCTGGTGGGTTTTGGGCATGGGTCCATGACACCAGCTCCTGGTAGCCCCATGGGAAGGTTCTTGTTGCTCTGACCCAGACAGGAGTTCTGGGCACATTTGCCTAAATGCGGCTATAATCCTGATCAGGACTAGAGGAGGTTGCTGCTACTCTGGGCTGAGGAGAGCAGGGAGCAGGTATTTAGCTGGACTGCTGGCTTGATGGGAAGTATAAATTTTTCCAAATGGCCATAAATGCTGTGTGCAGGACTCTTTTCAGTTCCGGAGGAACCCAGAGGGAAGGACCTGCCTGGAAAGGCACTGTGTGAAGGCCATGGTTTGTTTATAAACTGTTTTAACTTTTCTTCTGTCTTGTAGTTATTTTGAATTTTCTCTACTCAAAAAGGTTTACATGTTCCTGCTCAGAACTGACTTTTGAGATCTAAAACCCCGTTTGGTATTTTGGGGTTGTTTGGAAACAAAAGACCTGGGCAGAAATCTGTCCAGAAGTTTTGGTTAATTTGAGGTTCAGTTATAAACATACATGCAATAAGTCAAATAATGGGTATCTCATGTGCTTGTGCACATTTCTTTCAGGGCACTCAGAGTTACAGCTGCCTTATACTCAGCAGAATAGCTTTGGCTAAGAGGCAGATTTGAAAATTTTTGCACTGAAAAAGTGTTTTACTGATAAATTGCCTCAAAATAACAGGTGTCTACACAGAAGAGAGAAAACAGATTTCAAGTTCTCTTCATTCAGAACTGGGTTTGGTGAGGTGCATAACAGCCAATTTTCTTCAGTGAGGCTCAGCTACTTAGGAATTACTGCTGTAGCTCTCTTGAATTCTGTCTTACCCTGTTTTCAGTGTCAGTATTGCATTTGGTTGTCCTATGCATTGTAGATTTTTCAGCAGTGAGATTAGGTGTGTGCTGTAAGACTAGTGTGGCAGCTGTAAACAGAGCTATGAGAGGCTTGAAATATGCCTGAATATCATTAATATGATTTCATGTAAATGAGTGCTTACGGGAACACAGGAACATTGCAAGCCCTAGGAAACGTGTGTAACACTACAAGGTTTTTATCGCATACTATGCTATGTTCCTTGGGAGTCTCATTTGAAATATTTCCAGTCGACAGGCTGAATTCCCCTCTTTACATACTCTCCATTTTTATGCAGGCAATTGCGCAAGATTGCTTTTCAGTTCACTCCTCTGTGTTCCCGAATGAGTTTGCTTTATTTGGTTTTGTATTGTTAAGATGCCCAGAATTCAGTATTCACGTATTTAATACCAAATTTCACTTTTTAATTCACTACTAGTCAGACTGAAAAAAATGTTCTCCTGGAGGCAAGCAAGCCAGCAAGCCAGCAAGCCCTGATGGTTTTCAACATTTCTGTTTCTGGGGAGTACCAGTTCTTTTCCAGAGGACCTCTTAACTTTGCTTGGTATTCAGAGTTGTTATAGCACTTAGGCATACTTTGGGCTTGTGGCTTGTAGTTCAGGCCTTCCTAAAACCCGATGGAAGTGCTGGACAATTCAGCAAAGCATGAAGTGTAAACACAATCAGTTGAGGAATTTATTTAGAAGAAATGAGGAATCTACAGTAATATTTGGCATGGAAATTAGTAGTCTGCTACACGGAGTTTGTAAGCTGATACAGGAAAATAGCTGTTTATTACTAGCAAATTCAAATCACAACTGCATTGAAACAAACTAGTCTAGTAATTGCAAAGTAATCATTACGCTTCATGACATGAAGGCATGACACGATTTCCCGTCTATTTTGGAGCAACATATAAGGCAGGAGCCACTGTCTGTGCCAAAAACTCCGTCTCATGTCATGACTGATTATTTTCAGCCTTGTAGAGTGAACTATTTTTATTGGTCCTTTTTGAGGTAATACTTTTCTGCATATGCTTTCCTATATTTCTTATCTAGGTGTGATTTATAGTTGGGGTTTTTTGGCATTGTTCAAGTACTGTGTTCAACCAGTTTTGGTGGGATATAGTTAACACTGCCATCAATTCTTCAGGTCTTTCTCAAAAAATTACTGCAAAATGTTTGGGGTTTGTTGAATTTTCCTAGAAAAATGATTTTGTGGTAGAAGTTGACAATGCTAAACTCTAGTGTAGAAGAAATGTTTCTATCTGCTGGCTAGCCTATGGTCAGAATATGGTTTCCTGATTCAATATGTGGCATTAAAAAGTAGCAAGAATATTAGGCATTTGGATTTTTAAAAATGTAAACAGATTTGCTCATTTGATCAAAAATAATGATAAAAGTATAAAAGTGCTTTTTCTCATTTTTCTTAAAAAAATTCCTTTTTAGTTTGTTACAGAGAAGTGAAAGCAGCAGGATGCTGTAATCACAGTTGTAATCATAAGGACAGAAACTACTAAAGCTAAAATGCATTTAATGTTTAATGCTAATTATCTTCCTGGAAAGAGGGAATTACTTTCTGTTGTGTGTTATTTTAGAGGTGTTACAGCTGAAGGATTTACTTAAGCGTCAGCTGTTTTGGAATTGCTGCGCTGGAGAGAAATCAAATTCCACTTCCCTTGCAGGCCAGCCTCTTTCGTATAATAGTTCAGGGCTCTTCTGCTCCCTTGCTTGTTAAAGCATTCTGTTCTGTTGAATGGCTAGAAAAAAGCATTTTGAGTTAACATTTAAAAACTTGGAATTCATCTTGGCCAGGAGGAAATGCAATTGCTAAAAATTTAATGTTAAGATTTTCCAGCTGAAAAAACAGCGGTTTAATAATGAGAGATCCTGAAAATACCACAATAGGCTCTAAACAATAACTTCACTATGGGGTTTTTCAAAGCGCTCTTCAGTGTATATGCATTATCTGTATCTAGACTGCATATTAACTTCACCCTTGAGTTGCTGAACATAATCCAATTAGAGAAGCCAGGCATGTGATGTATTTTTTACAATATGGCCATCCAGTGAATAGTTCAACAGATAATTGACCACCTAGCCATGGGCTATGGCAGAGTCATGTGAGAAGAAAAGATAATATAGCCTTTTTGGGCTTAGAGAGCAAGAACCATTGAGAGGAAGCATATGTTGGGCAGGAGTCTACCACTGTGTTCTGCAAAGCATAGCAAACTAACATGAACAAAAGCAATGAATTTTGAACAAAGTTAGAAGAAACGAGTCATTAGGCCTTCTTCTGTTCTATCTGCTGCTTCCCTTTGGCAAGCATGTACATTTCCTACTGCTTCCCTTGGATCCTGTGTTAATGATTATCTCACTTCAAGCCTCTGTGGTTGCAAATTACTGCTTGGACACCTGATTTATCACTGAATTTAACCTGGATATCTGAATTTTCAAATTTGCAGTTCTGGAAGGGAAATTTGGAAAAGAAACAAAAAATACTGCTTTGCCCTTTTATATGTAAATTCTGCAGGACGTGGCTGTGTGAAAGGCCTTGCACGCATAATACAAGTACTGGCTTGTCGACAGCCGAAACCATCACCCAACCTGTAAAAGCTCACCAACATGCTTTGGAAACTGTAGCTGTGTATCATAGCAAGAGCTGCTACTGTATAAACATGTTGCATGAATCAACAGTTGATGCCATTTCAGGTGATGACAGGTAGCAAAACCCAGCAGTGAAGTACACTCGATCTGCCGCCCGATTCCAGCACCTTAAAAACAGCAGCTGTTCCAGTGGAATAGTTTCTCCCCAGCACTTGCTCGCATCGCTGGCATAATGCTCAGCAGAGACACAAGAAATGAATGTAACAGCAGAAGGATGCTGTAGCATCATTGACTCAGACGAATACTTAAAATTAAAATGAAGAAAACAATCTTAGTTATTATGTGTATTATACTTCTTATTGGAGAGATTGGGTTATAACACATAGCAGACTAGTATTGTAAATTAGAGAAAGAGTTTCTGTGGTTTCTTTGCATTTTTACCACATTAGTTTTCGCTCATTCCCACTCTTCATGAGTCAATTTGAGATAGTATAGTATGTGGCAAAGCTTAAAAACAATATTTTTCTTTGGCAACTAGTACTTCACGAATCAACCATCTGCTGCCATTAAATCTATCTAGTTCTAGCGGTACTAATAATTTCCTACGGTTAATAAAGGTTGAAGATGAAGTAATAGAATTTTCCAAGGTAAATTTTCTTCTTTAGTACTTAAGACTAAAAATGTTGATTTATGGAAACAACAAAGTATATTCAAGAGAACTCATTTAAATTTGTTTTAGTAAGGAATTGGTTAAACTGTAGAGAGTTTCACTTACACCTCATTGCTTCATATTATGTTTCAGGAGTGAAACAATCTTTTAAAACTTATTAAGCAAAATTATATTTTTGCTGTGCTGCTATTTCTTCCCCTCATGAGTACAGTTTGATCCACGCATTTCTGTTTCCACAAGTCAGACTGGCAGTTTGTTGCCTTTTATCAGAGTCTCTAAAGAACCTAAAGGAATTATGTTCTCCCTGGTCCCTCACAGCTACAAGCCCACAGCTCCCACCAGAGCTGGGACACCAGCTCCTGCAGGATATCAGTTACTTCCAGCTGCCCGCAGCCAATACTGACGCCTGAAAAGAAGCTCTGGAGAAATCAGTCTTGCTCCCATTTGGTTTTCAGGGTCTGTAGGGTTCTTGTAACATGATGCAGCAAAGCATACTTAATTATCTCCTCCTTTTGGCTCCCTGCTCCTGATGGTGTGTGGCAGACTGGCCTCGTGGCTCCCATTTGTGCTCAGAAATGTCTGGGGGAACCTGGGGGAGCAACATATTGAACTTGTTGTAAGGTTCATCGCAGTCTGGAGTTGGAGCACCTCCCTGCAGCAATCCACAAGGAGAACCTTCCTTTCCTGGGTGCGTGCCCTCTACCTCGCTCCCCTGGATTCAGCGCACGGCACCGCACCTGATGGCTCCTTGGGCACAGGGATGTTGACTTCCCACCTGCCTAACTTGGGCACAGTCTGGTGGACAGCGTGCCTTCTCAGGAACTGTGAAACTGGGTAGCACGTGCTCTGCAGCCCAAAGAATGGGTACCCCTTGCACCTGCAGGCAGGAGAGGTGACTTCCCCCTCAGGCTGTGAGGGGGATGAGTCAGGGTTCCCAGCTGGCTGCAGAGAGAGGCCTGGTCATAGCCTAAAGATCTGGGGACCAGGAGGGCAGCAGACAGGAGGAAGCTGGGGTGTTACCCAGGGCTGGAGCCTTATTTCTGCTTCCTGGATTTTTATTCACTTTCTGCTCCTGTGAGTTCCTGCAGATTTCAAGTGTCCTGGAAGTGCTTGATGAGGGTCATGTACTCTGAGAGCCCTAGGCTCAGGCAGTGGCTGTGTACAGCCCCTGGGATAGCTCTCTGGGACATTGCCCATTGCCCTCCAAAGCCACCAACCTCTCCAGGTCTGCAGAGGAAGACGAAATGCTTGGGTTTCCCAGCTTTGTCTAACTGAATTTTGTGTAGGTAGATACTCCCACAGCATGAACCACCTGACCTTTTTTAGGTGTCCACCTTGGGGACAGATGCATCACCCCGCAAGAGTGGCTGTTTCTCTCCACTGGGTATGAAGAGAACCAGTAGATGTTGAGAAGTAGGTGAGATGACTCCCATCCTGCCACCTGCTTTTAGATATGGGTGCCTGAAATATATGGCCTTGATTTGCATTAATTGCTAATTTAATTTCTTCTGGGTTTAGATGAACTATGGCATCACAGTTCACTACACCATGTTTCTTGTTTATGCTGGAACCCCAGGATGGTTACATGCTCTTGGTGAAGCTGGTGGCCCAGCAACCAGCTCTGAGGAAATTTGGCAGCTGGAAAGAATCATATAATAGCATTAAGGACTTCACTGTAAATAGTGTCATATCACAAACACTTTGAAAGTCGTTCAGCAGTATTACTTAAATGGGAAACTCGTATGATGGTTTTGATCTTGTTACTTATTTTAGCTGTCATCCTTTGAAACTTAGTTTAATTGTGCATTATGTGTAAATCAAAGACTGAGTAGTCTTTCAAGTTGGGGGTTTTAAAAAGTGTACATGGAGAATAAAGCTTGATCCCTCACTTGCTTAACACTTCAGGAATGCAAAAAATAAAGACTTAATCCATATCTGACTAAAATTACCTGTGGGGTTTTTTGGGTGGGGTTGTTTGTACTGATGTGCATATTAACTGAAATTTTGCTGTGTAATGTTCAGTCTGGGATCCAGAAAGGAAGTTCTTTCTCACTTCTGTGTCTTCACTGTTAATGAAGAGCCTGTGACAGAATTTAGACGTAAAAACCCAAGTGGAACCTGGCTCTTGTTCAAAAGAGCAGGAGAACTTCAGTGCTTAAAAAACAGAAAGTGTTTTGAACTTGTTTGTTTTTAAAGATGGCTGCTGTAACTCAGAAATCAAACAGTATGAAAATAAGTATGAAAATAATACTCTTATTCTTTCCATATGACCCTGTGGCAATAGGTCCCAGCTGCCTTCTATCTAATCTGCATAGGTTTTGTGCCCCAAAATTTGGGGCCCGGTGTTCAAGAAGGAATCATTTTAACCTTGTCCTTCACCAAGGGATAGGGTGCCCAGCTGAAATGGGTCTGCAATGTAAATGCTTTAGCAGTGGTTTGTGGAGACTTGCCTAGATTTGCTTTCTTCCCACAGCTGTGGTCAGATTTTTGGGATATTGACATAAGTGCTTCAGCAGGAAACTCATCACCAACAAAATATACTTGCTGCAAGAAACAAAGCTTCGGTCTCAAAAAGCTCATGAGACCCCTTCTGTTCTTATCCACAGACTGACACTGTTGTTTTTCATTAAATGCTTACTGTGTTGCCAAGAATTAGGCAAAAGTCTCGGCTTGCACAACATAGTATTGAAAGGAAAAGATAGCTTCTTGTCTTAATTCAGCCACTGGGAAGAAGTCACTGACTTGGTCCGCAAGTTTGGATTATTGGTTAAAAGCAGGCCACTTCAGTACCAAATTTTATGTTTTGGGAGAATCTAATTAAAATGGAAATGTTTGGTTTTACAGATGGAGTTAGCAGTAGCACCGCTGTGTCGGCGAGTCTCTGACCTAGGAAAATCTTACAGACAGCTGAGGTCATTCAGGTGAGTTGCAGTCGCAGTATGACTAAACTGCATTTCTGAACTGATTTATTACCTCGTGTTAGTTCTGATTGAACTGAGAGCTTTTTTGGCAACACCCACCTGCAAATTAGAAATAGATTAAATTTCTTTTAAATTTTATGCAGAGTATAACTATGATTTAACAATCTTTGTCATGCAAATGTTGGCCAAATTGTACTTTTTTGTGTTGCTTTCAGTACATCTTCTGTATGACAGTGAGTTCTATAATTACCTTAAATGTTTTCACTGAAATATAAAATTTATAGTCCTGTGTTGATTAATTACAATAGGCAACTGCTGTAAATTTTTACAAACTGGACCTGTGTTGGAAACCTAAGATGCAGAGTAGTGGCAAAAAATTAGATTATTCAATCCTAATGCAATATTGCCACCACGTAGAAGCATTTTTCTAATGCATAAGATAAGCTTTTTCTTCCTTTCACAAGTATATTGTTACATTTTTCCAGACCACTGCTGTTCCAGACCAGTGAGCATATTGCCAGCAGCCCAGCTCTGGGAGAGGTTATTCCATTCAGCATTATTCTTCAGTTCTTATTTACAAGAGCACCACCAGAGTTAAAATCACCCTTCCAGGTAATAGGATCAACCTGTCTTTCCTTTTCAGATGCCCTAAGGAGAAATGAGCGTTGTAGTTTGCCCTAGCTGTTTTAATTAAAAATTATTCAAGTCCGTATTTTATATGATTTGTGGGCATTTGTTTTTATTGTGGCAAATTTGTTATGGTCATTGACTTAATATTTTGATTATTAACAGTAGGAATATGTTGACCTGATATTAAATATACTCTCAATTCTTTACTATTCTGTCAGCTCATAAAAGAAATCGCAGATCTTTTCCCAGACTGCAGATTGCCCAGATCCTACTCATCTAAGATGCAGGAAATCTAGATAAAAAGCCCTGTCAGAAATGGGCCATCAGCTGAAGTAGATCACCTCTGAGCTCCCAGATAACATTAATTGTCTCTGATTCCTTAACTCTTTCTGCATCACTGCAGTATTAAGAGAGCCGCACGTGGCCTTCATTTATGTCATCTTTGATTCTGAAATTGGTGTATCTGTTTCCTTTTTCACATTTGTGTGTAATTGGTGTTTGTGTTTCTCTGTATCAGAGGGCTGAGTGGTCCATTGCCCGTTACTCCCAGTGGCTCGATGATCATCCATCTGAAAAAGACAGGCTCGCTCTCATACGGTAAGAATCATGCTTCTTTCTTCTCTACATTTATGATAATGGAGCAGTAACTTATCTGCACACTAAGACTGGTCTTGAAAAGTAAAAAAATGTGCCTCAGGAGATGTATCATAAATACCATTACCCTCTCTCTACTCGTGGGATGAGTTGCCAAATGGCAGAATATGTAAACTGAACTTTCCCCTCCACCCTCCCATACCCAAGCCCTCCAGTGCTTTTATAAGGAGCACATACTCGTCTTGCAAAAGAAGGAAACCAGGCACAATGAAGGTTTAAATTAATACTGAGTTTTAGCAAAACTGCCTCCCTCTCTTACTGTTGGAAAGTCAAGGCTGCAGCTGTCCTGTCTTCTGTATAAGGAAAGAGAAGCTTTGAAAGCTTAACCAGTGTAAATGTAGGTAGAAATCTAAAAATGGGAGACCCTTGTTACACCCCTGTAATGTTACTCTTCAGGAAATCAGCCCATGATTCACAGGGAAGTGACAATTACATCAGATTTTTAAAATCTTGCTTTATAGCTAAATACTATTTTGCAACTTAAAATGTTAGGAAAAGTTAGAAGAGTCTTGTTTTTCAAAACAAGCAGATTTTTTGAAGTATGTTAGGGAGAACAGATGAGTTGTATGAATGTGACAGGGCCAGCCTGGGGATCCTTAGGATTCAAGACTCAGGTGATCATTTGGCTCCTAATGGCCTAAATTTTCCAGCCATCTTCTCAGTGACCTCAGTGTCACCTAGTCCAGTGGGATGGGAAAAGCTGTCACACATAGCTGCAGCAGGCTCCATCTGGCCTGGGAGCCAACTCTGTCCTTGAACTTATGTGCGTGGATGTTGCCAGCTTTTGCTGAAGTGATAGAAGCTGACTTTTAAGTTCCAGCCAGCAATGGTTGTGCCTGAGAAAGTCAACCGTTATCTGTCCACACTTCTGAAGCAGCCAAGAGGAGTCTGCTATAAATATTTACAGTTCCTGAAGATGATAGCACCATGCAGTCCCATGTAGTGATTGGGCCAGTTAAGGAAATAACTGGTTGATCACCAGTAGACGTTAGTAGATTTATTTCTGAAATATTAAAATACAAACAGTGTCTCTTCATACTTGTATTTTTTTGAAAACCATACATGTTGTTAATCTAGTTTGTGTACAAAACTAGGTTTTCTTGAATCTCCAGCCATGACACCTTGAATTACAAGGGCATGAGTAATAGGTACAGGGCCGATAGAGCTGTATATGTAATTAGTTATGAATATTTTGATTATAATTTCCATCCTGATAGTACTGACAAAACTGGAAATGTTGAATTTCAGATATATTGGGGAAAGCCAAAAATGCGAATCATTTGAGAACTGATGAGATTTTGTTTTCTTCAGTCCTTTTTCACAAATTCGAAAATGCCATTCTTAAATTGCCACAGATTTTTGTCTTTGCTTGCAATTAAATTTCATCCAGACTGATTCAGTTAATGGGCTTGCTGGTGGTCATGTTCAGACATTGATAAATTTCTCTGACCATGGAGGTATTAAGGAGCAAACCTTGGGACAATGGTTTTAGGCAGAGACAGTAACATCCATTAGACCAAATAGTGAAGCTGGAATACTTAAGTTTTTCCTTTCAATCCTTTCATTGAATCCTTTATTCATTTTGCATGAGATACCACTATTAAAATATTTTAACTTTGTAATCTCAATAATGTACTGCTACAAGGTTATCACTTGGCAAGGTTATCACCTGAGCATTTTGCAGTGAGGCTGTGGTTCCTTTGCTTCGCACTGTGGAGTGCTCAGACACTGCTTGGACATCCGTTGTCCCAGGGCATGGAGAGGGCAGCTTTAAAGATCTGCCCTTCCCAAAGGCCTTTGTTGGCACTCCAGTGGCTCTTCCCTGCTCTTGCTATGCCAGAGCTAGTCTGTTTGTCACTGCCCATGCTTGACTGCTGTTCCATCCACCCATAGCTCAGCGCTTGCAGGTGCCACTCCTGCAGCTTTGCTGAGCCACAAGTTAACTGCACTGGGTTTGTCCAGCAGACTCATCCCTCAGGTGTTTTAGTTGGCAGCTCGTGTAGCACTGCAGTCTGGGAACAAGGATCTGGGGCTGGCCAGCACTGAGATGCAATGAGGGAAGGGGATGGTTCTCTTTTGCAGACACCAGTCATCTCTGTAGGTACTGCTGTGTGCACTCTCCTTTTCACCATCTCCTCTCACACCTGTAAGACATTTCTAAACAGGCCAGTTATCCATAGGTAAGACAGTCAAGCAAACATCAGTCACTAGTATGACCATATCTCACTCATATTTTGTTTAATATTCTATTGGGAGACTTCTGAGCCTGCTCTTCGTGTGTCTCATATGAACCTAAGTTGAACTACAGGAGTCTTGCTCTTTTATTAGTCACCCTCTTCAAGCTTTTTCTGCCTGTAGTAGTTCAGCTGTGCTAATTGAAATTTGGATGTTTGAAACCTTCAGATCCCTGCACTGGACTACATCAAGATATTATCTCACGTTTGCTGCAACCTTGCAAATGGTAATTTTCTGCAACTTCCCTTTGTAACAACTGTGCAATTACTCTAGGGACCTGCTGCTTAGATATTAATTTACTTGTGTTACCAGGATCCTTACAGCTTCACATTAAAGCTAATTGGAGTGCTTCTTCCGCTCTGTAGGTCTTAAATGCTTCACTTGCAACATGGTGTGAATGGTATTAGTACCATTCTGAGCGTTTTTGTGCATTTCTTTCTGCTTGTATCCAGCATGAAGGGTGGGATTTACCTGGCCAGAGGTATATTTGCTAGACTCCCTTTATGGTCAACAGAGAGAAACAGGTGCTGCTGGGGCTGATTCATCTCATCCTGAAGCAGGTACCTAAAATAGGTCAGTTGCATTGTGTCCTGAAAGCTCCATTTTCTCTGCTCAGTGAAGGGAGTGAGGGCTGGGACACAGGAGCACTCTCAGGCAGCCAGCTGCCTTGTAGACATTTAAAGTTAGGTGAGATGACCCTACTGCAGGCATCCTCCCTGAGCAGGGATTGTGTTGAAAGGAGCACTCCTTTAAGTGGCCAGGGCATTTTCTTCTTTGTAAATTAAGCTTGAAAACTCAATCTTTCTTCCATAAAAGAAACCCTATAAGACATGGCAGGATTTGAGCCAGCCTAAATAGTTTATCCATTCGAGGGCCACTTTCTTACCTTTACCATTACAGTGTGGGTTAAGTCCCCTTGAAGCTCACCCTTGCTGGAGCAGGGTTGAAAAGCAGGCCCAGTGAAGGGTTCATTTTCATAATGAGCTGATGTCCTGATCTGGAGAGTGGCTCTGACCGCAAACCAGCCAGGGGCAGGGACAAATGCCAGCTCTTGGGCCACCACAAAAGGCCCCTCTGTGCACTTGGTTCAGTCTCGGGGGGCGCAGCAGCCCGACAGCTTTGCCACAAGCAGGAGAGCCACGCTGGGTCATTGCTCTGCTCACACCAAGCAAGAGCAGCCAGGAGGGGTGGCCAGAGCCTGCCGGCGCCTCCGAGCGCTCCGGGCCAGCGTCGGGCCATTCATTAAAAACCCTCAGCGACACTGAGGCTTGTCTGTCAGTGCACGGTCCTTGTGACCTCTTTATTATGCACTCTGGAGTAACCTGGAGATGTCCCCTGCCAGTCTGTTGTCCTGCAGGTGATGCTGTTGGAGATTTTACTGTCTGTTTTTACAGTAATTTTTATAGCACTGGATTAAATAGACCTGGTGTCAGACAGATGTGCTCTTGCACAGCGTATTTCCCATTTTCTGCTTTGCCCTGAAGTTTGCAGAGCAAACAGACTTTTAACAAAGTACTAAAGATAAGTCTGGCCCTGGGGTCCTTCAGCTGCTCTGCTGATGGTTCAGGACAGGAGTGCACAGGGTACTACCCCACTGCTGAGCAGAAAGATGATCCCTGCCTCCTCCAAAGCTTCCAGTGTAAATCAGGCTCCATTTGACTGAGGCAGAGCCCAGGAGGGGAGCGCTAGTATTCACGATTCCATATAAAATTAATTAATTAGAGTAATTCTAAATGATATGCATTAAGATCCCTTAAGAACCACAACCCAAATCGTACTTTTTTTTTCCTTTTAACTGTAGATATAAATCTTCATGGGTTGAAATAACATATTAAAGAAGAACTATCTGGGTCTTATATAATCAGCTTGTCCTGATTTCCAAGAAAGCTCATGGTTTTGCTCATGCAAGTGAAGTAATTTAATAAGTGCTTTAAAATCCTTTTCCTTATGTGGGAGGGCACCTTAAACTTAGGGTTTTTTTTTTTCCCTTACTTCTTTTGGCATTTTTAATGAAGCATTAATATATGCAGAACATCCCACCAACCCTCTTTCCGTGGCTCTCTTTTACAAACAATATTTGTAATGTATACCATAGCTTGTCTTTAAAATAGAAACAGATTGCTGAACAGGTTTTATGTCCTTTATTAGACTGGAAGATGCTGAATTTAGGGCATTATTTAGTCTAATCTCTTCAAGAGTATGTTTTGTATATTACATAAACAGGGTTTCTTCCATCTTAAACATCGATAATAGAACTATAAATTACATCTTTTTATATGACAACAGCTGTGATCTCTTCTGTGCTGGAGACCTGATGATACTGCTTTCACCCATGGTGCTGTTTATTTTTCCACAACTACTCAGGCACTGGTGTTTTTACAGTGTCCTCTACAGGAGTGAGCCTACCTTTTTAAAGACAAAATTTTAGTGCTAAACTGGTGCATCTGAATTGAATTCTGTACTACCAGCATGTTTACAAAAGCTTGTTTGAGCTAGGACTGGTAAAGTTTACAAAAATGTCATCATAAATTCTGCATTTCAAGTGTTAACAAAGCCTTTAAACTCATTTATCTCCCCAAATGAGGTACAGTCAGGTAGGCATTTCAACAGCTCCAGCGATGTGTATTGCCCAGCTCAGCAACTTCCTGCACTGTCCATATTCCTCTGTGTTGCAGTCCCAAAATCCCCCCCTTAAGACTTGGTAACTCTCTTCAGAGAAACAAAACTCTCATCCCAGATGAACTTCTGGAATCATATATACTCTATTGACCATTGCTGCCTTCAGATACCTCTCCCAGCCCATTCCTCCTTCTCACTCTGGAGCAACCTCATCATTATTCTCTAGACTCCAAACATCCTTTCTACCTGGATTCGTGATTTGTGCAATTTTATTACCTGGACTTTTTTGTTACCGGTGTGGTGTTCCTAACAGAGTGGACAGACTTCCTGGCCTTCCACCATGGTGTCGTTACCACAGCCAGCAATGCGAAAGAGTTTCCTGAGCTTGACCGTGGTTCCCTTGTCACCAGGAAGGGTGTGGAGCTTCAGGTGACTGCACTGCCTCTTCACTCCCAGCCTTCAGCAGCTGCAGCAGCTTTTCATCCTCCCACTCAGTGTGAGGCCCCTCAGCTACTTTCCTACACCTGCCCATATGGGAGCAGGTTCCCGGGCTTCCCATGGGGAGCAGGGAGTACTCTAGGCCAGTTCACTTCACTGAAAACACTGTTCTTTCAGTGCTTCAGGTAGAGTTGCTGATAATGAATGGCTTTTTAACATTCAGCTTCAGAGTGTTTAAATACTTTTATTGGGCATGCAAGTGTGGGACACAGGAAAATAGTGAATGCAGTTAGTGTGTTCAGAAAGCTTTTATTTTCATTGCTTAGTGTAAAGATGTACAAGGTCTGTTTTAGAAAAATGCCTGAGAACTCACCTTATAGTATTGATGGAGTAGTAATTACTGGTTGTTTTTTTGAGTGGGTAAGAGAATTAGTTAAAATGCTCCTGGGTGGGTCATACTGGTGAAGTTTGTCTCTTTGAAACAATGCAAGCAAAGCCACAGTAAAAGAGCAAGTGCAGCAGAAGGGAGCTGACAAAGACAACTTCTGTCAGCTCTTGGAGGAGGATCTGGGCAGTTCTGAGGTCACAAAACAATTCCTTTGAGCTGGTTTTTACGTTGCAAGAGGATAGTGGCTGCCACTGATGAACTTGGTTTTGCCAGTTAAATCGGATTCTTTTGGGGCAGGAGAGAAGGAAAAAGACATAAAAGCTGCTGGAAGGTGTGACAGTGGGACTCTAATAGTGGTGTTTGGCACTTAGCGTAGCCTAAATCTCATTCCATCTTGTTTGATCTGATGGGAATAACAGTCTGGCTAAGGATTATCAAGGGATGACATTGAGTGGTTTTGGGTGCTGCTTTTAGGGTAAAGCTTCTCCCTTTCATCTCTCTGGTTATCTCTGTAATCTTTTTCAAGGGCTTTTTCAAAGCAAGGAGATAAGTCAGAGAGGGATAGCAGTGTTACCATCTGGATAATGATGCCAACCCACAACTTCACCAAGAGGTGTCAGAGCTTTCTAAGTTAAGCAGGTCAATATGGTTTTTCTATTTTCAGCTTTTGATGACTTCAAAAAACTATTTGGGCCCAACAAACTTCTGAGTATATAGACAGGAAAAGACAGGGACACTGGTGAGTGGAAGGGGAAGGATTTAGCAAGATGAATGCCAGTTACAGTAAGAAAACTGTCACAGGAGTTTCTCGACTGTTTTTTTAATACAAGGGACTATTCTTTGTAGCAACTAACTAACATCTAACATGTTTACTGATAACTGCTGACCAGAGTACTTGATTACTGACCTGAGTGGAAATGTGAAACACCTCTGACTCTTCTGAAGCATTTCCCCTCATCATGATGGCATCCATGAGCCTTCTTTGCCTCCATCTCCCACCTGCTGCTCAGTTTGCTCATCCCATCTGATTGCCACAAGAGGCCAGTTCATGTATGCCACAAGAGGCCAGTTCATGTAAAAAGCGCACTTTCCTGATGTTTCATTCCCCAAGTCTACTTCTTCTCTTTAAATCTTGGGATTTAAAATGTACCTGTGGATGTGCATAATCGCTCTGCCATTCATCATGCTGATGGCCTTTGCTGAGAGTGAGGTGAGCTGCACTCAAAGCACTTTCTGGATGCAGCAAGCAGTTTTTTAGTTACTGCTTCTTTCCCTGTAGACCCTGTGCTGCTTCCCAGGGACCATTGGGAAGGAGCAGGCTGAAGGTTTTCAGGGAGCTGACCAGGTGCAAAAAGTCAGCTTTATTTTGGCTAGATAAAATAAATATTCTTTCCCTGCCTTTCTGGCTGCAACAAGGGATTGCTTCTCTCTTGCTGTTTGTTGATGTGCAAAAAATTCAGGGACTCCTCACAGTGTGTTGGTATCTGGTGTGGACTGGTGTGGACTGCTCAGCAGTAGGTCACTAGTAAGTTATCAAAACTGTAGAGCTCTCAAGTGCACTAAGGCCAACACTAGGGACTGTTTCAGTGCTCAGTCACTTTATTCTTCTGAAGCCTCTCAACTTTCCAGTAATCCAGTCCATCCTCTTACATCCCTTCAGTCTCAGACAGTATGCCCTGGGCTTCAGCAAAGAGCGACTCTGAAGTCCAGCTGCTGCCTGGGGACGTCAGGAGCTGTGGTGGGTGGTGGGCAGCTCCTCGGGCCTATGCTTGTTTCATTTCCATCCCGTGCTCAGAAGGAAAGCTGCCTCAGGTTCTTTGGTTGCACAGTTGCTTCACTCTCTCCCTGTCAAACTCCATTAGCAGGAGATGCATGAGGGGACACCCAGCTCCTCCTGTTGTGCTCTGGCAGTGAGGCTGATGGATCAGCGCCTGGATTTGATGAGAATGGGAAGTGCTGGCAGGAGCAGGTGCAGCCCCAGGACCAGCTCATGGGGCCAGGCTGTCATTGCTGTCACTGGCTTCTCAGAACCCAAAGCTCAGACTTCTCTCTCCAGCAAACTGAGCACAGGCTCTTGGCCTCAGGAGCATCTTCCACTTGTTAATAACTGAACTTTGTTGGAAATTCCCAGCAGTGCTCTGACACAGATGGGTTTGAGTCATTGAGGAAGGGTCAAGCCCTTGCTGATTCAGCAATAGCTTTATTCACAGGCAACCAAGTGTATTGTGACTCTGCATCCTCCTTCCATCTCTTCTGCTTTGCCAGGTTTGGTGGGCTCATCTGACCCTACCCAGAGCTGCAGCACCACACAGGGATCTTGGCTGCTCCTCTCTTAACATATATTCCAGGAGAAGCCTCTGTATGCGTGAAACATGGGCTGAATCTCCCTCTTTAATGCTTCTGCTTTCCTTAAGCCTTGTCTAATTAAATGCCTATTTACTGCCTATTGCTTCCAGCTGCCAGCAGGCACGTATGGGTGAGCAGTGCTGCCTTCAGTCCGTGAACTCTTTGGGTGGGAATGCAGTGTTTCACCAAAAGCTCATCTTTTGGGAGTAGCAGGAAACATAAATCCCACTCTGCCTCAACAGCCCACCATCTTCCAGCAGTTTATGTGTATTTATAGGCACAACACTGCAGTTGCTCTGTGTTACCATCTCCCTTAACCCCTGTGCCCCCCGCTCCCTTCACCAGATGTGCATGACAACCATCTGCCTTCCCACAGTGTGACTGGGAATGTTCCTGTTGTGTTACCAAAAGCCAGTGGGCCCTCTCCCTGGCAGAGCAGCTGTGCTGGTGTGTCCTGCACATCCATGAAGGAATGCATGTGACAAAACCCAGGACTGCCCCCCCCCTCAGTGACCCAGAGTGACGTTTGCAGCTCTGTCACTTGCCTTAGCAGCAGGACCTGCTGCCCTCTGGGATGGTGCCTGGGAAGGGCTATGATGACGCTTTGTATTAGCATTGCTGCTGTCACCAACCGGAACAGGAACAGCGAAGTACCAGGAGCTGTCTTGTCCCAACTTGAAGTGGGGTCTGTGGTTTGTGCATGTGTTTTCTTAATGTTACGGTTTTGCTTTAAATAGCACAAGTATAAAAAGTTTTAGAAGAAAACTCCAAGATTATTTTATCTGTTACACAAAGAAATAGGAGAAGCAGCAAAGGAGAGGAAAATTAAATTAGAAGCCATATTTATGTGTGGCAAGACTAACTTCGCCTACTTAATGAGACAGTAAGCTGGAATCTGAACAGATCAGCAAAGTCTTTGTTTTATAAATATGCTGTCATTCAACAATACTGTGTACTAGAACGTTGGCTAAAAGGTGGCCCTGTGTTGTAAAGCAAGTTATGTACATACGTCATCACAGTTGCCCCTTTTAGCTTTGCAGTGTTTTATTTGTGCAGTTCACACAAGAGGACTCTATGGGTGACATCCTGTGACAAGGTCTAAGAAAGCCACATCCAAGCTGCACCTCGCACGCACACTGTCTGTGGTTAGCACAGTGTTTCCCCGAGGACCGCGGTAGTTCAAAAGGCTGTGCCAGGAAATCACCTGAGGGCACCGCAGTTGTTCACCAGTGCCCCAGTTTTCATGCTCCAAGTTGCACTCTTGGCGTCTGCAGCAGCTGGGGACTGTTCTCTCCCTTCCTAAAGGCTGCCACTGTGCCTGAGTCTGTGCGTCAGAGCTGTCATTTCAAGCCATCTGCAACGTGCTGCTGCTTATTTAAATGTTAACTTGTTTGCTTCTCAAAACATGCAAGAAAGGAGAAAAAGATCATGAAACAATTATATAGAGCTTTGCAAGGCCTTTCTCACTCACTTCCTTCCACAGAAACAAGTAAGGACCATCTGATGAAAATTCTGCAGGAGGGAAGAAGGCAATTAATTTCAGTTGCAGATCCTGAATTTACCAAACTTAATTGCTTTAGCTACTCTTCTTTTTTTTTTCAGTGGTGCACTGGAAGCTTACGTTCAATCAGTCAGAACAAGAGAGGGGAAGGAATTTGCACCAGTCTACCCCATAATGGTTCAGCTGCTGCAGAAAGCCATGTCAACCCTTCAGTGAGCACACTTGGAAAACACTCTCGACATATGGAATGGACACATTCACAGTCGGGGGTCTTTGGTGCCACAAATGTATTTACGGTTCATGTAAATTATTCCCAAATACAGAAGCTTTACAATGAAACGTGTTTACCTACTTCATCTCTGAAACTTGTCTTCTTGCTTTACTTTCACATTGCAGGAACTTATACAGAAATATTATAAGGAAATTGCACAACTTTTATGTGCTGTAAGTCTACATCTAATTGAAACATTCTTAAGCATTCCTTTTGAATTTAGAAAAGTGTAAAATTAGAACTCAAATATTACAGTATAATTGCTGAATATCTCAAATAAGGAAGCAGCTCTTTTCCTACAAGTATGGTTTAAACAGTTGGATACATTTTAGCCTTATTCAGAAAACTGAACTTCTGAAATGCTAGAATCATCAGTTTCCATCTAAAAATCACTAATTTTAACAGAAGGAAAAATATTTATAACTAACCTAAATGATTCTCTATTGCACTGCTACTTGCTTAGAAATAATTTATATTTATTTCAACTCTCTTTTTGCTTAAACTGTAATAAAGAACATTGACTATCGAATCTTGAAATCAGTATTTGAAATTCTTCAACATCTTCCTAATGGCAAAGCATAAAAATATACTTTCGATGGGTTCATGTAAAGACTTCCATGCAGAACATGCTCACTGCTGCAGGGCTGAATTAGTGATTGGTCTTCTTCATTTTATAAAATACACAACACCAAATTTTAATGAATTTATTTGAAATAATATACAAGAATATAGTGTGCAAAAATCTTAGGGGCAACATCATGTAGACGTGTCATAAACTGAAATTTACAGTTGTGATTCTTAAAAAAAAAACAACGCACAGCTGTTTAGTACAGGAAAAGCCATGATTGTAAAAGTTCACAGCAGAAGCAAATTGTAATCCTAATGCAGCTGCTCTAATTTTAGACAGTTGGAGAAGAAAAAAAAGTAAAGTGCAAGTGTTGCACGTAGAGTTAAGTGCAAAGTTTGCCCCCACCATAAAGATGTCTTATGGCAAAATAAAATATTGTAGAATATGTGGCAAAGACAAAACACAGAGTTATAACTATGATGGTGATGGTATCAACAGCACCATTTTTCTTGAGATAACGCTATTTTTTCGTTTCATCCTCTCCCAGGCCATTGTTTCCACCATGAAATGACAGCTCTCACTAGTGCCAGCTGATGCAAAAATACCTCCCTTGTGGATACGGGTTTTATAAGTGGCATCCCAAGCAGCAGCTCCTTTGCTACATCACACCATGCTCTCCATTCCCACACGTTCTGGTAACTTGCTGGCAGCGGGGCAGGCTGGGAAGCTGGAGACTGATAATACACTTTGCCATTTCAGAAAACCCCAGGCCCCATAATTGCAATTAATAATACGGTTGTGCAATACATATTAATCAGCAATAAGAATCAATGTATACAAACAGCTGTTACATATTTTAAAATTCCCCTTTTTGTACATTTTCTTTTAAAAATAAACATTTATACACATCTCCTTCGCCTCTTTCTAAAGTACTTTAGCACCACAGGATATCCATTTTCAAGCCTATATTACCTGATACATATATGAAGTTTGGAAGAAAAATAAGGCAATTTGGTTTAAAATGCTGATAGTTTTAGCTTACTTAATGTTCTATTGTAAAAAGCAAATCTGCACTCCGATCATTTCCAACTTGATGGTGCCAGTATTTTATGGTCACACAGAGTCACAAAAAATAGTAAGACCTTGATCTTTTGCATCTTCTTGCCATTGAGCAACAGCCATTTTGCAAACACAGAGTTAACAGAAAAATTCTGGCTTAATGCTGTTGTGAGCCCTGAGAAAAGAGAAGAGAAAACCAGGTTAGCAGTTACCAAGCAAAGGGGAAGCAGATCTAACCTTAAAACTAGCAAACACTTGTTCTGAAAGCCACAAGTACTTTTCACTGGTCAGTTATTCAGAAGAAAACAAAAAGGCCAAAACCAGACATCAAGACTTCTCTGTCACAGCCTGGAGTCCACCAGTCATTAGTAAGGTAACCAAGCTGCAAACATTTCAGTTCACTGAACTAAAATAATTTAAAAAGGCATTTCCTGATGTAACACTGAGGTTCTACAGATCCTGTTCTCTTGGCCTGAAGCCCCTGAGGACAAGGAAAATCCTACTACAAGGCAGTGTAAGAAAGCCATCCTTCCTACTGAGGCCAACTCATCACTACTCCTCTCAGCTACACAGAAATGCCTCTGAGTTGCCTGAAGCTCACAGGTGAGTGTGTGATCTCACCATCCAAAGCCCAAGACTGCAGTAGTGTAAAAGCAGAAAAAATAAAAAGTAATATTTTAACTAAACCCACAAGGAAATCTAACATAAGATGACACTGTTGATAAAAACAGAATGCAGTGAAAAAAAACCCAGCTTTTTCCTAGCAGCTGGGATTTGGTGGAACCTTCTGCAACAAGGGACTGGAAACTCAGCAAAACGTACAGCAGAAAGAAGCAACTTAAATGTAGGAGCATTTCTTATTCAGTCTTAAGGCAACACTTGTATATACTCTTGAGAAAGCAGCCTCATTTACACATGAAAGGAAGGGGGGTAACTTGAGGATGAAATCTTACACCACATGGATGGTTTCACCAACCATGAAGTCCACACCACACTTCAAGCTCCTGCCCAGGCATAAAATGGCTGATGAAAGCACTTGGCATTCTGTGCACCTCAGTGATCTCTCCTTCCAACCTACTCCTCTATTTGAACAAGCTGAATCTCCTTTTTTTTGATGTGTGCTTTATATGATGGTTCAGCTTGAAAGCCGTTCTCTGTAATACATCCACCACCTACTAATCCACACCTACAATCTTAGACTGATGGCTTTCTACAAAGTGCAAAACAAATTATTTCCCTACAGAAGTAGCGTTATCTACTGTATTTATTTTACACTTAAACGCAGTCAGAAGTCAAAGGGATTCACCGGGAAAAAATTATTTTGCTCCCTTAATATCTTCATATATGCTGGTATAAATAAGGATTAAAAAAACAGAAAAAGGTAAAGAAAAAGCTTTTACTGAACAAAAAAATTTTAGGTACAACCTTATAAACTCATTTACTTCGAACAAAAGGTCATGTGCCCTTCCTCCACATTTCACAAGCACACTCACTTCTCAGTCCAACAGAATTCACAAAACTCTCAAAATATTCAGAGAGAAAACCTCTCCTGAAGAAGGTCTGGGCTACCAAGCATGCAACTTATACTGCACAAACCCCACTGTAGCTACCTGTATGAACACATATAAGTGCATAGTGAAAAAGACTGCTTCACAAACATACAGAATTTGTTCGTTTTCTTTTCCAACAGTCAGGATTTAAACGTTTCTGCTCTTCTGCCAAGGCCTTGGCTTCTAGTGTATACATCCGTCTTTCCTCATTTTTCATCTTCTTCCACCTGTCCCCGAGTATCACACTTATGGCTCTGCAAGATAAATGTTTACAATGTGGTCAGGACGGTGCTAAGAAATACCCTGATTTGTTTCTTTTTTTATCTGAGAACTTTAAAAAAGACAGAAGTTAAATGGGGGAATAACACACAAGGAAAAATCAAGTGTAGCATTTTTAACAATCATGTTTCTGGTTATATTCTCATCACTCTTGTAACAGTTAAACAGCTGAGACTTCTGTGTTAGCTGAGCATGGGTCAATGCACATTCTAACATTTCAAAGGGTGTACATTTGAATACACAGCAACTGGCATAAACCAGCAAAATAGGGATGTTAAAAAAACCACCACCAAATGGTAACTCACATTTGTTTTGCTCTACTTTCATATTAAAAGATAATATGACAGATTTGCTGAAAATATGTTCTCTAATAATTAGGGCAATGAACTGAATATGACCTCAGCCAAACAAATATTTGATTAACTCCAAGCCCCAATGTCTATTTAATCAATATGTGTAGCTTCCTCCACCTTTAATCCATGCTGGGCAGAACACAATGGTAAGTTCCCATTCCTGTGCAAAGGGACCCATTTGTTCTAACACATCTATCACCATTTCCAGAAGCTAAATTAATTCCTTTCCTACTCTCTCTAAACTCTAGGTCTTTTGAGAACATTTCCCTTTATTATCGTGCCATATTGCTTAACTGCACTCCCAAATGTTGGATCAATATCCCATTAAAGCTTTAACTCCATCCTTCAGCTGAACAAAAATCTCTAAACAACAGCTCTTTTATCAATGACAATTACAAGCTAATGAGTAGTTTGAACACTTTGGCTTCAGATTACAGGGATGAGAGTTCTATGATGGGCTTTAAGAAAAAGGTGGACACAACTAAGTCCTTTGCTTTCTACTATTAACAAGTTCCTTGCTGGCAGCAAAGCTATTCATAGACTTTCTAACTGACTGTGGAGTGTCATCAACCATTTCCATAACATGACACATACAGCAATTCTGAAGGCTTTTCTGCACCACACCAAGAAAATGGATTTTGAATCCTGCAAGACTTTTTGGTACCATTCAGACTTTCCCAGAGCACTCAGGGAGCACAGCCTGACCTGCACTGGGGCTGCCCTTCAGCCTGTGCTGTCACATGCTCTGGTGACTACTCAGAGCAAACTCCTCAAGCTGCCACCAGACCCCACCAACATCAAACCCATTTGCACAGCCTGTCTCTTTGGCGATGGAATTTCTGGTTTTATATCCTAACTGAGAACCAGTATCTTTGGTCTGTCATCAGAAGCAAACACACCCCAGTTTAATCAGCAGATTTTTCATGTTTTGACAGTGTCCAGAGGCAAATCAACAGAAACCTGTCTGCTTTGGGTCACCAGTTTGTACTGGGTCACTCACACCCCCAGGAAAGAACATGGTGACCCAGAGAGAGGAGGTTTGCTGAAAAAGCAAATCAAAATGCACTATGAAATCTTTGTGTTTCAAAACAAAAATATTATTTTCCTCATCTTTAGAAGGTTCACTACTCAAATTATTCAAGGATTTCTGAATGCACAACTAAGTCCAACAACGGTTACAGTGAGAATATCTAGAAAATAAACAAGTGCACCCTAACACCAGTTTCTCAAACATGGTCTTACAGCCCACAGTAGTTTTAAGTATCCTGTGACTCTTGACTCCTGCTTTGTTTGTTTACAGCTCTCTCTCTTGCTCACATGGCTTGAGAGCTTCTTTGTCTCTGAACAGACTGTTGAACTCTGAATACCTCAAGTTCTGTCCTGTCTTACAGGGGTAAGAAAAATAAAGTAACTGTAACAAACATAACTCCAAGGTATAGAAGTAACTACTACATTGTAACATCTACTCAGTAATCTGAAAATGACACAAACTTACATTTAAAAAAAAAAGAGTTGTCTCTGAACAGCCAAATAAATGCCTCAGCAACACTTTAGCAACAGTAGCTAAATTTCTGCAACATCAATTATCCCTAACTCTGTTTGTGCTGTACTGTGTTTTATGTATGCCACGAAACTGCACCCAAATGCACTGCCTTCCAAACAGGGCAGTGAGCAGTGAATGCATTCTGAAGCTCACTTGTAACTTTGTCATCACTTTCCTTCAAGGTAAACCTCCTCACTGAAATATTCAGCTTATTTTCACATCCATGCAGCTGCAGCTCCAGTTCACGGCATCCATTTGAAATCAGCATTCTCAATTAAATGTATAACCATCATAAAATTTCCTGGCTGATATTCGGTTCCATTTCTCATTGATAGTTGCAATGAATGTGAAGGCAGCAGATCTGCTTCACTGAACTTACTATAAACATTACAGAACATCATCACTGGGATACACAAGACTGGCTGGGATTTAAGGATGGGCTGTTTACAAAGCAGGATTTTATTTCTCAATAGCAGTTACAGCCTCCTTACTAGAACATTATAAAATAGCCAAAACCCCTTTCAAAGCACTGTCAACTTTAATTTTTCTACCAGATTTAGTACTAGAATTTTTATGTCACAATGCAAAGTTTTCATAACATTACATACATTAAAAAAATCTAAGATCAGTGCGTGTTCATGTGCTTTAGTTTCTATTTACATATGCATAATTAGCACAAAATATTATTTAAAACATATGTACTAGAGATCTTTATAAAAAACATTTAGAAGTGAATGTACCTATAGATTAAGAACAGAAGAACAAACTAACAAAGACCCGTCCCCCAAACAGTCATACAGCTCTTCCTGCAAGTTTCAGCAGATTGTTGAATGCCTTTAGGACAAGCAAAATTTGGCAATGTACTGTCTGGATTAAGATCTTTCAGATATCCTAACAATCAGTACTCCATTATTCAAAAGGATATACAGACTGGAAATAAATGCTTCTAACTTCATGAACAATTTCCAATATTATGTCAAGACATAATTAGAAGAACCAGAAATTCCCTTTTTTCCATTACAGCACACAAGCAGAGCACTTCCTCACTCATCAGTGAAAACAAAGACTGTTCTGCATTTGTGACTCTGCTGATGCACACATATACATGTATCTGTTGCTTTACCCAAATGCTTTCTCAGAAATTAAGTTTGCCAAAATTGGCTTGTATCAAGTTCACTGCATACTGTAAATATTTACAGTCCACCCCTAAATTACCCTTCATGTTAGCATCTTTCAAAACTTGTTCTTAAAACAATATACACACATTGTATTTTAAATGCAAAATTCAGGCCACAGAGGGAGAGAGAGATTCTGCTAGCTCACCCCTAATAGCAAAAGTACAGTTTATATCATTACCTGTTGTCTTTCCCTGGATACATCTGAGTGTATTCAACTCTGTATTTTTTGGCAAAAAGCATGAAGGCATTCATTGGTCTTTTGCACTTGTTTGGAGAAGTGGCACTCACAGTACTTGCAGTCCCTGAGCTGTGGCTTTTGCCAGCTTTGCTGTACAAAGGATTGGAGGAAAGATGTGACGATGCAGGAGAGGCACAGTTTTTATTACTGCATTCTGATCTCTCAGCATCTTGATTGTTTGATCCTCCACAGGACAGAGACGCGCGGCGCTGGCGGGCCATGCTGCTGAGCACATACACTGCAGAGGAGTCCATCGGTGTGAAATCGTAACTACAAGAAAAAGACATCATAAAGTGATCCGATTAGGGATTTTCACGTAAAATCCCTAAAATATCTGTTCACTCTTCAAACTGTACTACATTTCTAGTATCCTGGTCTCTTTTGTGTGATATAAAGATTTGTGCTTGATGCAGATGTCAGTGCGAAAAACAAAAACCCACAACAAGAGTCTGGCAGATAGATTAGTATTTTCTTCAATGTGATGGCAGACTGCAACTTCACACGTTCTGCTGTGTACTTTCAACTCCCCCACCTGTGTATCAATTAACTATACACTGTCTTCAAATTCCATCGTCTTTTGAAATACACTTCTTTCTTTCTGCTTCTGTCCTTACCATAAATCAAGCCTGGTCAGTGAATGACAGGTACTGAAAGGGACAACTGATGTGGAAAGAATAAGCATTGAGTTCACTTGCGTATACATATTAAGGACAGATATGAAAGCACTAAATTAAAATAAATTACATGCATTGCTGTGCAAGTAACTTCTCTCGGCAGTTAAATACACACTATGTGACACACAAACCTTCCACTGAGATAACACCACTTTTTAGAGCCCCGTGACGTCTCACCATTTGGTGCAGCGCTGACAAACGCCTGCCCTCTAGTGACAAAACCGCGACATTCCTCGGCATTTCAAGGTATTTGAACAGCTTTGAGGAGTTGTTTCCATAGTATTTAGACCTCCAAGTACTCCAAACTCTTGCAATTTTTAGTTGACCGACAACTACAATTAACCTCTAAGCGCTACTGAAGAAGTGTAATTCCACAGACTATCTGTTACCATCTCCAGGTGTGCAGATACAGCCTAGGAAGCAAAGGCTATGCTGTCTTCAGCACACTATATCGATAGAGCACACTTGGAAAGGTGCTACTCAATCATAAATCACTAAGTTACCACCACAAAATAAACACAAAACATACATATGCTAAGGCTCCACTCACACACTGCTCAATGTGGCTAATAATTGCATAATTTAAAGTCAAAATAAGGGCTCTGAAAAGCTTTTTTCTGAACACGAAGTAGAACTACTAGCAAGGAAATAACTGCATGTGGTAGTCCAGCCCCAATCTGCAAAGGTAGCTCCTTTTGTGGGACAGTACCACAAGGAAGAGTGGAGCCTGAAGGGTTGCTTCTAACATCCTTAGGAAAGTACAAAGCAGCGAAGAAGGGATAATGCTGACAACCTTGCAGGCTATCACGAGACAAGGAGAAATGACCTCCCTGTTCTACAACAGTCCAGCACTCTCCCTATTCCCAATCTCCTTCCCTACTCCTCATCTCCTTCCCAAAACACAGCAACAGGATTTTGTTTTTTAATTCTTCTGTCCTGTTAACCACAACTGCTGCTGCACACTTCCTTCTCAGTCACTTACTCCCTTCTTCCCAGAAAGAAAGGCAAGGAATTTGAAGTGTTCAGGCAGAATTCAGCTGGGCTGCAGGATTAGTAAGGAGCCAGAAGTCCAGTTTCTTCAGTGATATGTAGCTATAGTGATTCTAACAGCTCTCTATGCATGCAGTTCAGAACAGGAGTTAGTAAGAAGAAAAAAAAAAACAGACAGCAAAGGAGTGAAGCCAAGCAATCTGAACTTGCTTTCCATGCCAGATTGAAATCACACAAGAGCTCCCAGGGCTTGAACTGCAAATGGCATTTTAAATTCCTTTTTTTCTACTGTAAAAAAACCCAAAAAGCAACTGGACTAAAAACAGATGTTAAAAAGGCACTAACATACAGGAGAAGATGGATTCTACTAAACCTAGAAATCTTAAAATAGTATGGAAAAAAATCTTTAATATTTCGTTTGAATCTTAGAATCACTTATTTTGGACAGGACCTCTGAAGGTTATCTGGTTGAACTTCTAGCTCAGGAAAACCTCGAAGTTAATCAAACTCTGAAGTTAGGTAGGTTTGCTATAATACAAAAGAATCCCAAGAAAAAGAATATACAAAAATAGGAAGTAATTATGAAAGTACTATATTCTAAAGCCATAGCACAAGCATTTATCACTAAAAAACTACTCAGATAATTAAGATACGTAGCTGCATAGGAAGCACAAGGTTAACAGCTGGCAGACATACTACTATGGGAAAATTGTACTAGGTTTTTCAAACATAATTCACTTTACCTGAAGAATTTATACAGGTAATATATATATTTTTACTGCTCTATCCAATCTGGCTTAAAATATTATAAAAAGAGGCTGAAGAGTTATTTTATTCCAAGGTACTACTTTGCAGTTTAGTGGAGTACATCATTACACAGCTTTTCTAGTCCTGAGTATTCATTTTTCCTATCATTTATCTTATATTACCAAAACTATTCTCTCTTTGCTCTATATAATGCTTCAAATTCTTCTAGACTTAAGGTGCCTACATTAAATACAAGAACCACTGAGGCCACTTTATCCAAAAATTACCTTTTAAATGTATCAAAAACACCTGAATCATCAAAGTTAATGGCATCAGGGTGTCCAGGAGGTAGACACAGATCTCCAAGATGCATTTCACAGCATGGAATGCCATGCTGTACCACAGTCAAGCTTGGATAAAAAGATGACCAACCTGAAGTGGTAAAGAGTTAAATTAGACAAACGGCCAGACAATCTCTCCGGTTCTTCATGGAGCAATCCTATATCTCTAAATTACATAATTTTATAAAAATGTTCTGATGTAGTTTCTTTCACCCAAAAGAAAAATCAGAAACACTTAATTAGGGAATTCTTACTGCAAACAGTTCATTTTTATCTCAAATAAAATCTCATTCTAGCAAAAAGTATCAAAACCTGGAAACTTTTACCATCATAAGTTCCATGTCTAGCAAGTGAGAAAAGCCTCTTATTTGGAGCTCTTTCTCCCCCGCCCTCCCAGTTTTTCTGCTTTCCTGAGCTCCATTTATATATTCGATCAAATCTTCCCTTAAGATATAGGCAGTCTTCCTGTAGCTTTATGGCTTTACAGTTTTGTTTGTTCAAATTCTGGATTTCTTTACAAAGACAGTAAATTGTTTCTACACCACAACTTTCTATCAATTTCTTGAACAATATGGGATGCCAATAAAATCTGTAATCACTTACTGAGAATATTTTAATATAAAACCAACCGTACTTGTAGTATTTCATACCTTTATTTTTAACATAAAATGGATGGTCGAGTCTGCATTCTACGGTAAGCAAGCCATCCTCCACTGTGCCAGGATCAAAAGTCAGCTTCAGCACTGACTCACCACAGGAAATACTTTCTTCGTGAGAAATCAACTTTAGACCATTGGAACCATAGTCCTGTAAACACACACACAGTTCAAAAAATTTCCCCCCAAAAAAGCCTATACCTGTGTATACTACAGGTGTATATTCATCATCGTACACTGTACACCAACATTTTAATTAGTATTTCTATCTTGCTGATCAAGATGATGTAACATTCAAAACATACCTAAATGAATTAAATTCAAGTACTTTATAGTAAGATACTTGAATAGCTCTAGACATCTTAAATGTCAACCTGTCTTCCTGAGATGGCAATTAAAAGCACAGGGATAATATAAGAATCTCTAAATATTTGCTACAGGTATTGAAATAAATTTATTAGAACTTATAGTTACCTTGTAAGGGCTCACTGGGAGATCTCCCTCTTTTCCACAGCTTTCAGATCTTGCAAACTCTTCAACATCCTGCCATTCTTTATTGCGTCCTTTATGAAAGCACAAACGAGAGCCTAACATTTTTTCAAGGGAAAAAAATTAGTGTTAGGTAAAAAAGTCCTTCTTACCAAAAAAAAAAAAAAAAGACAAGACAAAACAAATACTTATTTGATGGTACGTGTTATTTTACCTTTTAGAAAACAATGCCAAACAGTTGAGGGCCAGGAATGGCACCATCCTAAATCATCATCATCTGAAAGTGATGACATGCAGAAAATGCCAGATTCTGATTCACTATTCGCCTATTAAAAAAAAGCAAAACAGTGTTGATATTTTACTGCAGAAGATTTAAGATTTTAGGGCTGGTCTTATATGTCTTAAGACAGTCACTAATTGCACCTGTGGCGTCATTTTGCCTCAAATACCAATAGGAATGTAACACAGAGATTTAAGGAATGCAGTAAATATGAATGGAGCATTTTCATCTCCTTTTCTGAGATGCATCCCGAAATTTTTGGGTTTCATTCTCTGAGATTCATTTTTACACACCTATGGATTATCTAATGCTTAGGTGTAAGCCTTTTACAAACTATCACTCTTTGGTCATCCACAGATTCACTCAAAGCACATGTTACTCTATGGTCCAATTACTGGAAAGCTGCAGGTTCAAGCTGGTTCCAGATAAATCTCTTGGAAAAATTCAGTACCATTAACAGACAAGTTTCAGATAAAAATTAATACTCAGGAAAGGGAGACATGGGACAGACAGTATTTGTGCGTCTAAAAGGAGAGAGATCCATATTTCCTTTTGAGGTTGCAAATGAGTTAAGAGAGTTTTTTAAAGCTTGCTACAGAGGGAACTACAGCAGTAGCAAAGTATTCTTAGAATGTGATCTCTTCAGAAAAAATGTGAACTCTATGAAGCAGCACTACAAGCCTACCCTGTGTGGTAAAAAGAAACAGAAAATCCAGCTTAAATAGAAATGGTATTGGTACTAAACAGATTATTTTTTAAACCAGTTTCCCTTTTCAAAGAACTTAACTCATTACTCATACATCTTCATTTTAAAATGTTTCAGAACAACTCACCCTTTCGTGTCTGACTGGTGTTTCATCCACATCATTCTTGGAAAAGTTAGGATCGTTGTTTGAAGATCCTGGTGGAGGACGTGCATAGGAATGTAAACTTTTGCTTGTAGCTATTATGTGAACAGGAGATGATCTACAATAAAAACAAGTATTTTAAAATAGCTCAGATTAAGACAACTTGGGACTTCGCTGCCGTTACTCCAAAATGCTTTTATTGCAAATATTTCTGTTTGAGTGAGCTGAACACCAAATAAACCTCCCACACACTAGTATTCAAATGGGATGATTAAAGAGTGCAAGCTCAGGCAAAGAGAATATTTAGCATAACTCCTGCGCAGCTTCTATACAGCACCCAAATGACAGTATTACTTCCACAACAGCATCTCACTGTCACAATGCTGAAGTTTTTACAAATATATTGAAGTGAATACCCCATTCTTAAGAGTACACAAAGACATCTGCTCTGCCCTAATAATTAAATCTCAACTGCATTACTATTAACAGCACTGCATTTAATTTTCTAAATATAAACCTAAGACTAAGATGTAAAATGAGAAGTGAAGCCCACAAATTTTCAGGATTCCGCACTGCTGCTCACAGCCTTATGGAATTTACAGATCACAGACCTGAAACAGTTAGCACTAAAATATACTTTGCATTAGGTTTCCAATTAGCTCTGTTAAAAAAAAATCCAAAGTCAGTGCACTAGAAAGCATTAGGAATTTAACACAACAAATTCTTTTTAATTTTTCATCTGCTGCTTCACATGAAGTAAACATCCATAATTTCTGGGCCTGCTTTGACTAGGCAATGTCGTTATATCATCCCACCTCATTCACGGGTGGAAACTAAGCAGCTTTTGCACCAGACTCTGAGATGAGTCCTGTGCATACTTTCACAGAACAATAAAGATACTAAACAGATCAAAGAATAGAGCTCCAGTTCAAATTCAGAAGGTATAAAGAGTGAAGGAAATGTTTCTGGAGACACAGTATTACAAATCCCCATGGTTCAAAATTGAAAAGAATGTCAGTACCTGTTATAAAAAGCGCATTGCATCAAAGGACTCTGAGGACTTGTGGCTATATTTGCTAATTCTGTCAACCAGTTCACCCCATTCTCACAAGAATAAGCATTTTCTGGATTGCTGTTTGAGGTATGTTGGCTCCATGAAGGCCTTGAACATTCCTGATGTGAAACATCAGCACCAAGCTGAAAAAGTGCAGGTGGGGTAGAATCTGTCTGCACAGCCTGTAATTCAGGAAGATCATCTACAAACAAAAGCACAGATTACCATAATTATACCCAATTCTAGTTGACATCAAATATTGCAAATTTAAATAAAAAAGGAACCACAATATTTTTATTGTTTTGTATCACAACTACCAACATTTTACAAATCCTATTCGTAATCCTGACAAAATGGCCACAGAAATAGCAACACCTCTAGTCTAGCGTACAGTCACACAAGAAATTTAAGAAAAAAATAAGTAACTATATAAAAATGTAGTCCTGGTACCAGTTTACACAGAATTGTACTGCAGAACTATGCAAAAGGTAGCATAGTTACACGCTTAACCGAAATATCAAAACATTCAAGAAAAGGCAACTAAATTAATCTGTCCTAGCAGGTGTAACATTAAAAATTATCAATATCAAAGGCTATTCAAAATAAAAGTTTTCCTCGTTCCACCAGGGAACTGGAATTAAGTAAGTCAGAAATCATGAAAGCTGAGTATACAGCCTGGTAGGGGTGAATTCCTGTCAGTAACCTACACCTTCCACATCCCATACAGAATAGCAGAATAGAGCCCAGCATGTTAACAGAAGCCTGTGTTATGCACTGCTACGTAACTAAGTTTCATTATTCTTAACCACTCCATGAGTTCAATTAAATGTGTTAATATTTCACCGATTATATCAATACTTTCTAATGTACATGCTATTTTTCTCCAGTACATAAGAACTGAAGTTAAATGTTCCTCCAGCCCAAAATCTTTATTTGCAGCAGATCTAAAGCAGCATAATTTCTCTTTAGGAGGAGCTCTTGAGCGTTGTGTTTGTTATTCTTGTGCCAAAAAATTGTTTCTCTGGGGATTAGTAGCAGAAATTTGTGGTTCTGAGTTCAAGAAAACATTTGAGTCAACAGGTCAGTGTGTAAGAACTGAAAATGGGTTAAAGGGAAAAGTGACTTCAAAGTAAGACCTTCAGATGTCACAATTCACTGTCACATTCCCTGTCCTACTTAAGTCAAAAATCAGCATCAGCTTCCAGTAATTTCAGTACAGGAAATCTGCAATGAACTTCAAAATTCAGCTTCTCTTGAAAAAGTCATGTTATTTACCAAGTTCCATGTGCTCATCACAGGATGCATATCCAGGAGAAGAGGGCAGGTTTTCATTACACTTCAGCAACTCCAGTGACTCGTTCATTCCCGAAGTTCTCTTGTCCACTACCAGAAGGAGTTTCTGAACTGCATTAGGCATTTGATTTGTCTTCACTTCCCACACCATGTTAGGATGCTCCAAAGCATCTGACTTTAAAGAGACAGAGGTTAAAAACTTGTATGCATGGGAACTGGTTTAAGTTGCATCTGACACGGTACTTCATTACCAGAACTCCACAGTCCTTTGAGTATCACAGCATAATTTAGGGAAGTCTACAGATGATCTTGTACAATCCCTGCAGAAAGCAGAGCTAACTCTGAAGTTGGGAGGCTGCTTGGGGCCCTGGCAACTTGAGTTTCTAGTATCTTGAAGGATGGAGATTCCCTGACACTTCCTGGGAACCTGTTCCAGTGACCACTCTTGCTGTAAAGAAGCCATTCCTTACACACATTTGAACTTTGCTTGCCACAGCCTGTGCCCACTGCCTCCAAGATCTGAGGTTATCTGCTCAACCACCATTCAAGCCAATGTAAACAACATTCACTGGTACCCTAAGCCTCTCATCCCATCACAGAAGGCAATCAGACGGGTCAGACAAGATTTGACTTCAGCTAATCCATTCCAGCTATTCCCTAACCCAGACAATTTCTTGCCTTGTAAGACATGGTTGTCAGGAGGATTTGCCCCATAATATTCCTCAAGGTTAAGGTTAGGCTGGCCAGCCTGTAATTTCCTCATATCCTCTTCCTTGAAGCCAGATGTGACATTTTCTTTCTTCCAGACATTGGGAGCCCTCCTGCCAACAAATCCACTGCCTTTCGGAGACCCTCCTCACAAGGTGTCCCTGCCCACAGCAAGGTGCTTGATGATCTTTAAGGTCCCTTCAAGCCCAAAACAATCCATGAATGACACTGGCCAGCTCCCTTGGAGGCATCCATCCAGTGCATGCCTCACAGAACTGGCCTGCCCCTGACTTGCTCCTCTTCTACTGTACACAAAGAAGTGTCTCACTCTGTCAGACCCATGTGGTTGCACCCAGGGACTTGCGGAAGCTGGAAACAGGCCTTGCGAATAAAGATCAAAGCAAAAATGTTGCCCTCAACCTTGTGACATCAGGTCTCCTGTGCCACTTAGCACCAGCCCCAAATTCTCCCTAGTCACCATTTCACCACTGTGGCGTCTCCACAGAAGCCTTTTCCAGTGCCCTTCACATCCCTTGCCTCCAGGTGCAGTCTCAAGCACAGTGGACTGCAAACATCCTGAACAGCATTGCAAAGGGAAAGAAAAAGAAGCCTTTACTAGTAGATTTCACTGCAGTTTCATTTCCCTAAATCTCAGCACTGTAACATTTATCCCAAAAGCATTATTTTAAATTATCTTCAGCAGAGCACTGCATGCTTATTCTACACAACCACTGCCTCTAAAAGCTGGCAAACAAGGTTATCCAATCTTTAGTAATTTCGTTATCTACTAGGTTTTTTCAGATGATGATGAATTAAAGCTACTATAACATGATTACCTTGTACTTTAATGAAGTGTCATTGAAAAAGTAATCACAAGACCCTCATAAAGGAGCAGGAAACACAGCTCAGTAAGAAATAAAATCTGAGAAGTCTACCTCCATGTTCATGTCCACTAAGTAAGGCACATTAAAAAAATAAAAACAACAGCTAAAAACAGTCTAATATTTTCACATCACAAAATGACTGGGGTTGGAAGGGACCTCTGGAGATCATCTAGTCCAACCCTCTCACTGCTACAGCCGGTTCACCTACAGCAGGTTGCATGGGATTGTGTCCAGGAGGGTTTTGACTGGAAAATTTTTAACCTTCTCATCTCTTAATCTTTCAAATACATGCAAAACTTAGAGAAACTTGCATGCCACACATAAAAGAATGTTTGATTCTACTCAAATGGCACTACTACAAAGCTAGGTCAGTTTATTCTGATTTTAAGGAGGTGGAGCAGAAAGTTTATTTGATTTGAATTTGTTTTCATTTCTGTGGCCAGTCAGTGACATTAATTTCACCTCCAAGAAACATCTTTAATGCAAATTATTCCTCTATCACCCATGTGGGACAGTAGAAGTACAGAACACCACGAGAGCAGAAAGCTCAGCCATTTCTGCAGAAAGCTCAGACCTCAGTAGAACAGGTCAGGACCTTGAAGATTATCTCCAACTAATCAACTCTGAAAAGCCACTCCTTGTTTTTCTGGCTTGTGTACGTCCTTCCTTTCCCCCTTTCTGCTTTGCTTTTTGCTCTATTTTTTCCTCTCTTCTTTTCCCATTTTCCAGCCGAAATGAACAAGCTAACTTATTTTTGTAACGCTACCTTCTCCCTTCTTCCTGCCAGGTGCCAAGATTTGAAAGCACCTGCCCTGGTATCCCAACATACTGAAGGTCAGCAATAAGGTAGAGACACAACATGCTAATCTGACAAGAAAGATACTTGCTTGAGAAATGAAGTGTTCCTCCAAGTCACAAGAATTTCTCTAAACCAAAGCCACCCACGTACAAAAGCCAAAAAATCCTCTAACAAATGAATTACAAAGAAATCATAAAAGACTTACAAAGAAAAACAAAGAAAGTGCCCAACTTTACTTTTTAATGTTTTTATTCTACTTGATTAAAGCCTGTTATGGACATCACGTGTTTCTCTTGTCCTTAGCCTTTCAATGTTTTAGAACATGAAACAGAATGGTCATTAATTCGTCTGTAAAGATTTTTTAAAATTCAGCTTCATGTTCAAAACTTGTTGTGTCAGATGTTTTTTGGAAACATGCTTCACGGGACTGTAATTACTACTGTCGTCTTTAGAGGCTAAGCGAAATTATTTATTGTTTTGTGCTTTAAAATAACTTGTCATGCTAAAACAAACAGCAGTATTAACAAAGACATTATTAACTGAACCATGTCTATTTCTGAGGGACAAAAATAAATGTGTGACAAGAGTAAATAAAGGCTGTGGCTGAGAAGGGGTTCAGCAGGAACTGGGCAGCATCCACCCAAACCGCACTGCGCAGGAATGCCTGGGTGGAAGTGCTTCCCGTGTTTTTTTTTCCTCCTGGTATTTGCCCTCCTTCCCCCAACCCACCGCCGAAGACTGAGGCAACATCTAACGCCTGAGCAACGCGCTGGATGGAGTTTAATTTGAACAGCTTCTCCAAGCAAAACACAGCATACTGGCAAGACTGGATCTATCCCAGGGACTTTTCCTGGCGCAGCTGCTTTAATCAGGGATCCCCGCTCCTCATTCCCGGCCGTGCCAGGGAGCGAAGCGCAGGCAGAGCGTGATTCACCATGTTTTCCAAGCCCGGGCGGCCCGTTCGGGTGACGCAGGGCGGGCCGCGCTCCCCCCGGGGCACAGACACCCCCCGGGGCCCTGAGGGCGACGTTCACAGCCCGATCCGGGCCCGGAGGTCTCTGGGCACACCCGGGGAGCCCTCACGGATCCCCCGAAACACCCCCGGAGCCCCCACGGCTCCCACCGCCCCCCCACCCATCACGTGACCTTGTTTACACCCGCGGCCACAAAGCGCATGCGCGCTCGGCCCCATTCATTCGAACTGCGTAACAGGGGCCCGGGGGGGCCCCCCCGCCCCGGCCGCCGCTCCCCCCGCGGGGCCGCCTGGGCCCCCCGCACCCCGCACCCGACCCTCTGCCCCCACAGCCGCTGCCCCCGCGCCGGACACAGCGCCCTCGCTCTGACAGATCGCGGCGAGCAGCCGCTCCCCTAGGGAAAACAAGTGGGGGACGCCCGCCCTGCTCCACTTCTTTTCGGGTCTGCAGGGCCCGCAGGGGGGCCGGCGCACCGCGCAGGTTTCATCCCAGCGGCGCGGGCCGCTGGCGGCTCCGCCAGGCTGATCATGGAAGGCGCCCAGTAAACAATGTCCGGGGCTCCTTTCGCCGCCAAAAGCCTGCCCTCGCGGCTTCCTCGGCTCGGCCCGCGGCCGCCGCCGCTCCTCTCCAACCTCGCGAAACCGGCCCGCCCCTCGCGGGCGCCTCGCAGCCCCCAAAAGCGGCAGCTGCAAACTTTGTAGCACTTACCGAACCCGTCGCCATTACCGAGCTCCCCTCGGCTGCCCCCCCGCCCCGGCCCTGCCGCGGGTCCCGCCCACGCCCAGCGTTGCTCGGCCTTTGAGTGGCCAGAGACGACGTTGCTCAAGCCGTAGCCGCTTCCTATTGGCCGCCCGGCCTGCCTGTCAGGAACTCACCCGGAGGGCGGGCATGTTTTGACTCTCCCGCGCAGCGGATTGCACCGCGCTGCACATCAATCACCCGCACACGGCGTCCCGATTGGCCGGTGCCCCCGCTGACGCGCCGAGGGGCACTCTGGGAGTTGTAGTGCTCGCCGCCGCCCTTCCTTGCCCGCGGGGCGGCGGTGAGACCACAGCCCCCAGGGTGCCCCGCGCGGCGCCCGGCGGTGGTAAACAAGCGGTGTAGGGACACGTGTACCCGGCCCGGGCCGCGCCGCGACCCCCGCCCGCAGAGAGTGGGTTCTGTGGGATCCCCGCTGCCCCCCGCGACACCTCCGCGTGTCAGCGCTGCACCCAAACGGGCCGCGCAGCGCCCCGGGCACCGCCCCGGCGCGGGGGGTGAGGGAAGTTACTAAAGGTCAGGCAGTGAGTCAGCACAGTCGGCCCTGCCCCGGCCTCGGCCCTCCCGTCCCTTCCATTGAAAAAGCACCGGCCCAAAATAAAAGTTGGTGAGGGGGGAAGAAAAATAAATTAAATTCATGCAGGTTTATAAGTCCAGTAGTGTCTCCCGTACATTCCCATACATTTATTGCCAAAATAACAACGTGGTTTGGTTAAACATTACTTTTGACAGAGAAATGAAACTACAGATACTACGAGATTTGCCCACTTATCCAGTTACTGGGAGATCTTAGAGACAAAGCTCCTCCTGAGGCCACGTCCTCGTCACAAAATACAGTAATTACTAAGCATGACGTGATACAAAGCAAATGTACAATTCAGAAACAGTCAATATTTTAGAAACTGATGGAGAGTTTCAACATTTTGCAGCTGTTTGGATTTTTTCAAGAAAAGCATTTCTTTCTTATCATTCCAATAATGAATATGTGTCCTAAATCCTGTCTCGGAGCTTTTGCTGTAATTTGCTATCTGCAACAGCTCTGCCTTTCAGGCATGCTAACACAGCTGTGCAAGAAAACAAGAAAAAAAAAGTTAGCACAATTAAACAAGAACTGGTTCCGTGTTCGTTGTCCCATGACAAACGTGGTTAGTGGCCACTAGAGGGAATGCTAGATTATTGTTCCCACAGGCCTACAAGGGTAACACAATTGAAAAGAAAAAAAGAAAATTAAATCACGTACACCGAAATTGTACTTAGCATTGAAACACACTCAGTATGCAGATGTCATTGGCACATCAGTTTAAGATTTGCCTTTTCCAAGAAGTTTCTCTGTTAGTAAAGTCATTGCCATCTGTAGGCACTGTTTGGAGAGATACATTACTTTGAAAAACACACAGTATCTTCTGCACTGTGAACTGGAAACTATTATTTTTTATATGCAAGTTAGCTTTAAAAAAAGAGTAGAAAAGCCAGTGCCATGGAATTTAATTCAAAATCTTATGTGCTTAATGACCAAACAAACCTACCCTTTACAGAACATTTTCCCAGTTTGAAAACACAAGTTAAACAAGTGCCTTGAGGAAAAATCTTAATATTGAAATTCAAATATTAAGCGACTAGACAGCTTATTATAACATCAACTGTCTACCCCATGTCCCACAAGCTCACATTTTTCCTATATTTACAATTCAGGCTTTTCCTAAATAACTGATATATCTTTATATAAGAAAGACTTTGTGGCATCCTCTCTCTCAAATACATTTTTTTAATAAATAGAAAACTGGTAAAGCAGGAATCATCTTTTTTACACCACTCCACAATAAAATTAATTTTAAAGCTGTGCTACTTCCCCTTTCTCTTTTGATCTCCCTTATGTAACTAAACAGCCTTTAGGCCCTTTTGGAGAGACACTTGAGCTTCTGGGGCTTTTAATGAATTTCACTGCTGACCCTGCATCACCAGATGGAGGCTTGGCAGAAGACCTGTGCATGCAGATGTCTCCCTTCTGTGAACAGGCTTCTCTGCTTACGGTGCAGCCACTTGCAAGGTAAAACTCACAATTTACTCTTCTGAAAGCTCCCCATGCCACAGTGTGGAAGACAGAGAGGGCAGAGGCTGGATCAAGCAGATACAGAAGATATAAGATCCTGTCTCAAGTCCCCTCAGATTCTTCAGAACAAGTTTGCTGGCCTAAAGATTCATATCATGTTATGGAGCCCATTTCCACCCTGTTATGTACTTTTTGAACCCAAAACACCCAAACAAAATAGCTGCACAGCTATTTGCTGTGAAGGCTCACAGTTCTCTACAAAACCTTACAAAAGTGTTAGATGTGAAGCCCAGTCCTTTGAGATCCACTGGCCCAGATTCCAGACATAGGTCTAGACAAGTAAATACCACTGCTGAATTAGAGCCTTGATATCACACTGGAATCTATAGCATACCCAGAAAGCACAAAAATATGAATCCTACCTAGGACCAAGATTACAATCTTGTAATGATGAGTGTCTGAATTGTTTTGAGATTCTAAAAAGAGACATGTAAAACTTTCTTATTTTCAAATATACCTTTTCTTCTTTGCATATAGTAAATTAACATTTATTCAGTGGGATGTAAGAGAAAATGAATCAAAGGACAGGTAGTCCATGAAGTAGATGACAGCAGAAAACTATCAAAGCTTACTTATTAACCCCCTTGGTTCAAGGCAAATATGTATCATCTGAATTTCAGAATTAAGATTATGTCAATGCCGTACTCCTTGAGCTGTATGTCTAGTCTCTAATTAAATCATTACACCCCCTCCACACACCCTACCTCGCCTTAGTCCATGCCCAAAATGAATGGGTGCTCAGAGAATGAATCAATACTGTGTAACATAGACACTGTTGGTAGCTTTGCTGATTCAGTTGCTTCTGCTGTTGTAAGAGGTAGAAAATAAGGTGGGGGATTGGGAAGTGTTAGTTGGGAGTTCCTGTCACATTATGGGTGCAGAAGCACAAGAAGCACAAAAAAATCAGCAGAGTCTACACTATTAGAAAATACTGATTAATTTGCATCTTAGCTATTTACTTCTTAAAATTGCCAGCCACAAAGTTAAGAAACCACAAGGTAGATTTTTAAAATGAGTAATATTTCAAAGTCATATTAATAAAATGTTATATATTGGGTTTGTGCCTATCTCCACTTTTAATCCCTCCTGTCCAAAGCCAATCCTGCCCTTATGACACAGCTGTTACTACTGACTCTCTGAAATCCAGCATATCATTATTTTAATTCTACTACAGGTGCTTTCTCATCCACATGTAGACATCCACCCTCAGTAATTAACTAATAGTCCCCTGGACATCAGAGGAACCCTGCTCACCATAGCTTCCACTCCTACCCAACGTGGCAGCCTCTGTTCTGCCAGACCGTCTCACACCAGTTTTCTCCTGTCACAATGACTCCTGTATCTCCTAAAGCTATTTGTACTCATTCCCTCTTCTCACAGCTGTTTGTGGCTGACTACAATGGTGGTAGGCTCCCTCCACCTTCCTAAGGACAACTCTAGGCATGCCCATCCCCACATTTCACCTCTTCAATTTCCTCACAGAAGATGCTGTTGGGAATGAAAAGCAGAGGAACAAAGAACTTGTTGCTCTCAGGAATTGATTTTTCCCTTGAGTGCTAGACGGGAAACTTCACTTGCTTCCTGCAGTCTGTTCAAGGTGGGGAGAAATGGAATAAGTAACAGGCCAGAGATGATTTTTTTCTTCTAAGACAGGTCAGGAACTAATGAGAAATTTATTTCATGTCATTAAGGCACAGACTCCAGTTTTAGCTAAATTTTATCATCTACAAAAATAAAGCAAGACAAAGATGACAATAGTATTAGGCAAAAAACAAAGGCTTGATGTATTGTAAAAACAATCCAGAAGAGCGATAAATAAGAAAACCATCTATCCCAGCTCAAAGCTTTCAGAGAAACAACTCAAGAAGAGATTATAGAAGATCTGTAGGTTTTCTTTATGCTGATTGGTAAATTAAAATGCCCGGGAGTGTTTCTGGGCACTGGAATACAATCATCTGTAATGAAATTTGTTTTAGAATTTTTTTGGTAAATGGTAAATTTTTGTGCAGGCCAATAATAAATAATTTCCGGATAGGGTTTGGGAGCTACCATAGGCCAAGAGCTGTTCTCAGTTGGACATCTGTGTATGACCATCCCTTATGGAAAGCTGGAAAAAAGCTTCCAAGACAGCTTATACATGAGCCCAGACAAATACTGGAAAAAAGTATGAGTGCTGGTTATTCAATGCGTGTACCAGCAAATAGTCTCAGGCACATAAGATTTCCTATGATAGATTTAACCATACAGATGCAGCAAAAAACTAAAGGTAGAGTGAAGCTACGGTTGCTTAAGATAGTCACACCACCTGACTCCACAAGGACAAAGCAACAAAGAGAAAAAGAGGATAGAGCTTTGTGATAAGTTGGATGGCTTTTTCCAGATAAGACATTTATCAGAACTGAATTTCCAGAATCTTCAGAGATATGAGGGAGCAGGTCCCAGAAGCTCACTTGGCTGCCAGGACATTAGTCATCCACAGAGACCTGCACAGAGCGTTATCATCTCCCAAAACTTCATAGCTGCTCAGATGAAATAATTCAATACCTTCAAAGAAGAAAGGATGAAGTATTCATATCATTCCATTATGCTCTTTTTAGGCTGTCCTAATTTAATTTATGTCAGTAAGAAAAGGTTGAGTCAGCAGATACTGTCACAATGGCCTAGTATAACCTAATGTCAGAGTTTTTCACATGGTTTTGACTGGGCAGCTTCTTTTGTGTAATAGCTTGGTCTTGGTCTCTTCCCTGTTCCCCCTATACACACATATGCCTCTACCAGTTCTAAGGAAGAAACACAACCCTACCCACGGTATTCCCACAGCCATGGCAATGCCAGTACTCCACTCCAGCACATTCTGACTTGCTATCAGAGAAGAGACAAGGGTGGGACAAAGGGGATGGGGAAAAGCAAGTTTCTGCCCAATGGACCAGACCTAGCCAGTCACTCCACTTGCCTTACTGCCACTGGCTCTTCACATGGCTGTCAGAAGAAAGATCTTTTAGAGGGAAAGAGAGAAATGGTGTGAAGGAAGAGACAATGTTGAAATTTAATTTTCTTTGGGCTTTTCATATCCTACCAAGATTATTCAGGCAGTCAGCAGCAGAGATCTGTATGTACTCAGCATACAAAGAGGCTATTCCTCCCACATAAAACTGCAAGTAATAATTGAGAACTACAGACACAGGAAACTTAAAAAAAAAAAACAAAACAAACAAAAAAAACCAACCCACACCTATAGCCTTAGAAACTCAAAAAACCCCACCAAACAGCACACCTATAGCCATCACATGTATAATTGGATAAAAGAGCTTTGAACTAGCATAAAAACTTTAGCAAGAGCATGTCCATGCTGTGGCAAATTGACTTTCAGCAAAGCACTTTGTTCAGCAAAAGCTATCAGATGCAGTAAGCATCTGAAAAAAAGAAGACTAGGAATTGCCAGTTCTGTGGAGGATGACCAGCAGATACTGATTTTGCACATCTGGGAACTCTTGATATTGAATAAACAATAATGTTTGCCACGGCAAGTGTGTCATGAACTACAAGAAATGGCACAATCATGACATAACTATCCCAGAGTCACCTTACAGAAATCTTAAAGCACCAAACATTTCAAGCAAAACCAAACCAAACCAAACCACTAAAACCAAACACACCTTTTCAGCAAGGACCAGAATAGCCTTTACTGAATAAAAAAGACAACATGAGGGAAGAAGATGGAGTGACAGTGGTTTAGGTAGTAAATGGTTTCACAACACTCTTCAGAGGTTTGCCTCAAGACTTCCACAATTGGTCACTTCTGGACCTCATACAGGAGATCCAGAAGGGAATGATTTCAGAAGTGTTTATTTCAGATGACTTTGAATTAAATCTCATGGAGCACAATGTCATTTGACATTTAAAAAGTGATGGCATCAGCACTAGGACCAAGGAAGCTTGCTTTCCTCAGGGTTTGTGTCTTGTGATCGACTTCGGAGCTGTGGTCAAATTCTTTTCCCCCTGATTAAGGCATTTGTAAACAAACACTTGCTGCCACGTGGATTCTCTTTCACTTAGTAACATGTGAGCCATGAATGGCTCTCCTACAGGATTCCTCAGGCTTTTCTCTCCTCACTCAGTGGGGCATATTTTCAACAAACTTTCCCTCCCCCCTTTTTTTTTCTATTTAGAACTTAACCGTCTGTCAAATTAATTTAAATCATGTGCAGAATTATAAATCACTGTTAAGGCTGGGGAGAAAGGAGAGAGACAAACCAACACATAGGTGCCAAGTAATTGCCAAAGTACCATTCCTTTAGTTACCTGGCTACAAACAAGGACAAATCAAGGATAAAAATCTTTAATAACCAAAGCAAGAACACAGATAGTCTCATAAGGTAAACCTGACATAGTATTGTTTAAAATTATGAGAATTATCTACCTTTTCTTGAAAGGTCTTTAAAAAAACCAGTGACTTGGTATGATTTCCTTCTTAGGATGAACACTCACCACATTTATGATATGAAGACTGGCATGTTTGAAGTGTACGTATGAACAGATAGATCCAGGAGAGATCCCAAGTGCTGACTGATGAACGATACAATGATTTGGATGAAACTTAAAAAGTGACAATTTATTACTGTCGGTTAAGACGCCCTGAATTCATCAGCAAAGAAAATTCCAGAAATCATCCAGTGCCAAGAGCAACACTATAAAACTGCTCCAACATGAAGCTGTACTTTGGGACTCAGAAAATCCAAAGTCACTCCACAGCTTTTTCCCAGCTATAAACTACCGAGCAAATCATCAAATACAAAGTAGTTATGACAATTACCACACCAACATGTTGTCTCTTCTGAGTAGACAGAGCATCCGCATAATGTCATTTATTAAAATCAACATGAAAGTGTTAAGAATTATGAATTTTTTTAATAAATGAATATAAATAGGTCACTTGTAACTTTATGATAATGGAATTAAAAGACAACAATATCAATAAACATAGATTTTTATATATAAAAGTGTTGTTTATTGTAAGGAAACTTTAAATATAACCAACAATATTGAAAATATCATGACTGGCATTTATGGCCTTGATTGTAGTTTACTGCCGTACAAGTAATTTCTAGCATTTTTCTTAATCACATCAAGCCAGTGCAAAATATAGGTAGCTTTTAGAAATTAAGCATACAGAATGACAAGAGTGTAGATTTTGGTTACCTGACATTTCCTTCTAGTATAACAGGCTTCTCTTTTTTTCCATAAATCAAAAGTACAAAGGCAAGTTATCATATGTGCAATTATTCACACCAGGTTTCTAGGTAAAAAAAACCTTACATTTGTAAATTTTGCTCAGATTGTACTTTTTTACGAATCTGACATAATTTATACCATACTGCATGATATAAATGATATATTATCATATTATATAATCATAATTTCATATACAGGTATGATTATATAAATTGTTAGAACATATCACTAACTGTAGGGTAATGATTGCATCAACATACACAAATGTATGGCATTAGAAAAGTCATTATCTAAGAAGGAAAGATGTTATAATTCAAGTGTTTGAAACAGGGCATAAGCAGCCTTCCACCAACTCTTGCAGTGTTATTTTGGCAGAACTACTGCCCATTGCCAGTATGTGCACGAGTTTTCCATGTACATCAACAGACAGGTAAGTAAGCAGTATTAAAATTGGGCTGTGCCTGAAATTTCCAGTCACAGACTCTTGTAAGCAATGAGCCCTGTGCTCCTAATTAAGATGATATTCCCTCTCCTCAGTCTCAGAAGGTATCCCATGCTATTATGGTTGAAGACATTACTTTGTGATGACCTACAGGTTTTTAAAAGCAAGACATGTTGGGTTTAACAGTAACAGATGTGTGCAAAGCTTTGGAAGTACTGATCTTTTAAATTAAAAATACTTTTGCGCTTCCTGATAAGGATTTTCAAGGACAAGCTTAGTTTAGCATGGCTTTCAATATCAATCACTTCAGTAATTGACTCTGATCTTTGATAGCTAAGATTAGACTGCAAGAAGAGAGATATACAGCGATCATTTCATTTGAAACAGGTAAAAGATTTAACATAAAAAAGGTGAGATCTAAAAAACAATTAACTAGAGAACGAGCATAGATAGAGAAGACAAAATGCATAAATATAAAACAAGGGAGAAGGAAAACAATATAGGTTATGTATGATTAGGTAGAACATGACAATGACCCATGCCTTTGCTTTGAAAGCATTAAGGTTAATTTGTCAGCTGTCCTCACTCATGTACAGAATGCATATAACTAATAAAAAATGCGTTTATTGCAAAGATACACAAGTCCTCTAAATTGCATAAGATATTACAATGTCGTGCTGAAACATGACATATTAAACAAAGAGGACTTTAAAACAAATTACAAAATGTTAAAAATCAGATTTGGGTCATGAGCGTTACACAAAACGCATTGTCATGCTTTATCATACGATTAATCTTGTGATTCACTACATCTGTGATAAATGCAACATAAAATCATGACAATTGTAATAGAAAGTAATATCTACTGTATATCTTCTGTATTAATACATATAAACACTTTGTGTGCACTAATACTTTCAACATATCACATTCAAACTAACAGTCTTTCCAGAAAAGTTGTAACGTTTTTGAAGAACAGAAGCTGGTTTAACAAGTTCATCGCATGTGAGTTTTTTTTTTTAAATCTGTTCTTTATGGAAAAGCTGTGATAAAGGATTTGATTTCCAAAGGTGCTGTGCTTATACATGTCATCCTAATAGCAGGTGGAACCATCAACTCTAAGCACTTTTAAAAATCAACTCCACAATTTAATGAATTGCTATTTTGTTTACTAGTATTCCCACTGTAATAAGTAAAAAAACCAGAACAAAACAAAAACAAACAAACAAAAAAACCCCCAACCAAAATCAAACCAAACCAAAAACCCCAAACCCACTCTTAAAATCACAGAAAATGCTTGGCATCTATAGGAAGAGAGACAATTTCTCAGTGGACTAACCACTACTGTGCTATATTCTCATAACAGATCTTGTTGCTCCACTGTTTAGTTCATGCACTGGTATCAGCAATGTCCATGTTTGTTCCAAACAGAGCAACTAGCTGCTCTTCATAGTTTGCAATGTTTCTTTTCAGAATTTCCATACAAGGTCCCAAAAGCCTTTCAAATGCCTGCACGTCCATAACTAAGATAAAAAGGGAGAGAAAGAATATGATGTGCTCATCAGTTACAGACACTAACCCTGATATTTATGACATTCCAATGTAAAATTTTAAATGACAACAAAACAGATACTACTGTATAATTAGAAAAAAATACTTAGGAGCTAAACATCAGACCCTGAAAAGCAATGTATGCAAAGGGTTGTCTATGAGCACAACTCCTATAGTCTTCACTTTTCCTGTGCCTGAGATTATAGTGCGATGGAATGATTAAATTAACAGCTGGTGAAGACAAAGAGTTTGTTAAGAGCTTAAATCATGGTGATAAAATGGGACAGGATTTTTAAGAGTTATTTCTTAGATGAGTCAGTCTACTGAGAAAAGAAGTACTTTACCTTTCTGCAGACTATGAGACATTAATCTGATAGTTATAAATGGTTTGCAGCAATACTCTGCACAATTTTTAATTCTGTGCAATAAGAGAAATGTTGGAGAATTTGTGTTTAATAGTATTTATCGATTGCAAATAATTTGTGCAGCTAAATAACATAAATAGGAATGCACAGCAATAGCTGATGTACTTAAACAGCCTTATTTAGGTAAATGTTATTAAATCTTATATTCTGGAGAAAGACAGATAAATACAAATAAAACCAAGTAGATTATGTATTATTTTATATTAGATATAAAATATTATTGAACTATACCTAAACATTTGACAGTGCCAAGAGCAAATGCAGAAGCAGCTCGTGGTTTGTTAGTTACAAGAGCAAGTTCTCCAAAATATTGTCCTCTTGAGCATCGAGCTATTTCAACTGCTCCATTCTCTTCTAGATCTTGTTTACCCTGAAATATCATGTAAAAAAGAAAGAAAATTATGAGTATGAGGAAGAGACTTGCTGAACTCAGGACTGAATAAGCGAAGTTAGTGACAATGGTAGCATCACCCTCTAACACTTACAATAAGTCAATATAAAAAAAAAAAAAAGTTTAGGGATGTTTACCTTCCTTGTCATTATAATCCTTACTTCTCCAGATTCTACAATGAAGAAAGAATCAGCCAAGTCACCCTGTGCAAGACAAAAAGTAAAGTGAGTAAAGGAAATATAGTTTCCCTTTTAGTTTCATTAACATTAAAATATTTGCAACCAGTGCCTTGAAGCTCATCTTTTTGATACCTGTTGCAAAAGAAATCACTTTTAATGTGAAAACCATGCTCTGGGCACATAATCAAAACATCTATATGGAACTGCCAGCAAGGACTTTTCATGGAACAACATAGCTGACTGTGCCTTACACAAAAACCAGAAAATAAATGTTATAGAAGATTTTTAGGATCCTTAGTACTGTTTCTCCACTTCTGTATTTCTTCCAAATTATTTCACTTACCGAGTTTCCAGTATAAAAAGCCTCCAAGGGCTATTTGATATCCAGTATTTATCTTGGGGTAAGACAATCTCAGTTGCCTATTCTGAAGAGTTTATTTCTGCATTCTTTTTCAAAATATTACCGTATTTTAACAATAAAAGCAAGTTAAGTCCTCAGAGCTCCTCAATGGAAACATGTTTACATAGTTTGAGTTTCTAAGTATACTAAAAGTGTTGACTCCTTTATTATACCAACAAAGAGGGCTGTTTTTCAAAGTACTGTAAGTGAAAAGTTAGCTTTTGAAATGAAATAATCACCTCTCTTAGATACAATATTCATTGGTTTTGTTAAGGTGAGAAAGAAAAATATAGTTTAGAAGTATGCATTGTCTATAGATAACATACCTATTGGAAAAGAGAAACTAAAACTAGAAATAAACTGTACCTGAGCAATGATTTGTTCTCCATCTTTGTACACTTTGGTACCAATCACATCAACCACTTTTAAACGCTCAGACATCTTCATTTAGAAAGAGAAAATGTAGAAATATTTAGTTAACATTATTATACTATATATTTAGAAAACACTTTCATATTTCTTTTCATGGATCTTTGCACAGAATAGTGTATCTTGATTTTCCTGCTTTGATAACCATTAAAAAAAGAACTGCTGAACAATGTTCCAGAGGGTATATTACAGTTTTAATAGCCAGGTATTTTGATAAACTTCCATTTTTGTAAGAAATCCCAAATCTTCAAAAATTATTTTTAAATACAATATTAACAATAATTCTTTATCCCAAATTTAAAAAACCGCAAAAGTATGCAAACTTTTATAGTAGAGAAACTTTGAATTCCAAATTTAAACTCTTGAAAACGAGAATCTTAGCAGACACCTCTGATACAGCCATCAAAATAATTCGATAGAAATCTTACTTCTAAAGATTTAAGGAATGGCAATGACTCAATAAAACTTTCATACATTCTTCTCTTTTTGGCATTATTTTTTACAATGATTCTTCGGAATGTTACCCTGTCCTGAAAACACAAAAAGAAAAAGAGAGTTTATTAAAAGAAAATATGTGTGTGCTAGCAAATACTTTAGAAATGGCTGAAGATGTTCAAATTACCCCATTTTAGTCACTCAATAGAGCTGTCAAACTACCTGGCCAGTCTCTCCCTACAGTTGCGAAAGATTCCTCTAGAGGTCAATCAAGAGCTCCTAAAGTTAAGCTCCTGATCTGATTTTTGTTATGAAAATCTCTGCCCTTTGGCAGAGAGTACATGCTAAGTTCACATACAGAGGGTAGAGAGTTTACATTAAACTGCGAACACTCAGTGTGTAATTTAAGATATTTAAGAAATCTTCAATATTTAAATGTTTCATTTACAGAGTTTATTTATTATCCTGAGGTCCCGCACATATTGATATGTACTGCATTAGGATTTTATATTATTATATAAACAAAACCAAAATACATGGGTTTGGGTCTTGGGTCACAGTCCACTTTCTGCTATTTCAGCAGAACAAGATTCACTGCTGCCCTAAACAGCCAACTGGACATTCCTCGGTATTTGGCCATGCAAGTGAACCAGACAGATGCAAAAACTACATGAATGCTGTTTTCTTCTCTTGATTTCATATGACTGTATTGTGGTGACAGAGGGGAAATGCACTGCAAGCCTTCACTGATACAAGTGGGACTTACTGGCCAATACAACCCAATTCAATTTAAAGCCATTCTTACAGTGTCCTTATAAAATCCCCAAAGTCACATGGATTAAGCTGGTGGAAAACCACGTTTCATTCAATGGGAAAATGTAATCTTGGATCAGTCATTAGATTGGTATGTATATCTTGAAGAAGATGGCCATTGCAGTTTTACTCTTTAGGTAAATTCTATTACTGTTGTCAAAGATCCAGTCAGTATAACCTCATACTGGGAATTTGACTCTGGAACCAAAGGTGTTTCCAATCAAGATATGGGGGAAAAAAGAAAATTATATGCAATTGCCAATTGGGTAATTATAATTAAAATAAAATTAATTTTTTTTTTAAAAATCAGTGTTTTCTTAAGCCTCAGATTTGCATCCGTAGATTCTGAAAAAAAACCAGCATTGTGTTAGGAGTTCTCAGAATTTTTGGAATTAAACTTTCTGAAACTATGATTTTTTTAAAATGCTGATAATAGCACGCCAGTGCAATTTATATAAAATAGTTTTTTTAAAATAGCTTAAAACAAGTATTCCACTTACCAAACCCCAGATGGCACCAGGAGAGGTAGCTATAATTGTAGCTGCTCTGGGTGTATTGTACATTAAGGCCAACTCACCAAAACATCCTCGGTTATCATAGGTTCCAACACACCTCCCAACACCATCGCATTTTACATAAATATCATATGTACCTCTGTTAATAAAATACATAAATACAATGAGTAGAATCCACTATATTTTTTATACCATGAATTCCAAAGATAAAGTATTTGAAATGCACATTTGTTTGTTTATATGGTGTTAAATACCTTGTAGAGATATCTCAATGACTTCCATAAATAATAAAAGTGGGCTCTTTTTAAAGGGAAGGATAGGGCTATTAGTTTTTACATTAACTCAGTTTAAAGACAGACTGGATGTACAGTGATCTATTGATCATCAGAACTTATTAAAAATTAAGATTTAACTTACTATCTGTTTCTTAATTTCACTTTAACCACACTAAACACAAATGTCACAAGTCCTTGGAAAAATTGTTATTACAAGATCACTGAAATAATAATACAGGTTATTTAATATTTTAAATATTTTACAGTAGTAATTTATAATGAAATAAATAAAGGAGAAGCAGGAAACAGAAGGAATGTACCTGAAAAGCAACATAAGGTTATGAAATAAAGATATACACGAGTCTAATATATTGTGCATTTCTTCTCCTGAGCATTAAATCAGTAACTTTTTTTTTGCTTTGGGAATGCAGTAAAATCTGGTATCTTGTAAAACATGATATTATCACCCCCATTAGTGCTGAGCCATCATTTTGTTCAGCACTGAATATTTGTATGCTATGTGTTGATAAATCATGTGAATGTAATGCAAAAATCTGTGCAATTATTTCACTGATAAGGGACATAGAGGTGATTCACTGCACTTAAAAACTGCAAGGCTGACAGAATATTGTGAAGTCCCTGCAGCCTTTTGCATAAGAGATGACAAACTGTAACCTCACAAAAGCTGAAAAATACTGTCTTTCCACTCAGAATCTTGATACACTTCCATGGTCTTCTTATTTAATATTTCAGGTAAAAGAGTCCTACAACAATCATCTAGTCCAACTACCTGACCGCTTCAGGGCTCCCAAAAGTTAAAGAACGTTATTAAAAGAATTGTCCCAATACTTCTTATATACTGACAGACTTGGAGCATATGACAACCTCTCTAGGAAGCCTGTTCCAGTGTTTGACCACCCACGTGATAAAGAAATGCTTCCTAATGTCGAGTCTGAACCTCTTCTGGCACAGCTTTGAACCATTCCCATCAGTCTTACCACTGAATATCAAGAGAAAAGCTCAGCATCTCCCTCTCCACTTCCCCTGCTCAGGAAGCTGCAGAGAGCAATGAGGTCGCCCTTCAGCCTCCTTTTCTCCAAACTAGACAAACCCAGAGTTCTCAGCTGCTCCTCACAGGACATTCCTTCCAGCCTTTTCACCAGATTTGTTGCCCTCCTCTGGACACATTCAAGTAACTTCACATCCTTCTAAATTGTGGGGCCCAGAACTGCACACAGTGTTCAAGGTGAGGCCACACCACCACGGAATACAGTGGGATAATCACGTTTTTTGACCGTCTGGTTGTGCTGATCTACACTGATCAAAAGCCTTTGCATTTCTTTTAGAGTTCTAGCATAATCTTCCTATCAAACACTCCCAGAAATCACTGCATTAGCCTAAAACTACAGGTACAATTAAGAAAAGGTGGTTTGGGACAGCCTGGCTGGAACCCGTGCCAACAGACTAGTGAAATATGCCAAAATAAATCTCTTCCTAGCTCACTGATTTCAACAGTAATGATTATCTTGGTTACCTGCTTTGTCCATACAGATCTCCAAATGAAAAGTAAAGACTTAGCTCCTCGAGGTCTTATAATATTCATGCAAGCAAGAAAATCTACAGGTAGTACTGAAAAGCAGTAAGATATCAAATATTGAGCTGTAAAACTTTTCGCATTGTGTATTGTGTTAGATCTCTTTCCGTGTTAAAAAACAAACCAAACCAACCAAACAAAAAAACCAAAACAAACAAACAAACAAAACAACCCCCCACCTTTGGAATCTAGCAATACATAACAGGAACATATTTCCATATAAAAAAATCTGCCGCCTTTTAGAAACTGCTCTCCATAGCTCAGACAAGAGCTATACTGGTTCACATGTGCTCTTTTTTTTTCTCCCATGCAGATATATGTAAGAGTTTAATACAAGTTCACAGAATATAAGTCTTTCTGAATGACTTTTGCATTATACTTTGTGCTATAATGAGACACAATTCACCTATCAATGACGTAGAAGTTGTCACCATCATCCCCTTGATCAATAACATGTTCCCCTCCTTCAACCAGCTTTTCAAACATTGCATCCAACACCTGAGACATCTGTTCCTGTTTAAAAGAACACAAAGACAAGAAATTATCTTCTGCTTTTAAACTTTACTCTTCAAATTAACTAACTGGCCAGCTTCCCAATATGCAGATAAAAAATGTTAATGGGTGGAAAATATTCATGCTACAGAAATGTGTGGATCAACAGAAAGACAGTTTCATTTAGTATTCAGTGTTATCTTTTTCCTCTTCCAGTGTTCAGAGCACAGCTTCCCTTCTTGTCCTTGCAAGTAATAAAATAGATCTTCCCTACTCATGACCATCCAAAGAGAGAATTCTCAACTGAGTAATGTTATACCATTGAAAGAAAAAAGTGTATCTCTTATTGAATATGATAAACTTACCTGATTTTGTCTTCACAATTATCTCATAGAATTTAAAGTTTCAAAATGATTGTACAGTATTTTGAAAATCTAAATTATGTAATGCCTGCAGAATGTTGGGCCAGATGTAATAATAAAGGTCTGCAGTGCTTTGGTTAAGTATGTAAATGCTGGACTCATTGGGAAGTAGAAATTTACACACAGTTATAAAATTACTTTGTTAATTTGAATGGAATACAAATGTTTAGAGAGAAATGTTAAAAGACAACAACATGTGATCACCTGAATTATAACAGTCTAATAACAAAACCAAATCACTAATTACATAATTTGTGTTGTTTGGTGTAAATTTGCTAAAACTTGACTATTCACATCTAAAAAAACCAAACACAGCTCACTGCAGATTAACAGTGTGGCTTCTAAAAAGATAATTTAAAAATTTAAATTTTATTTTCAGTTTATCCCACAATATACCTAAAATTCTACCAATAACCACAAAATTATACTTTACTTGTTGAAACTTATTAAGTACGTATTATACTGGAAAGAGCAGTTTCTAGTGAAAACCATGGTAAAAGAAAAGCCTGTAGATTTGCAATGGCTCAATTCATAGCCTTTCCAGTCACTGAAAGATGGATGGCATTTGCCTTTCTGGAGACAACCAGTCTAAACCAGTCCTGTAGAGTCTTTCTGCAGCCCATGGACAGAGATAACTATACAAGATAGCTCAGAATGAATTTCAGCCTTGTGCTGTTGAATTTCTTCACTTACTGAAAGCTTTTAAAAATATTAGCAGTACCATGTTATCTAAGTCTTTTTGAAAAATGGAAGCTAAATAAAATTTTACTTCACAGAGTTCACTGTGTGTGGGCACAAAGAACAACGGAATGGCAGCATCCATCCCTTGTACAGCTGATCATGGTAAAGTACAGTAAGATATCATGCAGCCCTCCTAGGCCAGCAAAGAATCATTTAACTATGTCTCTATTTAGGTGGTACATTTGTTAGTATAGACAGGTATGTATTTGCAAAAGAAGGATCATTGTAGGTATCAGTGAATGTGTTATAGTCCATTTCAGAGAAAGAGAAAAGTGTGTGTGGGTGCCATTGGGAGAGACTGAAAATTAGGGGCAGGACTTGCCTTTTAAAAACTTTCATGTTTAAATAAATAGGTAATATTACTTCATTTTTTACAGTCCTCCCTATGTGAATTAAAAGAAACTCCTACAGAATCTGCAAAACTGACCTAACCAGTTAGTTGCCTAAAGCATTTGAAGCAGCACCTTCCCTTTTCTCTTGCTTTACATCTGAGTTTTCAAAGTGGCTCTACAACCAACAGCCCTTGGCTGCCATTTGAAAACAAGTAAGAATATACAGAATGCTCCACACTTCACGGAGGCTAGAGGCTATATGTTATCCTCTAAATGCAAGTAATGCAAGAAAAATGGATTATAGGGGCCTCAATCCTTGAAAATTAAAATACTTTAAAAAAGATGGTTATTTGATGTACTGGAGGAATAATACATACAGTTTAAAATCTTTATTCAGTGTGCTTCATCTCAGATTTCTGATTAAAACATTTTCAATCTCATAATTATGAATAAAGTTCACTAAACCACGACTTCTCCGGAATGTAGAATTCAGAGTACAGAGTAGAATTCAGCAATACAACTGCCTTTTAAAAATGTTTTAAACACTTGGAGGTATTTATAAGTTTGAGAACAGTCCATTATCTGCTGAAGCACTGCACATGTATTTTAACTTTCTAAATAAATTCCAACTAACTTAAAGACAAGTGGTCCCTTTTCTAAAGCTTTCCATTTAAAACTAAAACAGAGCAGACTGCAATAACCAAACCAGGAACACGGTCTTCGCTTTTACCATGAGAATTACACAACTTGCTTGCCCAGTTTGCTCAATGCGAATCCTCTTGAATCTCTGCCAGACTGAGGCTCAATTTACTGGCACCCTCTGTAGTTACTTTAAAAAGATAAAGATGGGTAATTTTAGATTTAAAAAGCAGATTTGTTTCATAAACAGAATTAATTCTGGTATTATGTAAAATGGTGCAATCTAAACTCTTTTCTTCCTTAAAGCAGTTCTATCTTCAAAAATACATATAAAATGAAAACAGGATGAAGTTTTTTATCAGTGTTTGTAAAGATACTGTATGTAATGTTTTGGCAATTTGTTAATTTATATTCTAAAGACTGATACTTTAAAAACAAGGTAATTTTTTAAAAAGAAATACAATTTATCAAGACTCTGAAGTATTAAATATGTATGTTGTGCAACCTTCGTGACCTCTGCTAAAATTTCACTATCTTAATACAGCATCAGCCAACATAATAAATCCCCTCGTTCACCTAAAGTGGAGATGACATGGTTTTCTTCCCTCTCTTAGACGAAGATGGTACCTTACCCTAGTTTTATACCAACTTAACTATGCACTGAACTGTGCTAGTGAAGTTCTTTTGCATATTTAGATCAGTCAGAATCAGAGACTACAACTGTGAAGTACAAACTCAACAGGACCAGGGGATGGATTCAAGCACTGACATGATATAGCCTGGTTTGCTCTGGTGCAGATGTCAGCACAGCTGGTACAGTTCCAGCTTGTGCCAACTATCACCCCTCCTGACAAACCATGGTCATGGATTGGAGGAATGACTGAGCCAGAGCTTCTGCACAGTAAAGGCAAAGCCACACTGGTTAGTTGCTTGGTTTGGTGGTGTTGGGAGGAGAGGAAGGTGCAAGAGAGTTTAGCTGTGCGTATGTATGCCATACTGCACTGCACAGTCTCAGGGACAGAGAATGTCCTCTGATCTAGTTTGTTGTTAGAATGGAAAATTTCAAAATAACCTACTGCAGTCAGTCAAACTCTGCCTTTGGACATCTTTCTTAGTTTCCTGACAAATAAAATCTGTCTCCAAAACTGGACACAGTGCTCCAGGTGGGGTCTCACAAGAGCAAAGGCGATGGGCAGAATCATCTCCCTGGACCTCATGGCCACACTGCTTTTAATGCAGCCCAGGACACATTTGGCTTTCAGGGCTGCAAGTGCACATTGCTGGGTCATGTTGTGCTTCTTGTCAACCAACATCCCCAAGTCTTTGTCCCCAGGGCTGCTCTCAATCCATTCTCTGTCCAGCCTGTACTTGTGCTTGAGATTGCATTGACCCATTTGCTGGACCTTGCACTTGGCCTTGTTGAACTTCATAGGGTTCACACAGGCCCATCTCTCAAGCCTGTCAAGGTCCCTCTGGATGGCATCCCTTCCCTCCAGCATGTTGACTACACACAAAGTTTGGTGTCATTGGCAAACTTGCTGAGGGTGCACTCAATCCCACTGTCCGTGTTGCTGAAAAAGACGTTAAAAAGTGCCGGTGCCAGTACTGACCCTTAAGGAATGCCACTCTCCACTTGGACATCAAGCCATTGACTGCAACTCTTTGAGTGTGACCATCCAGCCAATTTTTTTATCCATCAAGTGGTCCATCCATCAAATCCATGTCTCTCCACTTTAGAGACAAGGATGTCATGCAGGACAGTGTCAAATGCTTTGCACAAGTCCAGGTGGATGACATCTGCTGCCCTTCCATCAACCACCAACTCTGTAATCCTGTCATAGAAGGCCACCAAGTTTGTCGGGAATGATTTTTCCTTAGCAAAGCCATGTTGGCTGTCACCAATCACCTCCTTATTTTCCGTGAGCCTTAGCATAGTTTCCAAGAAGATACGTTCCATGGTCTTGCCAGGCACTGAGATGTGACTGTAGTTCCCTGGGTCTTTCTTATCTCCTTTTTTAAAAGTGGGGGCTATGTTTCCCTTTTTCAAGTCAGTAGGAGCTTCACTGGACTGCCATGACTTCTAAATTACAATGGACAGTGGCTTAGCCACTTCCTTGAACAGTACCATCAAGACCCATGGATCTCATCAGGTCCTTCAGCTTCCTTAGATGTTCTTGAACCCAGTCTTCTCCTAGAGCAAGTGGTTCTTCATTCTCCCAGTTCCTGCTTTCACCTTCCACAACTTGAGTGGTATGGCTGGAGCACTTGCTGGTGAAGACTGAGGCAAAAAAGCTGTAGAGTACCTCAGCCTTCTCCATGTCCTGGGCAACCAGGTCTCCCCTGTCCTTCCTGAGAAAACCCACATTTTCCCTAGTCTGTCTTTTATTGCTGACATACTGAAAAAAGGTTGTCTTGTTACTCTTGATGTCTTTGGCCAGTTTTACTTCCTTACCATCTCCATGGTTGTTCAGACAATTTCTCTGTATTCCTCCCAGGCTACCTTCCCCTGCTTCCACCCTCTGTAAGCTACTTGTTTATTTTTAAGTTTGTCCAGGAGCATCTTGTTCATCCATGCAGGCCTCCTGGCATTCTTCCCTGCTTTCCTCTTTGTAGGGTTGCATTGTTCTTGAGCCTGGAGGAGACAATCCTCGAGTATCATCCCACTGTCTCGGGCCCCTCTTTCTTCCAGGGCACCCCTCTATGCCATGGCACTGTACCAAGGAGGTCCTTGAAGAGATCAAAGTCTGCTCTCCTGAGTCTAGGGTAGTGAGCTTGCTCCTAACCCTCCTCATTGCCCCAAGGATCTTGAACTCCACCACTTCATGATCACTGAAGACCAGGCTGCCCTTGAACTTCACATTCCCCACCAGCCCCTCCTTGTTGGTGAGGACAAGGTCCAGCACAGCACCTCTCCTCGTTGGCTCCTCCTCACTTAGAGAAGGACATTAACATCAACGCATTCCAAGAACCTCCTGGACTGCTGTGTTGTCCCTCCGACAGATGTTGGGGATGGCTGAAGTCCCCCTTGTGGACCAGGGAATGCGAGGCTGCTCCAATCTGTCTGTAGGGGATCTCATGTACTCAGTCCTCCTGGTTGGGCAGCTGTAGGAGACCATCACTATAATGTCACCTGTCCCTGCCTTCCCTTTAATCCTGACCCATACGTCCTCTGTCAGCTCCTTATCCATCCCCAGATGGAACTACGTGCACTCCAACTGGTCATTGACAAAGAGATCAACGCCGCCTCCTTGTCTCCTCTTCCTGTCCTTCCTCAAGAGCCTGTATCCTTCCATTCCAACACTCCAGTCATAGGAGTTGTCCCATCATGTTTCTGTGATGTCAGTAAGGTCACAGCCCTGGATAAATAAAGTGTGTGCAAGCCTGCTGTATTGCCATTCCATAGCTGAAATGTACAGAATTGTGTGCATGTTTACAATCAGTTATAAAAGACATGATGAGATCCAGAAGAACAAAGCCCCAGACAGGAATGACAACTGCTTTACCAAGGACATTCCCCTGGAACAGTGCGTGATTCCATCCCTCCTGCTAGGTCAAGTGAAAAAGTCTAACTAAACGCTCACTTCTCCTATCTTTGTATCACACAAAGCACTGTCCTCTAGATGCACGTTGTTTTATTTGAAATAGTACGTTAACCTCAATTTCTCTCCAGTCAACAAAACAAACATAACACTCACATCTCAAGATAATTCCTTGAAAAAAAATAGTTAGTGAGATAATGGACATTAAGTATAATTTAAACTACATTTTATTGGCATAAAACTTTCACAGATTAAAAATCCAGTCACTTGTATGTCCTTGCAAGACAGATTTTGATTCATTCAGGAGAGCTGGTAGACCATGGCATGTCCTTCCCAAATGTCAAAGGCTCTTTTAACTGCCAAACTACCAAGTGCTTTCCTACTGCTGTGCCAGGTACATGTCTTCTTAATATCAATTTATAAATTTACTGTGAGCTATTTTGTAAAGGAAAAAGGACAAAGTTCTCCGCGCTAAACTCAAACACTGGGGCTTCCAAGAAGCACTGGTGTTTAAACTGCTGATATAAACATTTGTTGTTTGACAAAGTGCTACCTGAATCAATGAAGACACTGTAGATAAAATGGAAAGTAGGACATGATCATCACTGGTAGTCATGACAATGACAAATATGGAAAGTAAGTTCTGAAAATTTTCCTTTCCCACTATTTAAGAAAAGGAATTTGAGAGATAGAAGGCACAGCTATATTTCTACAATTAAAATGATGTGGTGTCTAACAGCAAACCAACATAATCTTAATCTGGCATTTGACAGGAGCCAGTAAAATCCATATATTAAGATGGGTGCAATAAATCTCTAAAGTAATGGATGGTATGTTGGGATTATATATGCTTGGAAATCCCCAAAAAGAAGGATGAGTTTGCTGCTGGAGTGCTCCCTGGTACACAGGAAATCTCAGTTAATTTCCCTTTTAGATCCAAGAAATCCTGCACAATTAAGTGGGCATAAGATTGCCTTGCACTTTAGTAAAACAGTAGCCTATCTCATATGACTTGTAAAAATTATAATGTTCTGAGACACAACCATAAGCCTATCATGAGAACAAAGTGAATCCACACTTCTTCTATTGTCCCTGAGTTCATAAACCACTTCATGCTTTCCTCCTACAACCATTCTACTAAAATGAGCCCCAGTTAAAATGGCATCCTGCTGGCCACCTTATCCTCACTATGTGCAATATAAAATATCAACGAATTAATATTCAACATGATATTAAGAAGTCAACAAAGCAGACAGAATACCAAAATAAGGAGCAAGAGATGGGGAGGATGAGGGGAGTGGGGGGAAGAGAGGGAGAAAATGTTGGTAAAACAGGCAAGGAAATCATGGGAAGAAAAGGACTTCTTAATCAACAAGTCAGGACCTTGCAGAGGAAGAGTAGATCACAGAATTCATGTCTACACCTCTCTGCATTTGTTTTTCACAACAGAACCATGTACATACACTCCTCAGAACTCTGATATAAATGTCAGCAGCAATATTGATCCAATTCAAAATATTTAGTTTCCTTGTGTAATATCCACTTGTAAACTAATTAAAAGGCATTTATTTCTTCACTATCAAAGAATGTACTTTGTATTTCAATGTATAATCAATATTTTCAAGCGATAATATTTTTCTTGAGAATATACCTTGACCTTTCTCTACATGTGTTAAATATCATGCACATGCCCATCAGTCAGGCTCAGTAACATATTTCATACTTTGTAACTAGCCCTCTGAGCTAACTGGTTGATTCTTTTTAGCAGTTTGTTGAAAAAAATTAAAAACAGCAGAAATAATTCAGAGTTGCAAATAGTTTCCAAAATTCTTAAGCCAAATATGAAGGTACCTTACATTGTGCCATTCTTTTGCAGAACATCTTCAACACCTGATTAGAGAATCACAGAATAATTTAGGTTGGAAAAGACCTTTAAGATGATTCAGTCTAACCATTACCCAGCACTACCAGGTCCACCACTAAACCATGTCCCCAAGGACCACATCTACACGTCTTTTAAATACCTCTAGGGATGGTGATTCCATCACTTTCCTGGACAGCCTCTTCAAACGCTTTCACAACCCTTTTGGTGAAGATCTTCTGTTAGAAGTTACAAGGAATGCTTTGGCCTTAAGTATAAGAATCCACTATTCATAAAACAGTTACATTATGCTCTCTTTCATCTTCCTTCAAGTTAATCAATTCTAATTGATTAATCAATATTTGTGCTCTCTTATACTAATTCCCCAGGTACATGAGTGGCAATATGCCCAGAAATTGCTACTGCTTATTTGTGAACAATATGTATAATTTATTATCTTTTGTAAAAGGGTCAAGACCTATTTTAAATATTCTCTACAAGCATTAGCAGGGCAAAGCTCTCCAAAATAAAATTTCCCTGAAAGAGAATAGATGATCTAACACTACTTCTGAATTTTTGCAAAAGAAAGGATTCAAACTTTACATGCAAGGGCGTGGCATAGATTTGATGGTACCAGTCCATTCAGCCACGTCATTACTCTGATAAAAGGTTTCTCAGGTTTTTTAACTGCTGCCCTATTGGCCATAAAAGCCAAACTAAATAGCCTGCTGGTAATCACCCCAGCAGATTTTCCTCTTAAGAGATAAACCCAACAGAACAACAACTCTGAATTGCATTGTAAAAAGGAAGAGTAGAAGGCTGCCTTGGACACTAGATGAGCTGCTGTTGCTATTCCTCCTGGTGACAAAACAGTTTTTAGGCTGAACAGAGAGAAATTTCTGTAATAGCGACTTAGGGCTTGTCCTAATGGCTCAAGACATTTGTTCACCATCTTGTTTTCTCCTTGCTGGCTTACACAAAGTGGAAGTGGAGGGGAAAGAGGGCATGCAGCTTCGGATTCCACTGCTAGTAATCTCCAGCATCTGGAGCACAAAGGAGGTTGTCTGGTAACATGCTGTGTGCATGTAGGTAGAATAAGCAGCCTTGCACACCATGGCAAACCTAGGAGAACAAAAATAATATGGTTTCTGGCAATAGGGTGGCAGGCAACTGAGAAGAACAATAAATAATATTACGGTCTAAGAGGAAGAGGTTTTTCTGGGAAGAAGAACAGGAAGAGATGTTTTAAAAGAGGAATGAGTTAATCTAATATAGGTTACATTAACAGCATGGGGAGAAGAACACAAACATCTGAATAGACCTTCCTCTTCTAATTCACTCATCCACATGGTTCTGCTCCTAGAATTTCTCAATTCTTTTCTGATCTGGTCCTCTAAAACTAGCCAAACACCTCTGCAAAACCTTTTTCCCTCATCTTGTTGCAAATGCATGTTTCAATCAATATTTTTCTCTTCAAGTAATTTTTTCAATACTGTTACACACTAGCTAAAACTGATATTGAGTAACAGCAACTAGATGGGAAGGCAAAAAGACTGCTAACATTGCTTTAGGGAATTTAAAAGAGTTGGCCTTTAAAACATAAGTGCAGCTCAGGGAAATGTAACAGAACTGCTGTACCTTCACACTACTATATTTTCAACCAAAGCCAATATGTGAAATATTGATATTTATAAATATTTCTGTGTAAGTTTACCTGTCTGATATTCAAAAAGTGCTATAGGTAAATGCAGGCTCAAGACAGTGTTGTGTGTAGTTGTCTCAAAGTCTGGAGGTTATCTTTTTGTCCTCTCTCTCATTTAGCCTCATGTTCAAATGGTTCTGCTGTTCTTTAATTTTATGTGATGGCTCTTGTCTGTTCAGATGATACCCTTATCTCATCCTTCCATTCAAATTACAATACAGTCTGTGAGGGTGGGATGAAGTTTTAAGAAAATGTGGACTCCACTGAGCATCATGTACTGAACACAATCCTGATCACACTATAAGACATTGTAATTCTGTATTTGAGAATGGTGTTTGACACCCTGCTAAAAGGCCACCAGGGAAAAGCCATTAAGTGCTTTACATTGTCTCTACCTCCATAACTGATCTCTGGAACAATGAATTTGATACACAGAACTATAGCAGAAAGAGGCTGAAGTTCAATGCAAGGAAAAAAAAAACCCAACAGTGGGAGTAGGAGATGCTATCAATACAAAGCTTGACTTTTGTTCCAGACTTGAGCTTTAGCAGCTAAAGATGTTATCTCTCTCCAAGATGAAGGAGGTTTTTGCTAATACACCACTCTGCAAACTGCAGCAGCTCTTATGCTGCAGGGTGGAGGAGCAGAGGTGAAGAAGAGAGCTGGCATAGGAACATTTAAATTACTGCAACTACAGTGGCAGAGCCCTTGAGTCACTGCCTAGAAAGAGAACAAGAAGGAGGAGTGGGAGAAGTCCCCTGAGGACTACAGATCCCGGCTCCACAGAAGGAGCATGCCAGACTTAAGAAGGCTACATTTTAATACCCTTGCTGTCTTCAGAGCTCAGTAGTTTTCCAGTGTCTTTTATAAGTAAAATCATTATAATGAAAAACTCTTCTACAAAAATTATCTTATTCCACTTCCCAGAATGCTGTCTGTAAAGAATTTCAAGCAGGAGGAAGTGTTCTTAATCCAGTGGACAATCTGAGCAAAGGTGGGTGAACAAGACTTGGGAGATCCCAGGAGCAGATTTCAAGGCTTTGGATTGCAGAGATCCACAGGGGGAGAACTCAGCTAAGCAGTCTTCTGCTAAACGCCTGGAACGGGCTATGGGAACTCTTAGCAATTACAAGTAACTGATTCAGAAGCAAAACCTAAAAAAAAAACGTTCAAAACATCAGTATTGAGACACCAAGCACAGTCCTGAGAAGACCTTCACAAACAGGAAGTAACCCCTCAATATTTCTTGGAAGAATCCATCCCTGGAAAAAGTCCGTCAAGTGTCCACACTGGCGTTGTGTCTACATAACGTTACGATACAGCTGATTTGATGCCAACAGATCCCTATCCTGCAGACCAAGTGGCTGATGACTATTTACACAGAAGATCTAGTTCTTGCTATAAGGGCAAGCAGATCCCATCCAGAGGATAGATACTGTAAGCACTATTAACATCACAGTAGGTTCTAGGAGCACACGATAATCCATTGGGTCACAGGGCTCATAAGAGAGAGGTGCTCAGAGACTAACCAAGAGGGGCCATTGGCAGACTAATGTAGTGATGGTCCAGACAAGTGGAAGCCAGGACACAGAAACAATAAGGAAAATATATAATAAAGCAATTTCACATCCAGAGCAGACACCCACAAACAACTTTGTATCCCTGAAGCTATTCAGAAAAATAATTCAGGAGTAGAAGGGGTAAATCTCTGCAAGACTTTAGCTTGAAAAAGTATAGTGGAACAGCTGATTAACTACCTATTAAACAGATAGCATGATGGAATTAGGAAATCTTCTGTATTAGGATCCCTAGTGTCCCAACAATGCACATGTATTATTAGCACCCACGTTGAGACTTCTGATGCCCTCCTATAATGCTAACTCCAGGGTTCTGCAAAGCTGGGAGTTTGTGGCTCACTGCTCTCCTCAGGGCTTCTCTGGGAAAAGGTACCTAGGGTCAGGGCTCAGCCTTTATGCAGACAGAATCAGGAGCTGGAAACCTGCAGCACAGATTAATGTGATTCTCTGTAAGAGCACCTGATTTCTGAACAGAGCTGCAGACTGGCCTTTCCATTAGCTACCTCTTGAATCAAATTTTAAACTTTCTGTTCTAATACTTAAAACTCTACATAATTATTTTCATTTCCCCCATGCTCCCTCCCCTGACAGCATCAAATCAATTCCTTTGAGAAAGCATTTGGTGTGCTGTGAGTCATCCCAACCTCACTATGCATGTTTTGATTGATACAATCACCTCTTCCCTTAAACAATCCTGTGCGTTTTTTTGGTAGCGTTATCACCTTTGTCTGATCCAGAACGCTCATTCAGTTCATTTAAGCTTTCATAAAAGCCCATAGTTATTCTTATAGGCAACAGAAGGAAATTATTTGCATAGAACAACATTATCTGAAGCTTTTTTATGCTATCTGCATTAAGCGAAATAATAATGTAAACACTTCACTATTGCCTTTCTCTTTCCCCCTATTTTATAACTCGCTTGTTCAATTACATCCAGAGTTAAACTGTAGGCTTTAGGTGTAATTTTCTGTTTTGAGGGAGCACTCAGCACCTTTTGGATGCTAAAAAGTAACTAGTAGAGACAACTTAAACATTCCAGTTAACTGATGCATTTACACACATCAATGTACAGCATGATTTAAAATAAGAAAATACAACATTTTACAATCATAATAATGCATAGATTCATATTACTGTACTTCAAGATTATCATCTAAGGTGGTGAACAGAAGACTATATGATGTATCGATTATAAAAATGTAATTTCTGGAATTTATGAAACAGTCAAGAAAGCATATGTAAGAGCTTACAAAAGTCAAATCTGTAAATTTCTGTTCAAAAGCTCGAGAATTAATTCTTAGTAGCAGTGCTAAATGCTGTTCATTACACAGAATTTCTTACCGGGTCTAGGTTCTTAAAAAGAAGAATTTCCTTGCACGCCTCCTGCAGTCTGTTTCTTTGATCATCTGTTTTGGGGTGAATAATCTGAGGGATATAACAAAATCTCTTAAGGTGGTTATCATATAGCAGCACTAGCTGAAGGACTGAGCTAATTCAGCTCTGCATTTTACGCAATATTTTGGCCATGCTTCATAACACTTTCATTTTAGAACCTTCAGGATTTGAATAAACACTCAATGATAACATGGTATCACCACACCATTAGCAAATGTGACACTGTTGTATTTAAGCTTACAAGATCTTTACACCTGTAGAATCCAGTTCATTTCTGCAAGCCATTCTGGATGCCTTTATCTACACTATAGTTACATAAACATTACTCTAGTACTCTCTGATCGTATTTGGGGCATGCATGTTTTATAAAAAGCACCACTGTTATATTCAGTCATTTGCCATGACTACTTCCTAAAGAGTGTTTTGTGAAATAGTATGTGTGTAAAATTCGTATCAGAAATTTCACAGAAGAAACAACAGACTTGACACTATCCGAGCGAGTCAGAGATTTACTAAATTACCAATGTGTGGTTCATGTGAGTATCAATCAAGTTGCTCAACTCATATGCTTCAAAAGATATGCTAAGTATAGCTGTGATAGTATAGGGTAACCTTTTTGACAGTGTTACAAACCAGAAATTAAGTAGAACATAAACAATTAAACTTCTCTTGAAAGTCATGCTATTTCATCTTAAAGCGAAATAAATATTTTTAAAAGGGTGACACAAATAAAAGAAATAAACACAGTTCATTAGTTATTGCATTGTACACCTAAAAATCTTAGCAATTTTATAGTTTACCTTTTTCTGCCTTATGAAAAATACTAGAATATTGAGGAAACTACTGCAAGATTGTGAGGACACCAAATAAGTGTTTTGAGGAGCAGGTGCTCTCTACATAAATATAATTGCACAAAAATGTTTCCTTAACCACATATCACATGTTCGGTCATTTAGAATAATACATCAGGTCCTATATGGATGACTGTAATCAGAATTTTCAAATGTTCCTTTAACACAAAAACTGATGAGCTTACTGAAGTATACTATAATAAGGATGCTTTTGGAAAGGAATGATAATGCTGGTTGCATTTTTCTTCTTAAATTTGATGCCCAAGATTTGAAAAAATAAGTAGTTGTCTCTAAGCATTAAGTACCCTAGATTCTGCGTCGTCCTCTTCCTCATCAGGATTGTAAGCTTCTGCACACACTGAAATAAAAAAAAAAGTATAATCTTAATTCAAATTACATTACTGTTTCACAAGATTTACAGAACAGAAAATGAATTGTGTGGCACAGGAATAACATGCAGTAATACACTCAATAGAGAAGATACTGCTGAGAGGGTCCATAGCAGCTCCAAACTCCGCGTGAAACAAAGCTACATTTGTATAATTTTTGGACATGTTTTCCTTGGTTTGAAAGACCTTTAATATAAGTTTCTCACCTAACCTCTTCTAAATGATCTTATCTTACTATCAGAAATTTTTTCTGATGTCTAAGTTAATTATTTCTGGTTAGAATTCAACCTATCCATATAGGATGGAGAGATCACATAATTCCCTTCATCTGTGTAGGTTCAAGGTGGTTTGGGGTGTGTTTCTTTGGTTGGTTGGCTGGCTCAAGCTGCTTTACTGGGGTTTTTTTGCATACTTGAAAACTTTTCACTCCTTCCTACCTTTTACTTTTTAGGCTAAATAATTCTGGTTCTTCAAGTTTTTTCCTTACAAGGCACATTTTTCAGCTCTCTAACTCTCCTTATTGTTATTCCCCGAACTCCCTCCAGGTAGCCCCCTTCATTGAAATGTGATGCTCAAATCTGGACCCAGTATTTGAACAGAGCAGAGCACTGAGTATAACACATGAATTACTCTGCATATTTTGCAGGCTGTATGACTATTTCATCCATCATGCCTTCTTTACAACAGGTTGACTGCATTTACTCATGTAATATTTATGACATATATAATTTTCAAAACTTAACCACTGCTTAACCACCTGTCCTATGCCTGTATAAGGCTGTTCTGTCCAAGTGCAGTACCATGCACTTAGGCTTGTTAAATATTACCTTATTTTCAAAGCCATTTCAAGATAATTTTCAATTCTAATCCTGTTACCTGGCATCCTTCCAATCCCTTCTCAACTTTGTGACAACTGCAAATTTAATAAGCATATTCTCTAAAACATAATCCAGATTATTACAGAAAAAAACAGAATAGTGTCTTAAAAAACTCTAGCAGAATATGGATGAATGAAACAGCAGTAGCTGCTTGGGGTTTACCTTATCCAAACAGTTTTGCAGCTATATCCCATGCAACTTACATTGAAACACTGCTTCATATTCCTTAGCTTGTTTATAGGGCAGTCTTGTAAAACAGCATTCAGAAGTTTCTTTAAATGAAAATGTAGGACACTAGCTCCTTTTCTTTTATCCACAAGTTTTAATCTCTTGTTATAGGGTATTAGATAGTTCCAACAAATCCATGCTGATTGCTATCTGTTACCTTCCTCCAGGCATTTACAAAACAAATATTTGTCTGTAATTTTTCTAGGAACAAAATGATCTGTAAACCTATGATAGGCATATTCTCTCCATAGCTCCCCCATCCTTTTAAAAATGAGTTTTTCTATTTTTCTGGGAGGGTTTTCACACCTATTTTTTTTCTTCAGATTCTTAATGGCTATTGCTAACAGGGCTGAGACTAATTCAGACAATTCTTCCAGTTTCCATGTATAGAGTGCCTGAGGCACAGCTAAATTGGGAACACCTAACACATAAGTTACTGTTTGATTTTTCCTTTCTCTGTTCTAGGCTGTTTTCCATATACTCTAGTGGAAACTGATGTGCTTTTGTTAAGCAGCAGAGCAACACCTTCCTGGAACATGCTCTTACCAGAAATATACTTCCAGAACAATTTCTGTTACTCCTCATGTACTTACTACTACACAATCTTTTCTTGTTCATATTTTTTGGTCTTGGCTTCTTTGATGTGTTTTGGTTTGGTTTTTTTTCCTCTACATCTTTTTCTATTCTTTTGTACTTGTTCTGAATAATCCAAACTGGTTTTAATTTAGTGCATGGTTCCTTCTTGTGCTTGATATAAATGAAGTGCTTATATTTTAGACAGATTTATTTCACTATGCTTTTTGTCCTTCTCCTGTCTTGTCTCAGTTTGCATTTTTTCTCTTTATAATTTTTCTTTGAGGAACAAACAATTCTTTAATTTCTTTTCTCCAGACTCCTTTTTCAAAGAGGTTATGCCCACAGTCCTCTCATACCCCCTTGAAACCTGTTGTTTTGACTCTTTTACCTCATTCCCTCCCTGAAATCTGTGAGTCCTGTCATCACAGGGTAACTCACTCGACCTGCCCTATTCTTGCAACAGCTTCTCCCTTAGAGTTGGTATCAAATATAATAGCTTCCCTTTTGATTGCTTTTCCCACCATCTCAAACTTTGGTTTTAAGTGCACTGCAAAACATGTTGGGCAGTTGGTATTCTCCTTTATCGGCCTCCAGCAGATGACTGATTGATTTAAATCCCTCACTATCACCATCCCCTGTACCCTGACAATAACAAATACCCTGAGCTATCTGATCTCTTTGGTGGTCTGTGCAACACCTGTGTAACAACGGAGCCCATAAGCTTTTCCCCTGTTAGTATTACTCAGAGCATTGGCACGTCTAACTCCCTCTACGGTTGGGTCACAGCACAAGCGTCTGAACCAAAACATACAACAGCCTCTTCCTCCTCGCTGTCCTCTAACCACGTCTCTCCTATGCTAGTTCAGCCACAGTGTTGTTCATGGATTGAGATTTGGTGTCCTCTTGTTTATTCCCCATACTTCCTATATTATTACACAAACAACTTATGAAGTAGTGACCCCGTAGACACATTAACCTCCTCATTACCATACCCAATTAAGATGATTTCATGGTAAAGCATTTCATCACGTGTATTATACACAGTCCCACAGGAAGTCCTGGTCCTCACTGTATCATGCACTCAGCTAAAATGTCAACTTTTTAAAACTTGGCATCTTCAAAAACTTGGAGAAATTTGACATAAGTCCCTGACTGAAAGATTCCTGTGCAGTTTACTAGGAACTGGATTTGGTCCCAAATAATTACAAATGCCCACAAAAGGAAGTCTGCAATCTCTTGAACAACTATAGTACTTTACCTCTACATAAACAAAATTCCTACCAACTATTTAATGGTACTACATTTTATAGTTACTACAATCTTGTCAGAAATAAACTTTCGGGGATTTTATTTAAATAGCAACAATATTAACATGCCAAGTAAGCACCATATAACCCATCATTACCTAAATCAGTACTTTGTTTCAGCTGGTATCAGGTTCTGTGCTCTAGTGCACATATGTGTACATGGGAGCCAACAAATCTGTGTCACAGTCCAGTGTGCTGCTGGGTGTATGAATAGTCTACCTCAACCTGATGTACAGGTACATCCTTACCTCTGATAAAACCTCTACATCAAAAAAGTTATACAAACCAGGAATTTAATAGCTTTGATATCATTATCCCAGAACTGACAGGTCTCAGAGGGCCTGGCTAAACAACAGTCTTCCAGACCACACAAAGGAAACTGAATTTAGCCTCATCCATGCCCATCCTGATTCATCTTATCCAGTCCCTTTCACATAGCCTGAAGCCAGGATCAGTCCAGAAACAGAGTGTGTTCCTGAGCTATTCTGTGTCAGTTTGTGTCTCTGCTCTAAGGTCACTCTTCTCTGCTAGCAACTCATTTCAGTCAATCTCATTAGCTACTATCAGCAGGTGCCCTCATTAAATATTTCTTCTCTATCACTGGTTACAGACAATATATTTAAGAACTGCAGTTTCTTGTGCTAGTGCCCATACGTCCGAATTCTAAAAGGATTTCTTTTTATCATCTGTGATAAGAAACTTAACACTTGTGGTTACAAATCTGTATTTAATTTTGCCTTGGCTTATCTTTTTGCCATAATCAGGGATGCATCTTTCATTAGAGTCACAACTTAAAAATTATACCAATGCTGTGATCTGCTGTCTTACGGCATTTCCTTTCCTTCATTGCTTATTTCAGTAACATTAATTTCTAAGTGCATGCCACTAGATGTCTCATGGAAAAACTTGATACATTTTATTTTGGTTCTTAAAATACAGCCTCTGACATTACTATGGTCCACTGAATTTCATGACATGAACACTGGGGTTTGGCACACAAGAATCCCACTGACATAAACCATCTAAAGCTAAGTAAGATGCCTCTTAGGTAAACATCCACATATGCACTGGATTCCAATTACAGGCAATGCAGAGAAACCAGCACATTTACGAAGAGATTTATATGATCTGTATTACATGTCCAGATAAAGATGAGATGAATTAAAAATGTGACTAATTGGCTGAGATAAATACTATCCCTCTTGAGATGAGTCCTAGTAGTTACAAGAAGCTGCAAGACTGGTTTTCCCCACTTCTCTATTTAGCATATATTTCCTGGAAAACAAAGAATTTCATCATATGATGATGATGACAGGTTGTTCATGCAATAGCACACCTTCTGTATTCATTTTGTATATTCTGTGGTCCCCATCTCTTTTGTCTAAGCCTTGACTGGCACCACAGACATTAATGATTCTGAACCATTGCACTGCTGGTGGCTGCAATACTCACTATGTTCAGTATTTTATTTTTCTACCTCTCTAGCTCATTCCACGCTCCCAACAGTACCTGGTGACTTTATCACGCTCAAATGTCCTGCCACATTTTGCTACAAGTCACTGCTGAATGCAATACATCATTGCTCAAAAAGCAGTCCTAATACTGTTCTTAGGGACCTATTTCATCCCATGCAGAATTATGGCATTAACAAATTGTGATACAAACACTCTACATATTTCTCCATTGGTTGCTAAGCTCAACTAAGTGAAATTATTTTTATTTGCTTTTTCCAGGTGAGGGTTACATTTCACATATATCCATCCAAGATGGATATAAACACAAACAAGCTCAAATACATCAATGCAAAGTATTTGTAGGAAAAAATCTGAACTGTCAAAAGGCAGTGCATTATGAAAATACACATGCAATGAAATCTGCACACAACTCAAGATGGATTGCTTTGTCAGCAAGAATAGGTAAGCTTTTAGAATTTCTAACTCATCACTCCAAGTGATGAGTGGTTTTCAGCTAGTAAATATGTTTTATATTCAAAATCAGCAACATAGTCACTTCAGACATGAATGAATTCTAAAATGAAAATTAACATGCAGTTAGTAATTGTAAGATCACAAAACATGTTAGTCATGCTCTCTCTATTGCCTTGACGTATCAGGAAATAAGGTTATCAATACATAAATGAATGAAAATTCACATATAATTACTGAATATTTTATTATACTCAAAACATGGCAGGAAAAATAATCAAAATGTGTGTACCCTTTCCAAAGTACAGAACCTCTGAGTCATAAAGCATATTAGAAAGAATTTCTCAAGAGAAGAAGAGCTTTGGAAATATTTTTTCATCCCATTAGGGGCAAATCAAGACCACAGTTTTGCCAGCATGACTATCAGGGTGGAGCATGAAAATAGACCACCTCTACCTGCTGTAGTTACACCAGCATGTCTTACATCTGTACAAACATCCCTAACTATGACAGCTATGCCCATCCCCTCATACAGCAAAAACGTCACTTCCCCAGTTTAACTCTATGAGAATTGCTAAGGTGACTTAATGGCAGTGTGAGATTTTTTTCCAGTTTGTCAGGATTTACTTCTCCTGTATGAGAAACACGGTGCACAGAGACCCCTTGCACGGCAGGTAGTAGTTTCAAACTAGACCAGACAAATACTACTGGATCTCCAAAGTTTCTGTGTCAGAAATCCATTTTTTTAACATCTCACCAGTTCCTACCACTACAGGAGGAACTAGAAAGAGAGCCCCAGCCCCCAAAATCCCAATTCCATAATTAGTTTTCATTTAAACAAAAGCAACCCTCTGGGGTGATACCAATGAGAAATAACCAGTTGTAGTCTCTGATGATTGCAACTATCAAGTACCATATTATTTCTATTTTCCTAGATTTGACTGGACCACATGGAAGATGAAATTGAAGAGCTGTAAGTAAACATAAGGACTGAAGAACACCCCAGAGAAAGGAGATTAACTTTCTCCTCTATCTGAGCATACAATAAGATGAGGTATCATTTATCTGATTCCATACGATATAATAAGGCAATACCAACTGGCTCTGCTGCTGAGACCCACCACTTGTGCAAAACCCTGGACATATTTCAAGAAGTTAAGTTTACTTTAAATACAAGCTCATTTGGAACAAATCAGGATCGGTGTGGCTATCATTTCCCATGATACTGTCAGAAAGAAGGAGCCTACTCCTGATGGGGTCACTATACTGAAACTTCATCTAGGCATAATTAGGTGAATACACAGAATGCCTAATACTTTGCAGTTCTGTGTCATTATTCTTTTAGACATAGAACATTTACATTACAAACACTACCCAAATTGGAATAAAAGTATGCATACTCAGAAAAAAAAGGTCTGGCAAACACAGAGACATGCATATTCTAGATATTTCCTCACAAGCAATAAACAAAAATTGAAGAAATTCCCCTCCAATCTACCAGATTAGGGGGTAACAACTTTTGAGCGGTTGACTACATAGCACAAATCACTAAGTGCTCAGAACACCAGTCTAAAAATCCAGAGCTGGATAAAATCCAGGCAGCTTGTTTCTTCTTAATTATCAGGAAGGTGGTCTTCAGTTCATTAGGCAGGAATTGATTGAATCAGAGTCTTGGGAGCACTGCCAAGGCAGTCTGTTTTAGTATCGGCTGCTCGTGCAGGACAGTTCCACTCTTGCTTTCAGTGCACAGACTCAAATTCTCCAAAGACTGCCTCATAGTCATAGTCATGAACACCCACCAAGCACCAGGCTTGTGCTCAGCTATGCAGCTCTGTGGCAAAACCTTCGCCAGAGCTGAAAGACCTTGCTCAGCTTGCACTATATGCTTGAAGGAAATCAAAAGACTCACACAATCAACTTTTCTACAGCATTTTCTCTTGGCCATCTGCTACCAATGCTATTTCTAATGAGTAGAACTACAAGCTATTTCCTCCAGCATTTCTAAATAACATGAAGTGTCTAATATAATACGTAGCATCTTGAATGAGGTTCATGCCAACAGTGAGTCACAAAGCCTTCCAAGGATTCTCCGTTCAAAAGTCCACATGGGTTTATTCATATTTCACCAATCCTCTCAACAAAGCAGGAATTTCATCAAGATGGTACTGATCACTGTGAAAGCCCATTTGAAGAAACATGACAGCCCACACAAGACATTTTTCGATAACTATCCCTGTGAAGTTATTCTTGTGTGGGCAACCTTTGCACAAGTTCCCTAAAATTATTTGGTATGTAAAAGTGAAAATTTAGATGTGTTAGACAACAGTACCTTTTTCTACTTCAGAGTCCAAAGCACTCTGCATCACAGGTAGCATGCTCACTGCTGGGTCAAAGATGCACACTCTGCCCTGAAATCATAGGGGTTTGAATCACTAAATAGGTTCCTTCACAGAAACTGTCTATTCAGACTTCAGCACAAGGAGCTAAAAGACTTTCCTATTTTTAAATAGGGCACGAGAAAGGACCTTTAACAGAATTTCCCTAAGGACTTGCATAGTACTCAGTCCTCTTTCTAGTCCTATTTCAGTTCTTTCCATAATGGTGTAATTTGTCAAGATGGAGATAAAAAAAAAACAGCCAGGCTTCTGGCTGATGGTAGGAGACAGTTTCACTTGGCATCTCAGGACATGCTTGATTTCATCTGTCTGGCTGGTGAAAACCAGCACAAACACACATTACAGTGTCCAGAACACTGCACGTAGTTATTAAACAATAAAATCATTACAAAACTAAAATGTACTTCCACTAGAAAAGTTTGCCAGTATACACCATGGACTATAGTACTTACTCTATAAGCTTTCCCAATATAGCATATGGAGTAGCAAAACATATAGCAACATATTGTACTCCGATGTTGACTTGTATAACCTTCTGTTCCCATTCTCATACAAGTCCCAGCAGTTCACAGTGCTACAGTGTGTTATTTGGGATGCAGCTAAAATATGCATAAATATTTGACAAACTCTGAGCAGACACAGAGCTCTTTGCATACATTTCAACTTTATATTTGCTAATACTACAGAATAGAAACAGAAATGCACCCAGCTCTTCCTACCATATTTAGCACTTCACAGACATCAATTGCAGATATTTTTTCTTATTGAACAGTCAGCATTAGGATGATATCAGTGTCTACATTATTTTCCCACCAGAAAAGTCATGCCTTACATACAATGTGAGCAAATATAAAATGCAGCTATTAAGAAAACATATTCTGAACAATGGAAAGTAATCTTTTTGCTATTTTGTAACCCATTTAAAGTGGGTTAAAAATGAAAACTGTGTGCAGAAAGAAACCAATTTACAAACCTAGTAAAACATTAAGTTATCAATAGAGCAGAACAAAAGAACAGAAAATGGGAAAAAAGTACAAGTAGAGAGAAAAGCCAGAAAAGGATGTACTCAAATTCTGGAGGTATGAGAAGACATTGATGGACAAATGTAAGAATCAGTAAGACATAGGACATTGTGGGTAGAAAGAACTAAGAATTATTGGAGAAAAAGAAAAAAATAACCTAAAATCATAGAAGTAATTTAAGTTTATTTGGGTAGGTTTTGGTAGCTGGGGGGGCCTGCAGGGGTGGCTTCTGTGAGAAGCTGCCAGAAGCTTTCCAATGTCTGGATGGAGCCAATGCCAGCTGGCTACAACATGGACCCATCACCAGTCAAGGCTGAGCCCATCAGCGACAGCGGTAGCACCTCTGGGATAATGGATTTAAGAAGGGGAAAGAACCTGCTGTGAAACAGCAGCCAGAAGAGAGGAGTGAAAATACATGAGAAAATCTGTGTTACAGATCTGCAAAGAGTTATGAAAGCTAATGAAACAAAAAGGTGGTGGTTGTTTTAAGGAACCACATATTATGGCTTTTATATGCTGGTGTTTAAAGACTAACAAAAGATCTTGATAGACTATAGGAAGAATATATGAGGGAAAGAAAATTATTAAGAGTGACACACAAGGAAAATAATTACTGGTGACTGGACATGTAAAGATATGAGAAGATTCATGAAAGTAGAAAAAATTTAGATTAAGGGCAGGCAACTGAAGGTGACTTCTAAGACAAAGACTCATGCAAAGAGGGACTGTAGGGAGAGTAGAGACAAGGTCAAAACTATTGACTCTGACAAGCTTGTCTCAGTGTCCTACCAGCAGACTAAACTGATTTGTCCAAGACAAAGTGAAAAACCTACCAATAGCAGGTATTACAGTATGATAGTATGGTATATAGCACGATTGATATATTCTGATCAATCATCCAGCAAAATGGGGAAGGTAGAGATAATACCAAATCTAGAATACTCCTATGAACCTCTGGGATGATATCTAAGGCATAAATGCAAGAGTTCCTCAGAGGCACATGTCAAAGCCTGTGATCCCACATAAGGGGTAGACTTGGTTTGGGCAGCTAAGGGAGCGCAAAATTCAATCTCAAACAGGCTTCACAGAATACCCTGCATCTATATGGCATTCAGAATAGCAAGCTGAGAATAGGCACCGAAAAAGGAGGTGGAATTATCCTTTTAAAAGAATGGTTGCTATAGCAAAGTTACCTTTGGTTTTCACAGCTATGGGACCAAGGGAAGGAAGCTTGAATCTACCTTTCCCCTTTTCCAGAAGTGCCCTACATTCTACATTACAAAGTACTCTGTAAGGAGATGCTCCTCAGTCCTCCTTGGCCCAGGCTGCTAAGCAAAATGAAACTAAGGAATAAGCTAATGGAACTTGTCTCCTGGAATTTTATTGTGCTGATTTTAGGTGGCTTTGGTCAAATGGGTAAGTCATGCTCACATAATCCTCTATAAGAAATATGATAAACCAAACTTACTAAACAGGTTCCAGATACAACAGGAAGACAGGTAGACAAAAACATTATGGAAAATATTTCTGCCAAGTTTTGAAATGGTTGATTTTGAACATCTGTTTTCTCAACAATTCCAGAAAATTAATTTAAGACTTTTTGCTGACAGGATTCTTTTCAGAGAGACAAAGGAAGTTCAGAAGACAAATAAAACTATAAAATAATATATATGCTGTTTTACTTTTTTGTAGTCAAAATATAAACTGCTGTTATGAAATAATACTGGTAACTACATACTGAGGTAAGAAAGCAAGCACCCACACAGCAATCAGTACATGCTCGCCTGCATTTGTAATGATGCGGACAACTATAACAAGCCAAAAGATGGGCTACAAATATTATCATTTCAAGAACAGGGACTGTAATCATCCTGAGAACACAGATTACCACATTTATATTTCCTAATAATACAAGTTGTCCATGACTGTGTGACTGCTTATCAATCAGAACAAGAAAGAAGGCATTGACGTCTCACAGAACTGATCTTTTCCTAAAAGGTAAAGAACCTCAAGCCTCCACTCCTTCAGCTAACAACCTGTCACTACTTGAAACTATATTTCTCAGAAAGTCCTTAGTCAATGGTAAATACAGTGTACTCTAATGAAAAAAAAGCATTTTTTATTTTCAGCTTTCTAAACACCCTCCATCTCTCCCACACATACACATTTGGTACCATTATGAACTAAATACTACTGTATTCAAAAGACTAAATGGATCTAAACACAAACTGATCAATCTTTTTCCTGCATACTGTAAAGCCAGATTTATTTCTTCTTCTATCTATAGATATTGCAGACATCCACAGTGCTGTTTCATTCCCTTGTTTTCTACTATGACAAGACACAAAAAGGCTGGATGAGGTGTCACCAACACACATAGGATGCTCCAAGATGCATTATGCTGGTCACCACCACGTAACTCCATTTTCTCAGTACCTAGTTAAAACCACATCGCACTTGAAGAAAAGATGAACCCAGGAAAAACTAACATATGTATGTAGAAGTTCACCGATGAACACAATATGACCTCAAACAGCATCAGACTTGTAAGACAGTTGGTTTCAATTTCCCAGTCTACTCCATACCTAAATGACTGTGATGACAAAAGCATCCTTGTCCACATGCAGCTGACCAAGAAAGATAGTGCTTTTTTCACTAGAAGAAGAAAGGACTAAACTGCATGAATGGCCTCCTCACTTCAGCAACAAATCTCTAATAATTACATCACATTATCTTGGAAAAAGCTGACCATATCTCCACAAATACTTTGCTGCTATATTCCCGTCCCTGTTCCAGTATTCTCCATTTTCTGCAGAGTTCCTTGTTTTACACAAACCTCAACCCCTAGTCTCTTGCCTTAATACACAGGATCTCCACTGGGACCAGGTCTTGCATTCCCCTGCACAACCACGGCCTCGCACCGTTTCAGCAGAAAAGGAAACTGTCAGACAACAGAAGAAAGCTCACAAATGCACATACAGCAAATTTCTCAGAAACTGAATCCATGCCAGAAAACCTCTGAACAAAAGTGGACTTGCCATTTTGAAAACGAAACATAAAATTCTAAGTTAGTTTCTTTTGGTCAACTCTGCATGCAAAACAGATCCACACGTGAATTATTCTTACTGAATGGAAGGAAGGAAAGATTTTTATTTCTATTTTTACTTAATGAGAGGAAAGATAATAACACATATCTCCTCTGTAAACTACAATTAATTCCTTTAAATTTGGGGGGGGGAATAAAAATCCTAATGTGAGCTAGATACGTCATATTTACTGAAACCAATATCCTAGGAAATCACATATCCCAGGTAACCACTTTTCAGAACAGCTCCTAGAGTTACAGCACAAATTAAACAAAGAGTTAATATCTCACTTTGCCAGGTGCTAGAATTCAGGCTTACAGTGAAGTTCTTTTCTCCCAGAAAATGAAGTACCTACAGCTGCTTTTCAGCAACAACTCTGTTAAATATCAAAGAATAAATGAACCCTTAGGGTGAGACACAGTGACATCTAGCTTCTTTAGCCAAAACAGTTATTTGTAACAGAATGTTCTTTTAGGGATCAAACTTAGAGGTAATGATCAAGGCCATAGAGAAAGATGAAGGAACCCCAAGGAAATTATATTCCTTTATAAATGCCCTGTGTGTAAGTAGCAGTGCTAAAGAACTTCTTGATTTAATTTGTATACAGTTCCCTTGAGACTTCCAGAAATTTCAGGTTTAATGATTAAATAATCATTTCATATAAAAGTTACCAAGATAACAGCACAGCTAGGAGATAACAAAAATATCCTTGTTGAATGAACCAGACTGCTGAGGTACTCACTGCTGGTATGCTAAATAAAGCTATTCTAATTCTAAAGAAAGAGAAAACAATAAAAAGCAATAAAAATTAAAAGTGCTGCAAGTAAACAGTTCCAGGCTTGGACTACTGTAATAAACGAATTTGAAGGTACTACACCTGGTGTAACCATTTGCACATCAACATGGGTTTTTTGCACTCTCAGGGGCCTTTCCGTGCGCAACCGGTAAAGCAAAGGTAACATTATTTACAACTAGTTGAAGTTCTCGAAGTTGCACAATACACACAAGCCAGTGTATAGATCAATCAAGTCTGGTGAGCAATTTTCATCTTAGATTACCCTCAGAAGAAGCATGTGCACCCAAACATCTCTCATTCTCCTCCTGAGCCCTGCAACAGCACAGCCTGGAAACCCTCTGCTCAGGGAGCTGCTCCCCTGGAATGGCCCTGGAGGTCCTGGTGGGCAGCTGCTGACCACAAGCCAGCAGTACCCCAGTAGCAAGGAGGACCAGCTGCCTCCTGGGCTACAGGAACAGGATAAGTGATCATCTCTCTACTCACTAGACCGCATCTGGAATACTGGATCCAATTTGGGGGCCTCCAATAAAGGAAAGACACTAAGAAATTGTAACGAGCTCAGCAGAGGGTCGCCAGGATGGTCAAGCACTTGCTGTGTGACCAGAGTCTGAGGGAGACGGGTTTGCTCAGCCTGGAGAGGAGACAACTTTGCAGTGTCTGACAGCAGCCTGGCAGTACCTATGGGGAGGTCCCTAATTCTCTGCACACTGGTGTATAGTGGAAAGATGATAGGCAAAGGCATTAGTTGAAAAAAAGAGAGTTTCAGGCTGGATATATGTGAAACTTTTCATCATGAAGCCAGTTTGGTGGTGGAGCTGGCTGCCCAGAGAGGTTGTGCAGTCTCTCTCAGTCCTTGGAAGTTTTCAAGAACCAGCCCTCACTGACCTGGTCTGATTTAAAAAATGGCCTGTTTTGATCTGGAGGTTGGACCAGAGACTTCCTAAGGTCCCTTCCAACCTGAATTATTCTAGCATCCAAAAGAATTCCATCATTGGGAAATTATCTTTTTTTACTTTGAGTCCACAAGTATTATCTGTAGTTTCAAGTCATTTCCCTGATGCCATCAATTACCTGGCAAAGGCTACCTTAACAGTTATCCAAACCAGTAACTACAGGAACCACTTTAGAGCATGTCACAGTGAAGCTCAAGGCTTTTTTGTCATCATTAAGTGAAGGACACATTTGATGTCACTGTTCTTGAAGACGGGTGAAAAAACTGCAGACATTTCCTGTCAGATTTTGGCCTCATCCTGTCATATGGAAAGTGTTGCAGAACCTAGAGAATAGTGACCTGCTTGCTGTGTAGATTTATCAGACTACAGTGAAACTAGAACTGGAAGTAAAATCTAGTGTGAAATATCAGAAAAATTCAGCACATCACTTGTCACAGGAGACATTGAAGCTGGGTAGTTGACCAGAAGGTAAACCATAAGATTCCCAGTTACTATAAACTAGAATTTCATGTTCTAAAGTCAACAACTGATGATACAAGGATTGATTTCCAAATGCTTGTCTTCAGAACCAGATGCACAAAGCAAAATCAATAATGTGAAGAAACTGAAAAGTCTGAATAATAATGGGATATACAGAAGCATGATCATTAAAATATGGAAATAATATTTCCAAATGCTTAACATGAGCAGCATCTACCTTCAGCATGCTGGTGGAAACTGCAGGAACTGTAGAGAGCCAAATGCATAAAAGACAAAAATGCTATTGATTGTAGCTCAGAGCACATTATTGATGTTTATGTCCCAATGCCCCTAATATTAGAGGGACCAAAGTTCAATACTGTTTTAAGATAAAGAAACTTCTTTTTCTGTGTAGGTCATTTGAAATTATTATTTTCACAGAATCACAGAATCAATAAGGTTGGAAAAGACTTCTGAGATCAAGTCCAACACTTGACTGATCACCACCTTGTCAACTAGACCATGGCACTCCTGAACACCTCCAGGGATGGCGACTCCACCTCCCTAGGCAGTCTATTCCAATGCTTAACAACTCTTTCTGGGAATAAATTCCTCCTGATGTCCAACCTCAACCTTCCCAGCACAGCTTAAGACTATGTCCTCTTGTCCTGTCCCTGGTTGCCTGGGAGAAGAGACCCACCCCCACCTGGATACAACCTCCTGTCAGGTAGGTGTAGAGAGCGATAAGGTCACCCCTGAGCCTCCTTTTCTCCAGGTTAAACAACCCCAGCCCCCTCAGCCACTTCTCACAGGACTTACCCTCTAAAACCTTCACCAGTTTCATCGCACTTCCCTGGACATGCTCCAGCACCTCAATGTATTTCCCGTAGTGAGGGGCCCAGAACTGAACACAGGGGTCGAGGTGGGTCCTCACCAGTGCTGAGTACAGGGGAATGATCACCTCCCTGGTCCTGCTGGCCACACTATTCCTGATACAGGCCAGCGTGCCACTGGCCTTCTTGGCCACCTGAGCACACTGCTGGGTCATGTTCAGCTGGCTGTTGACCAGCATTCCCAGGTCCATTTCCACTGGCCCGTTTTCCAACCACTCTTACCCAAGCCTGTTAGTCAGAGAAAACTGGATTAAGACAACACAAGCTCTCCATAAGCTGCCATCTTTCAGAACAAAGAATCTGATAAATCGCAAGTCAGAATCACAATGATGAAAATAAACACTTTTGTTTGTTTGTTTTTCAGAAAGTCCACATTCAAAAAACTATGATTTTTCTTCAGCAATTCTACAGACAGTAAAATGGCAAAAGATGGCATTTCTCCTAAGGAAGTCAACAGATTTCAGAATGACTTTATTACTGGAGAGCAACACCAGACCTGCAGACAACTGATACAAAATACCCATGGGGTCTCCATATGTTTCAATTACAGAAATCTTAAACTGACCTTCCACTCACCTGAGCATAATCTGACAAGAACATTGGCCACTGTAGTGCATTAAACACTCTCCTTTCCAGCATGAGGTGGAGAACACCCAGGCACAGCCACTGTCTCCAGAGAACATAGGGGAAAAAAATGGCTGAGGTCACACCCTGAAGTGAGATATAAATGTCTACCTACTTAGCAATTCAGCAGTAGAACTGAGGCATCCAATACTAGTGCTGGTTGAATTAAAACCAGAAAAGACTGAGTCCTCACTATTTGCATCAAGAATGCAATAATCCAACAGTGAATGACCATTACGTCCCTCAAAATACCCACAGCTGCTTTTCTCCCTTCTAAAATAAGATGCATTTCCAAATGACCACCACCACCCACCACAGAAATGCCCGAGAGAACATTAATTTACATATCCACATTCACATTGTGGGGACTATCACACCACTGAGGTCTAACATTATTTCTGTTGTTAAGGTATCAATGTTGAGGCTCAGAGAACCATAGTACTACAACAAGTTAAACTCACTTTCCTGAACTTTATTGAACAAAGTGCTGTATGTTCCTACCGAGAACAAAGTGTCACTTCCACAGAAGTACTCCCCAAGCAGTACCAAGGGATCTGACAGAGCTGTAAATCACATAGTTGCTGAAATGGAGAAAGATGATATATGCTTAAGGTATAATATTTGGTAAGCCTATATATATATATATATATATATATATATATATATAAAAGCCTTATACATATATATATAAAAAAGCCTTATATATATATATACACATATACACATATATATATATATATATAAGGTGTATATTTGGTAAGCTAGTGCTATGAAGTCAGTGGCAATACGCAAGCTTCATCCGGGTGACAAGACTTAGTGGAAACTCCATGGGCCCCACTAGTCTCCTCTTAATCAAGACAAGTGTGGAGAAAGATACCTCCTTGAGGAGTCATCTTAGGAACTGCATCCCAATCAGTCTGGGCCCAGAGGTGCACAAAGCAGTGCTTGTCCCTCGCAGTGACCAAGAGGTTCACCAAAACTTTAGACACCTGAACCAGGTGAGGCCTTTGTGGCTTTCTCAGCTCCACTGCTGTGCAACACAGGCACCAGATCTCTTCCCTTGCTGAAATTAAAAGAACAACAAATAGAGCACTTACCAGGAACGCATCACTTTCTAAGCAATAAAAATACTTCTATGGATCAGAGATGGAATTCAAACCTCTCAAGTTCCACAGCAATAGACAAATTATAAAGACATTACTGCTTTAAACAAAGAGAACAGGATCCACCATGCAGAAGAAAATCTGCCTAAGCAGAAAGCCGTTCATCTCTGCTGTCACTACTGAATATTTAATGACTTAGAAAAGGCACAGTGTAAGAGGGAAGATAAAATTCAGTGAGCTGTTAATGAAACAAAATTTTAAGATCTTCCTGATCATATAAACCCATTCATAACTTGTCAGTATACTACACTGACCTTTGAAAATTATAAATTTAAAAATATCAGTCAAACCTTCATAGAAAAAAAGTATAAATATTACCACAGGTTTCAGTGGGCACAGGAGAAGACTCTCAGAATATTTTTAGGCCCTCATGAAGTTAAATATTATTAACATAATACATCCATAAGGATGAAGGCAATGACAGTAGGACTACATAAGAATTAGAGACACCAAGTAAAAGCACTGTACAGACAGCATGGGTAGCCCATGGGACACAGAGAATGGCACATATACCATGGAGAGAGCCTCTGCTCCCTCATGCTGGTGTGTCTGTCCCCTGTAGTCCCCAGCCATTCCTTATATCTGCAATAATATAATAAAACAAATAGACATAACAGGGTCCTTCAAGACCTGAAAGAAGATGGGAGCACATGGTTCTGGGTCTCCACTCCCTTACCCAGGTACCACCCAACAACTCCATCACCTTAAGTTCTCCATTGTGAAAAACAATCTTCTGAAGTTTAAAGACCATAAAGACGAGGTACAAAATGCTTATGTTTAATATAGTTTCAAGAAGGCAGGGGATCTTAGCTGAATGGATTACAGCTACAGGCTTTTGTTCCAATCTGTTTTGTAATGTTTATCACTGTAACAATATATTGTGATACGCACAAAAGAGATAGTGCGAATAAGATTGGATTTCTCAAAGAAGCAAATATTGGAAGAAACGAAAGTAAAAAGAACCCTCAAAAGCCTAAAAAAAAGTTTTCTAGTGTCTAGTGTGGTTGTGTGCAAAAGGAAATTAAAATTCTAACTTATATTTCCCAGTATGCATGTTAGAAGGTAAAGAGATACAGCAGACAGTTCCCAAAATATGTCTGTGGTTGTAGCAACTAAAGGATCAATGACTCAACTTGAAAACAGATTTGTAAGTCTTCATTGGACACAGTCCTCCACAAAAATAAGAGGACAACATGGAGCAGTCATGCCAATCCTACTTCAAAATAAAAACAGAACACAAAATAAAAACGTAGGTTAAAAACCCCCAAAGTTCTGATACTAAACATTTGTTTATTAGAGAAAGAAGTGTACATGCATATCCCTGATGGCTGGTAACAATTTGCATCTATTAATCCAGCCAGCCCAGTGTTACATTATTCCCTTCTATTAAGCCACTTACGTATGCTCTATCCACTTGCCTCAGTGTGCAATTTCATAACCTAATCATTAAAGTGTGTTGATTTTATCTTAGGAAGGAAGGACCATGGTAGTTTTAACTTTGCAGTCATTAAAGCAACACAAGGAAGAAAAATGGAGAGGTTTCAATAAAAAGGAGTATTCATTAAAAATGGCAACGTGGGCATGTAAATGCAGAGTTCCTGCTGGCACCACTTGTATGATAAATGTGCTAAGAAATCCAGTCGTTGGATGTGATTGCAACCAGCCTATAAATAGACACAATTCTAATTGCTCATATAAATAATGTCTTTGCAAATGATCCCTCAGTCATATTGTTTTCTGATTAAAGAGCCCTGTATGAAAAGTGTGAACTGAATAGAAACGCCCCTGAAATTTGCTTCCTCTTTTGGACAATACAACCACTTGCAATCTCAACCTCCAGGCAACCAAGCACCTTCATTCTCATTGAAATCGGTGGGACATACTTAGCATGTTTTAAAAATAAGGTCTAGTCCTGAATACAAAGGTTTAATAACTTTTCTGATAGAAAACGTAATTCACAATCAGTCAGTTTTAACTTTTGGTAAACAAGTTTATTTTCTACTCAATAATTCAAACTTAATGCAAAGCTTTTAACGACAGATTTTAAAGCTGTTTTGTCACATATGCAGTCATTAAACTAAAAATCACCTAAAACTGAAACTGATTTTGCTTCAGCCTTGAAAATGTTGCAGATATTGAAAGAATGACATAATGGCCAGAGATGAACCACAAAATATTATATCCTAAAAATTATCTCCCAGAAATTTATGGGTATGTCAGAATTATGGCTATCACTGGCATTTTTCAGTAACCAAAATTATCTAAGTCCAGTTGCTTAAAGAATCAGAGAATTATTAAGGTTGGAAAAGACCTCCAAGATCACCAAGTCCAACCTTTGAGCAAATTCCACCACGCCCACTAAACATATCACAATGTGCCATGTCTACTCATTTTTTGAACACTTCCAGGGATAGTGACTCCACCACTTCCCTGAGCAGCCTGTTCCAATGCTTAACCACTCTTTCAGTGAAGAAATTTTTCCTAATATCCAATCTAAACCTCCCCACTGCAACTTGAGACCATTTTCTCTTGTCCTGTCACCTGTTACCTGGGAGAAGAGCCCAACCCCCACCGCACCACAACCTTCTTTTCTCCAGGCTAAACAACCCTAGCTCCCTCAGGTGCTCCAACCCTTCCACCAGCTTTGTTGACTTTCTCTGGACATGCTTCAGCACCTCAATGTCCTTCTTGCAGTGAGGGGACCAAAACTGAACACTGGTGCAGCCTCGCCAATGCTGAGTACAGGAGGTAAGAGCTGTTTAATAGAATAAAAACATTCTGTAACTTAATGAACTTCTGCTTTTTGGGAAATCTAAGGCTGGCACATTCACTCTAGAAAAAATGCAAGTCAAACCAAGCATTTCAAACAAGCAAACAAGTGTGCACACACAGCCACAAAAATGGCATAATTTACTATTAAACAGATAGAAGAGAAGCAAAAGCTGTGTGTGAGCACATGCATTTGAGCATGCACACACGTATTAGTCCTCTCTCTTCTCCATACACTCTCTTCCATCCACAGACACATTCTATAGTATTTAGAGACTGCCATGGGCTGACCAGCAACCCAGACCAAGACCTCTCTGTTCCATGTATGCTCTGATGCTAGATGGGCAGAAGGCCACTGTTCTGAAAGTCTAAAACAAAGTAATTTCTTTTATTTTCTTTTCCCTTTGAGGCCAATATTTTAGCCCCTTCCAGGCACATCATTCATAATCGTTTAGAGTAATTACACAGATTATTTAATTTCTAACTTTTTATTTATTCAAGACACTGAGATACCATTTATACGTTTCAGGATGTCATGACCAGCTGAATGTCCTTGTGAATTCAATTAAAGTGCTTTATGTGTAAATTTGTCAGCACAGCTTTTTGGTTTTTGTCAGGTGACAGTAATATGGGGTCAGAGCATTCACAGGAATGAACTTATTCCTGTTACTTTAAATCTACAGTTTCTTGACCATTATACAGTCAAGTTCTGTGCAGAAGGTTTTAAGCAACTGGCATCCAGAGTCAGGTGTGAGAATACCATGAGCTGAACGCATCAGCAAGCACAGAGTATTAGCATAGCAATATACATGGTTAACACCTCTGTCAGACTGCAGCAAACCAGCCTCTAATAGCAGGCAGTCTTTGTCTCCTTTATGCAGCACAGCTTTTGTGTCATCATGCATTTAATCTTCTTTCCCTTTTAAGACCAGGTTCTCTGCAGAGATGGGAATGTGCACAGTGCAGGCAATGAGGATGTCTCACACCCAACAAGCACTGCTGCTGGGCACTTGGTGGTAGGCGTACCACAAAGAATTTGAAATCCCATTTAACATGTACTTTTTGACTGCATCAAACATAGGCTTCCTACTCCTCTCTTACAGGCCCTTATTAACCTGGTGTATCAGCTACTGTCACATTGTGTTACTCCTCCCTGTCTCTGCTTTGCTACTGTGACAGCTGCGTGACCACAGTTCTCCCACAGTCCTTTAAGTATTTTTCCTCGCCATATTTTATACATGGATTGTGCTTCTTGAGCTCATCCATAAGAATTGTACCACTTTCCCTTCCTCATTCTTGCAGAAGACCAATTTCCTGGATGGTATATGAAAGAAACCAACTGGGTTGGTCTAATAAGCCCCATACATATTAGGGTGAAGTATGGGGCACTCCATATTTGTCCTTCCGACGTGGTTTGACTAGTACAGGTAAAAAATTCAATTAGCAGAATGTACAGTCTTCACCAACGTGCAATAACATATCGATGTTTTTGGGCACTACTGAACCACAATGACAATTTAGATTCTACTCTGTAATGACTCATGGACAAACTGATCCCAGGAGCACACCTTAGGAAGATCTTTCAGATTAGGATCTTGTATTTTTCAGTGCAATTATGCCACACAGTTGGTGTAAGTATTCCTTTTCTTCTTGTTTAGTTGTCTTGCATTTGAAGCATTCCTTCAAACTAATCATGAGAAAATGTGATTGATTCTGTGATGCATCTAAAAATCCTACAGAACAGTAGGTAAAGATTACATAGGGAGACATTTTTGCTGGTTTTTATAAATACATACACATTTTTGTCTGCTGATGGCTCATTCTTTGACTTCATCTATTTGAGCCTAAATCCCAATTTGGTGACGGCTGACATTCCCCAAGAACTTATTCCCAAATGGATAGCACAAATTGGGTGGTTCATTTAAAATAAAGAATAAGATTAGTGTTTATCTCCTCAGTAAAGAAAATGTCTGAAAAAATTAAATTGTGCCCTGAATGATCTTTTATATTAGTACATTACTATGATGAGTTATTAGTATACACAGTATATTACTATGATGGGACAGACAAAAAATTGAACAAAAGGGTAGGTGTACTTGGCTCTGGATCTACCAGAATAGCTGTGAAATTAGTTCTCAAACCAATGCTAACAGGAGAAAAAGAAATAAGGATGTCTCTTGCTGTTGCTTAGTGGAAAGAATAGGAGGGAGTGGAAAGTAATTGTTTAGGACTCCTCCCTTTCAGTGTTGTTAAGTCCCCAGCTCACAGAGCACAGTTCTGCTCCAATCTGAAGCTGTATTTCCAAAACACTGTGATAGCAGGGAAGATAAAGGCTGACAAGTAGGTGTTGAATTTGTGCCTTATAAGATACACTCATCACTTACTAGACTGCACGCACAGGAATTTTAAGGGTATAAACTCCCAATTTTATTGCAGTGCGTAGCTGATGTTCAGTGTGAAAGATGGTTTCAAAGGCTGCCTGAAGCTTTAAGGTTAAGCTGATGTGGGGGTCCCTCTTCTGTGACTGGTTACTTGAAACTGAATCTCTACATTTTCATTATTTCCTTGCATACGAAAAGGGAAAAGAGTTAGTGTTACCATGCAATCTCACGTTTAACAAGAAAACTAAACAAGGCTTTAACATTTCCACTTAATATTTCCTCTGACAAGTTCATTTGTCTTGATTTTCTCATGAAGTTCTGTTATCTACTCTATGTAATAAATACATACAATTTTCTTCATGAGTGGATTGTAGCATACAGCAATTTCTCATTCTGGCATGCTCATAATAATTCTTCACAATAATTGTAAAGACACCAGAAATCAATCTTTCTCACTTTAACGCGAAACAGTGATTTAGGACAAGAACGGGAATTATTCACCTTCTTGTTATAGCTTAAAAACAAAACCCTTGAAGACGCATTGCATTAATACAACAAAATTTTATTATTTTTAAATTTTGTTTTACTCTAAAGAAGAAAAGGGTTTTAATTCTGGTGAGAGAGTTATAAGGAAGAAAAATAATTATAATATTTATTCAGAGAAATTTCTGAAACAAACTCAGGAGAGACTTTCAAGTTCATGCTCAGTTCTTCAACAATTTTCTTGCCATTTTATACTAGAAAGCTACATCTTCTCTGCTTTACACATACATGAACACCACTGCCATACAATGGCCAGATTATTCTCCATTTGCCATGTGATCAAGCACCATGGGTGGAAGCAGGACTCTTCTTGGCTCAGTCAATGTAAAAATTAAACCAGAAGAGAGATCCCAAGTCCAAAATCTATTAAGGAGATTCCTTAACAGAAAGTTAATAATCAAATGGGACAAGTGGGAGCACAAGTTGTGCACGCAGAAAGATGTCTTTAGCCCCTTACTGCAATATGGCCTGCAATGCTTCACTGTCATTTCATGCTGCTGCAACACAACTATGTACAGTACAAACACAGTTATTCATGCACTGCTCTGCCTCAGCTGTTTGTATGCAATGGTCACTCAACCATCTCCATTAGTTTCTATCTATAACAGTAAACCAAATAAAACCAATGCACAAAGAGTGATGAGCTAGGATCCACAACTGTTAAATACTGTATATAAAAATGGTTCACTCTTGAGGAGAAAAGGCAACACACAAAGAACCGTGTCTTGCAGAATATACCACCTAAGGAGTCTTTCTGCTGTGCTTTTTGCAACCGGACGTGTCTGTCTCGTATTGGCCTTTTTAGCCACCAGTGCACTTGTAACAAACGTGGGTAGAGCCCTCTCCCGATCTTTGTTCGCGAAGCCTAGCCATGACAATGATAAAAATGGTATAATATAGCATTAGTGACTTGCCTAGCAGTTCTAAGGAACTCAGCTTGAAAGAGCATACATACACATTAGATTTAAAAATTAGATCTCCAGTGAGTTTTCAACAGCAAAGACTTTTCACATATTTATGTAAAAGAAAGAAAATCTGAAATGCAAAAGCAGGCATTGCCTACTGTTGAAGAAAGCAAATCTGGTTCTACAATAGCAACAAAACCATTACTGTGAAGTACCAATGTTTGGCTAGTAAAGATGTCCAACAGAGAAGCATGAATGGCTTTGGAGGCACTTATAGGACCGACTGAAGAAAGACTACAAATATTGATTACAGAGACCTTTATCCTATATTTCTTACCATGCTACAGACTTTCTGTATCCTCTAAAGTAGATATTGGAGAAGAGGATCTCAGAGATACATGGTAAAGCCATGAAACAAAGACACTGTGGAACTGGATTACGTGGCAGCAGGAAGATGGGTGCAGGAAATAGTGAGCATTTGAAGGCAAGAAAGCCTTGGGCTTGCACTTTGACAAAGGACATTTTGTTTAAACAACTGAGAAGTACACTCTGCAGCTCAAGGCATTGCTTCCTATGAAACATACAGAACTGACATGGAGCGTTTAGTAAGCAAAACATTACACTGCTGTTAATTTTATACAATGTGCATAAATGGCATCTAGTGTTTTAAACAACATAGTATTTAGCAAAGATAATTAAATATATAATTTCCCCCTTTCTTTCCACAGTATTTAAAAGAAGCAGTACTTGTCAAATACTAAGCCAAATCTGAAAGTCAAAGGCCAAACCACTTGTATTATGGTGTTCTACAAGAAAACTTGCTAAGCAAAACGTTCCACAAATACTGTTATCCCATTTTGAACAACTCACTATGTAAAACATGCCTTGTCTTACTCATCTTTTATCCTTCAGAAGAAATCTTCCATAACACGAAAGTCAAACTACATGAAATCACAGATGGAATGGAATCGTTTCAGAAAACTGGTAAGCAGATACTACGGCTTACACAGTGGAGGGAGCATACCTCCCTCACTTAAACACAAATGTTGAAGAACAATATAGCACAGCAACCAAATTGGAGCTTATCACAGATGCAGATATGGAAATATTTTAGAGAATAAAGATCAGAACTATTAAATAATAACTATCAATACTCACCAGCTCCAAAATAATGTTAAAATCCTTAATCTTTCTTTCAGTAATGAGCATGCGTACTCATTCAAAAAAATAGCAATTATTTTATTTGTTTCAAAATCATGAGTTACGAGCATCCTGATAAAAGCATTGGAAGATTATTAGCTTATGCAACCACGTTTAGATTCTGGGGTGTTATTTGGATCTCTGAGGTTATCAATAGTGAAGGTTAAAACAGAAGCAAGTTAAAACAGAAAATACAGTATGACCTACAAGTTGAACACAAGAAGAATTTGTTGTGCATCCAATGTTAGGTAGAGACCAGAGAGGAACTATTAATCTGAAAAATCTGGCTATAAAATGAAGAGAAATTCAAATACAGAGAGCAATGTATTTTATATCAACTAGTTCATATCACTTACTGCAACCTGAGAACATCCATGAAGAAATCTTAGTAGATTTATTCAACAGTCATTGACATGTGCAAACTACTGCTTGCAGATAAAAACAGCCATACTTATTGTTATTAGTATGAACATTTGGCCTTATTTTTGATAGAAAGTCTGTTTTTCTGAAAAAACGTGTTTTTTCTGGAATTTATTCTCTATTACTTAGTTACACAGCAAGATCACAATCTTCTCTTTGTCTATAATGCCTTTGTTTGGTCATGAAACAAATATTAGATCCTGCATTAAAGCATTCTAAGTACAAGAATGCCAAATACTAGTCTGTCTGAACTAAGAGGGGAAAAAAAAACTTGAGCTCCTTAGATAGACCTCTGTCTAGTCTCATGCAGGAGACTGCTGACCTGAGTACCCAAGAAAGCAGAAGGAGCCAGGCCTCCAGCATGGTCCCTGGCACAATCTCAAACAGGACTGTTCCCAAATAGTGGTATGGCTGAGGCCACACTGCTGGCTGCAGGAAGGGCTTAGCATATAAACACAAGCTCTACTGTGGTACTTTCCCACACGCATCTTATTTACAAGTTATTCACCTAAAATGAGTTTAAAGGAATTGGTCCGTCAGTCTAACTACTTGATACCTTGCTAGCTCTTCCTCAACTGTGTGGGCAGCAGTCCATTAAGATGAATTTGATTCATGTTTCAACACCAATCTCTGGTTTATATTTCACATATCTGAAACAAGATAAGCCCAAGTAGCTGAAAAAACTACAATGATTAATTTTATTGATACAAAAACACATGCAGAATACTTTCCAAAGACAGTACTAAAACAGCAGGAAAATCCACAATTTTCCATGAAGGGGCATATACAGTAATTAATGAACTCAAAACACATTTATAACTCTCCTATTTTCTAAAGAGGTTGCAATCTAACTTTTCCAGCTTGTGCAATTTAAAAATAATTACTCTGTACATTTTAATTTATAAAGTGCAGGCAGGAAATTGCAAGGAGATCTAAACAAACAAAGAAATGAAACACAGATGAAACCTCAATAATCAGCTAACCCATCTATCTAAATCATCTATGCACTGCTGCAGTATGAACCACACCTCTATTCCTGCAAGAAAAGGTCTTACCTTTCCTTAAAACTTCTGAGATTACACAACTTTCCTGAGCAGTTTAGTCTATTGCTTTACTAAGTGCTTAGTTAGAAAGTTTTCCCCAAAGCATAGCCTAAATATTTGTGTGTGTGAAAATTAGGCCAATCACTATTGTTTATTTCCTTCATTCCCTGTCACCTCCTTGGGACAAATATTGAGAACCCTCTCTATAGCAACCTATTGCAGAGCACAAGGCTTAGGTACTTATTCCTACCATCACCTCTCTCTCCCTTCTCTTGCCTTCTTTCCTCCCTTCCTCCACCACTTCAAACTTTGCCTTACAGTATGCATCTACTAAATCTCTTCTTCTTTTATTAAACTTAGTGTTAAAGTGTTATGACAAAACAGCTTAAGCACGGCCAGATCTAAAACTTGGTATGACATTAATTTGCAACAGTTTGCCTATTTTTGTAGCTCAGCTCCATAAATGGGCTCTGAAAAATTCATATTCAACCTCTGGAAGAGTTATGGCACACATGCAATGCAACTGACGGAAGAAGTTCCACAGGCACAATCTGTCACTAGAACAGCCCAAACAACTGAAACAGGAAGGAGGCAGAAGAGCTTCTGAGCACACAAGCTCTTCTTCAGATCTGCATCAAAAACAACAAATCTCAAGGTAACATCAGGTCAGGAACAAGTACTCCACGTATAACGTCACGATGTTATTTTATCAGATATTCTGAACAAAATCAATGGTGAGAAGTGGAAGTAAATATGCATGCTCTCTACGCATCCCTAAGCCTGTATTAATGCACCATTTTTCTACAGGAACTTTTCTCAAATTGCCAGAAAATATAAAAGGAGACTACACAGAACAAATTAAACTTGTTTATGGGACTGTCCCATTTGGAGCAGAACTTGTGAAGTGCACAGCAAATAAGCTATGCAAGAGAAACTAAAGGAAGCTGGATCACTCGATTATGGACTGGGTGGGAAACAGCTTTTATCAACTAACTTTCCACAGACCCAAAAGTGTTGGGGGACAAGTAATTGAGATCAGTTCTTCATACTCAAGAATTAGAGTCAGCAGTGCCCTGTCAGCCAGGAGGGCCAACCGTGCCCTGGGGGGCATCAGGCAAAGTATCGTCAGTCGGGCGAGGGAGGGGATTTTTCTGCTCTACTCTGCACTGGGGCAGCCTCACCTTGAGAACTGTGGGCAGTTTTGAGCATCTCAGTACAAGAAAGATCTAAAGCTATTACAGACTGTCCAAAGGAGGGCTACAGAGATGGTGAAGGGTTTAGAGGGGAAAGCCATATGAGGAGAGGCTGAGGTCACTTGGTTTGTTCAGCCTGGAGAAGAGGAGACTGAGGGGAGACCTCATTGCAGTTATAATTTCCATGAGAGAGGAAGAGGAGGAGCAGGCACTGATCTCCACAGTGAACAGTGACAGAACCCAAGGGAATGGCCTGAAGTTGTGCCAGGGGAGGTTTAGGTTGGATATTAGAAAAAGGTTCTTCATCCAGAGGGTGGTTGGGTGCTGGAACAGGCTCCCCAGGAAAGTGGTCACAGCACCAAGCCTGACAGTGTTCAAGAAGCATTTGGATGATACTCTCAGGCACATGGTGTGACTCTTGGGGATGGTCCTATGGCTAAGAGTTGGATTCGATGATCCTTGTGGGTCCCTTTCAACTCAGGATATTCTACAAAACACGTGCTTTCAGCAGGACCAGACTGAAGCACAGCATTCTCCTTGATCCAGTGACTATAAGGTGCTACAGCTCAGTGCGCCATGACCATATTGTTATACAGCAAAGGATTTGAGTGTTACAATATGGTACCTGTAAGACGAAAGACAATATTCTCTGTAAGGACTGGGGAGTACAGATTATACAATGCAATTGTGCAAGATCGCAAAATAAAGACAGGAGCTTGTTCTCAGCAATTAGCAATTGAGGCAGCTGCTATTACAGAACATGGCTGAAAAGGCACGGCTGCAGAGGAAAGCTTCGTGAAACAGAAGCGGTGACTGCCTTGCAAGGGGAGCATGAAGTAAACAAAGGGCATGTCCATTCACACAACAATGTACGATATATGTCTCCATCCATGAATGGCTGCAGCCCTGTGGAAGTCAGCACAGCCCTATGATCCCCCTCAGCAGGCTGAACTTAGGGAAGATATTCTGCTTCTCTGACCTCCAGTAAGCTACAACATGCCACACTGATGTGCTGCCATAAGCTTTGGTGCCCCTTCTTCACTGTGCTCTGTTCATGCAATGTAGATACACCCTCAAATTCTAACAGCACTTTTTCTTCTGGTTTTCCTCACTATGACAATGACAGCTTAAGTGCTAACAGAATTTTAGTATTAGATACTAGTCAGCTATGTCCCTGTTTATTTAAAAAATGTGATATATTGGGCATTTTAAATTTTGGATTGACTATATGTGTGTGACGAAGAACAAAGATGAATTCAGCATTATTTGAATTCAATTGGGGATTATTCATTACTCAGAACAAGCAGAACCAGTAACTCTGCTTGAAGAACTGGAATTACTGGTTCATCAAAAAAAGTTCTTTATTATTCTTTCTTCTGTCACTATCACTTGATATGCTTCTACAACAATACTGCATCCTACCTGAGCATTTCCAAGGGGAGTTTACAGTTACTTCATTCCTCATCATTATTTTTGGTACAACTCCATCTTATGCCTGACTGCATAAAAGAGAATAGCACTTCATTTCAGTAAGCTGCCTTTCTCTGACAATTTTTAACATGCCACAGGAAAGTGGGTGCCAATCTTTTTAAGAAAAACTCAATATAATTGAGTTGATTGAAAATCACAAGTGAAATATTGTTCCTAGAGACATCTTCTATTCTTGGCTAACAGTATTGATTTGCTCTTCCTAAATACTAGTTTATATTTAACCATTGTACTCAATATCACCTATGTTCTTCCATACTTGTAATTTCAGAAAGCAATTAGCTATTCCTTCACTAACAGAACTCCCATGGTCTAAATGCAGTAAAATTCACAGTGTTTCTTAAGTAGGTTGTCACGTTTTCTATGGAAATTATTAAATTGAAAGCTAGCAGTGATATATGTAAATGCTACTGTGGGCATGACTAATCCACCGTCCACACAATGGTTCAGAAGAACGAAGACCGAAACTTCTATTTTGTCACTTTCTTCCTAATGGCACCTTACACAAAGACGAAGAATAAATTGTTCTGGCAAACTTGCTCCCATATTTTCCCTTTTATGAGGGCTGTGCAGAACCTCCCTCCTCCTGTCTGAAAGGATGCCACAATGCACCCCTACGACAGGCAGAGGTGCGAGCCCTGTGCGTCAGACACAGGGGAGAGCTGAGAACATCCATCTCCGTAGCCGCATGACAGGGGTACAGCCAACTAGGGCAGGAAGGGCCATGGGCCAGTCGCACCTTAGGGACAGCCCTGTAACCTGTAACCTTGTAACATGACCTGTGTGTAACAAAGTGTGCAGGTGTGTGTCCAGTCTCTGATGCGGTGACACTGTCCTGCTCCCAGCAGTGCAGTCACAAGCCTTGAAGGCCTGAAGACAGCCCACCACTGATGTACTCACTATTCACAACGATGCTGTAAAGTACTCACTAACTTGTGTGTGAAGTGTTTCACTCTGTGTATGAAGTATTTTAGTTTAGAAAAGACCTTTACGATGACCAAGTCCACCACTACACCATGTCCCTAATGCCACATCTACATGTCTTTTAAATATCTCCGGAGATGGTGAATCAACCACTTCCCTGGGCAGCTTCTTCCAATGCTTTGACAACCATTTTGGTAAAGAAATATTTCCCAATATCCAGTCTAAACTTTCCCTGGCTCAATTTGAGGTCGTTTTCTCTTAACCTGTTGCTTGTTACTTGAGAGAAGAGACTGCCCCCCAGCTGGATACAACCTCCTGTCAGGTAGGTGTAGAGAGTGATAAGGTCTCCCCTAAGACTCCTTTTCTCCAAGTTAAACAGCCACAGCTCCCTCAGCCGCTCCTCATAGGACTTGTGCTCCAGACCCTTCACCAGTTCTGTCACCCTTCCCTGGACACTCTCCAGATCCTGAATATCTTTCTTGTAGTGAGGGACCAAGAACTGAGCACAAGATTCAAGGTGTGGCTTCACCAGTGCCAAGTACAGGGGAACAATCCCCTCCCTGGTCCTGCTGGCCACACTACTCTTGATAAAAGCCACGATGCCACTGGCCTACTTGGCCACCTGGACACACTGCCGGCTCGTGTTCAGTCGGCTGTCGACCAGCACTCCCAGGTTCTTTCCCATTCAGCAGCTTTCTATTCTGTCCCCATCCTGTAGCATTCCATGAGGTTGTTCTGACTGAAGCACGGGAACCAGCATTTCACCTTGTTGAATCTCACACAATTGGCCTCAGCCCATCAATCCAGCCTGTCCAGATCCCTCTGCAGAGCCTTCCTGCCTTCCAGCAGATCAAGTCCTGCCCAATTTGGTGCAAACTGACTGAGGGTGCACACGATCTCATTCATATAATTGATAAATATATTAAACAGGACTAGCCCCAATCATAAGCCCTGGAGAATACCACTAGTAACCAGCCACCAGCTGTATGTAGCACCATTCACCACGACTCTCTGGGCCAAGCCATCCGGCCACATTTTTTTACCCCACAAACAGTACACCCATTCAAAGCATGAGCTTTCAGTTTCTCCAGGAGAACATTGCGGGAAACCATATCAAAGGCTTTACAGTCTAGGTAGACAACATCATAGACTTTCCCTCATCCACTAGGTGGAAGAGGCTTAGAAATTCATCAGTGTGTTTTGATTAAAAGATTTACTTATTTCTGAAAATTCTAAAACAACTGAAAAAAATCATAGGTTTCCCATTAAGTGTTTTCTCCTGACTGAGTTTAACAGAAAATATTTCTAACCTGTAGAAATTCTTGCTGGAAAATATCTAAATAATAGCAAGGCTTGAGTAGACGTGAACTAAAATTACTTCTTTACCAATTCAAATTAACTACTATATGTCTTAAACAATTCTATGATCACGGCTTTTGGGCATCTCAAGCAATTGAGAAAAAAGAGAATGTTGCATCTTCTTTGTTTTCTTATAACTGTTTTAGAAGTCTAATATTTGTCGAGTTAAGTAAAATGAGTTTTGGTTCTTCAAGAAACTTTCATACTTCCATAAAAAGAGGTGGGAGAGACAAGTCACAAAATGTGAAATTTTGTGGAAATTACCACAGTACATAAGTGTACATAGAAAAATAATTTTAATTTATGCACCTGCTAAATGAATTAAACACTTTGTTTTCACAGGGCATAAAAACCGGCCTCCTTTCTCAGCCTTTCCTCTTCAGCTAATCAGCCATGTACTTCAAAGTGACAGCTCTTTGCAGTGTGTGGAAAGACAAAATATATTTCCAATTTCAACAACTGCAAATTTAAAAAAAAAAAAGTTGCACTGAGATCTTCTCTAGTGTCACATGAGATTCTCTCTCTTTCTCACTTAGGTTGACGGCTGACGCAGTAGGTGCATAATGTAAGCATCCACTTCCTTATATTGTGCTTCTCTTTTTCTTTGGAGAGGTCCTTGCCAGCACCTATGGTAAAGAAGCCTGAAAGATTTTACTTTCTCTGCTTTCTTCTGTTCTTTCCTCAGTAGTGGTATCTCCTTGATCACAAGTTTATTCCAGATATACCTAAACCAGTTTCTCCCTGGAGGTTCAGTGCTGATGTACTGTGCCTGTTGACTATGTTTAAATTATTTTTGTTCAGAGCTTTGTGGAGAAGGTGGCAAATAAATAAAGTTACTTCTCTGTAGTGGTTTGAACCAGGTTTTCCCCCTGAAACTAAGAAAGTGGTAACCCCCAGGGGGTGGTGACCCTTGGGGCTTGACCAATCAGTGCTCCTGCAAAATATAAACATATCTCTGGAGACCGAAAAGGAAGCAGTGGTACTTTGGTGAGAAGAAGAGGTGGCCATGTTGTAGAGGCCACGAGGAGAAGGGGCTCCGGCCCCTTAGGGGCCTCTGCCCCCCCCAGCCCCCAGTTGGGGGGCTGCAGGGACTTGGAACAGTGTTAGTTGGACTGAGTGCCTGTGGCTAGGAGCTGGGAGAGTTTTCTCCCCTGTAAGCAGAAGTGGGAGACGCTGGGAGCAACGACGGAGCAGCAGCGGAGACAGCAGCGTCCGAAGAGCAGTGGCAAAGAGCCAACTGATAAGGACCAAAAGGAGCAGCAGAAGCCGGTATGCAGCTAAGACAGACACAGAGGTGTCTGAGGAGAAGGAAAAGCAGCAACAAGACAAGAGACCCGAGCCAGCAGCAGGAACAGAGTTTCGCGGGGTAAGAACTGGATAAACCAAAACCCCCAAACTCGCTAGAAACCCCTCCGAGAAAGAGGAGGGGGTGGTGGACTGAGAGGAGTCCTAAAGTGCAGTATGCACTGCTGAGAGGAGCTAAGAAGCTCATGGCCTCCTGAGAGCTCAGCCAGGACGGCCGAAGGAATGTGTGTGTGTGGGGGGTGACCTTGGCCCCCCCTGCTCCAGCTTCAGAGAAGCTGGCAGCCATCTTTGAGGCAGAGCATGGGAGCTCTGCACAGGGGCTTGATTTCCCCTGAGGATACCAGACCGTCACGGAGACCCCGGTGCTTCGTGATATGACCATGGTGTAGCGGCCGTGTCTGGGGTTACGCAGCCCATGGAAAGACCCCTTGTTTGGAGACGGGGGCCGAGAGAGACTTGGAACCCTCCCTCGTGTGTGCTGGCAGAGAGCCAGCAACTGTTTCTGGTGGAAGAGAAGAAGAGAGCCTGCTGCCTAGAGAGGAAGACCTGCTGCTCACAGACTGGAAGGGGTCTTTTCTTCTTCTTCTCTCCTGGACTTTTATTTGGAGGGAGAAGAGATTTGGCCCATTGTAAATATTATTGTCATGGTAGAGATAGATATAGAGTTAAGATTGTTTGTAATGTATTATAGTATTTATTCACGTGTATAGTCTTTGTAATATATTCCTTCCCCCATATTGAGTCTCGTGTTTTTGTCTGGAAAACCCATCTCACATGGGGTTGAGATGTGGGAGGGGGGCTAGAAATCAGAATTGGATTTTGGGCCTTGTTAAAACCATGACATTCTCTTTCCCATTTGGTTGAGAGAACAATACTTAAAACTTCATTTATTTCCTTTCCACAGGTTGAACGTGGTATTTTGAATTTCAATATTGTCTGGGGAGAGGAATGAGGAAGTTATGTCTGTTGTTAATATGCCCTTGAGTCTATCTACCATGTCTTAGGTTAAGAAGGCTAACTCACTGCAAACCTAGTTAGGTCTTCTTTCCTCTGTCAGAAGCTTAAGCAGATACAAAACTGAAGTAACTTTATAGACTTATCTATTTCTTAATTTAAAAAAATTATACATTTGTATATAATACTAGTAAATGGGTATAAAATAGCCTCTGTAAATATTATCTATCAAGTATAAATTTAAGCTCATTATGCAGCAAACCCATGCTGGTTTTGTTGCATTAGTCTAAACTCCTGCCAGTATTTAATGAGGTAATTTACTTGTTTATCTATCTGTCATGGTTTAAAGGAAATTAAAATTTATCTCATCCACAGCAAGAAAGTATCTGTCTATATTCAGAAACTGCTTCTCTTGGCCACCTCAGCTTGTTCAGGAATTTCTTCTAATTTTTCAGCTCATGAACATATTCACAGCTTTCTTTTCCACTTCATGCTTCTTCTACCTCCATGTTCCGCTTTTTCCCCCATCCAAGTCTCTTGATTGCCTCAACAGTTGTTATCCCTTCTCTTCATCTCAGTGCCACCAGATTTTAAAGGAAAAATAGAGGATTAGCTACTTACAGCTGTGTCATTGTTCATTCTAGCTGTATTAAGTCTTTATAATCTCCTCTTCTTGCTAAACTCTTCTACTTAAGACTATGATATTTATTATCTCCGTGCATAGGCTAGAACAACAGAGTGCATTATTAACTAGCCCATGTGTAGCTATGTCATCAGCACTATGGTATATGTGTATTTTATGTACAGAGCCCACATTGCATATACACACATAGATGTGAATAAACACACATAAGAGATACTATACTAGGCAGCTCAATAGATTTTAAGAATCAGAATTCACAATTAATTGATCCTAGCTTACTTATACCTTTATTCTCTACATACCAATGACAGTACATTAATATATTCACAGCATGTTAACAGGAACAGCTGTTAAATAATAAATGCCTTTCTGTATTATTTTCAGTGAGTGCTTCAGCAATTAAACTCTGGTTGCCTAATTTCCAGCTCAGTTAGGAAAAATAACTGTATCTTATGCAACCAAGTAAAATACTAGGCATTACCCAAAGAATAACAGAAACATCAAGATATCCACTGTAGAGAATCACTGCTCTCTGTGAGGAAATGTGTCATCTGGCTTTTCCCTGCTTATCATTGCAAGAGCTCAAAAAGCAGCTTTTAGCAGAATAATCTAGGAGCCTTTGCTGCAGATATCATTGGATGTTTTGCCTCAGCTGGTGTCAGCAGTTCAGTTCTTCCTCCATCCCACCACTGGCTCAAGGCAGACACTACTTCCCCTCTTTCAGATATAGTTATTTGGGAGCCACAGCACAGGTCAGTTGGAAACCCAATGCAAATCAACACAAAAATCCCTCTTGTATTTCTGTTTTATTAAAATCAATGCACCCTCAGGCAGCAGAACTAATAGGTCTATGCCAGGGAAGTAGAGACAACCAGTGGGCAGTGGCACAAGAAGGGCAGGGACCATGAAGTGACAGACTCTCAGAACAGTCTGCAGGATCACTAGATCAGATGTACATCAAATCACATGCTATAGCTAACTCTCCAAATATCCATCACCAACTTGGAGTAATGTTCACCAAAAGCAAATCTTCAAAAACACGCAAGAATCAACAATCTTGCACATTTCAAATTTTAAAGTAACTCTTAGCCAAACTGCCTAAAATTAAGAGAAATTCATATTTGAGAAAAAAAACCCCTACATTTCATTTGGTCTGCCTCTCATTTCCGAAACTTTGATTACAGAAGCTACCAAGCATAAAAAAAAACCCCAACAGCTACTATCCAGCTTTTCCACTTGCAAGGTATCCTGACTACCTTAATCTACCCAAACAATTGTGCCATTAGAAAAAAACTATCTAAAAATATGGTTAGGACTGCAAACATCCCTGTGAAATGTTTTTATTATCACCATAGTAAGTCTGATTTATATTTTTAATTTTATATTTGATCAATCATGTTTCTTAAATGCATTGTACCTCTTCAGTACTCATTTACATTTAAGAAGAAAAGAAAGAACTATCATCTTCCACAGACTTTCTTGTTTGAAAAATAGTTATTTTAACTATTAAAGCTGCCAGCAACTTAATAAAATAGTACATATAGTAGACTGCAGTATTACCTTGTTCCAGCTTGAAGTGTATTCACACGATTTACATCCGGACAATACCATACAACCTGACGCATTATTCTGAATAAGATAACTATTTTATCTCTCCACAACAAGACCAAAACGCATGAAATAATAATTACCCACAGAAATTATTTCCCCAATAATTGTGCAGAAATTTCAGCCTTATAACGATTTTAGTTTCATTTCAAAAAGAAATGTTAATTTAACATTAAAGAAACATTAAAAATAACTGGCTAGGGTTTTTTTGTGCATGTACTAGCTTTTCAAACAATCAGACTCTCCTACTGAAATGCAAAAGCTTAGCACACATCTGTTAGGACTGCATTCATTAAAGTCAGCTATCAATCAGTCACAGTAGAACTTTCCTTAAAAATATGAAATGTGATTTGCATAGAGCCCTGCTCACTGTTACTGAGCGCTAGTTAACGAATCACCGCTTTCGTTTCAAGCTACAGTACCTCATGAAGTACTGTCATTACTTAAAGCACGAGAATATTTGGAATTCATTACATTTTCCTACTTTGTGCTACATATGTGAGGGTGGTGAGGCACCAGAACAGGTTGCCCAGAGAAGCTGTGGATGCCCCATCCCTGAAGTGTTCAAGGTCAGGTTGGATGGGGCTTTGAACAACGTGGTCTAGTGGAAAGTGTCCCTGCCCATGGCAGGGGGGTTGGAACTAGATGATCTTGAAGGTCCCTTCCAACCCAAACCATTCCATTATTCTATGATATACCATGCACCAATCCTGTAAATGCAAACTTCGATTTTTCTACACAGTTCCTTAGTAATCCTGAGGATTTCCACTAATATTTTTATATTGACAAGGAACTATCTGACTGAGGTTGTAACCAGCAAAATTAGAAGTCTGGATAGACTTACTGCATTATCAAACATGAAATTTATTACATTTATTATTTAAGAATGACCTGAAGTTAAAACAAACTCTTATGAGTCTGTCATGAGTTTCATTACATTTAGTGGTGACTTTTGTGCCACATTTTCAGATTCATAGTACTTTAAACAAACAAGGTTCAGGTTCTGGGCCTCATGCTTCAGGAGAAAAAGACCTAAAATCTAAGCCTGCAAGATATGACACAGCAGAACAATAAGGAGAGGCCAAGAATATTAATTTTTAATTAACTAATTAATTTAAATTTTAATTATATGTAATTTGGAGGGATCTGTTACATGTAATGGAATAAGGTAGAGTCCTCTGAGCCAGCAAGAACCAAGTTAATTTGAAGAAAACACAAATTGGCCCCAAGATGGGCAGGTGCACTCCTAGGACAACACACCATCACCACAGCAATGGCACTTCTAGACCCCATCTGCCAGCTCTGCCGAGCAACGCACCATGTACACAGTTTGGAAGAACAGTGAGTTTTTTTGCACAGTTGTACATTTCTTCATGCATAGCAATCACCAAATTGCAGTTTCAGGTTGTCTATAAAGTAAGGTAACCCTGCATAAGATTACATTCAGGTCTTGCTTTCAGTTCAGTTCTGTTAGGACTAAAATTATTTTCTCTAAAGGAAAAAAACACCTTAGGTTTTTAATAAGTTTCACAGCAACAAGAAGGGTTCATGCAAGTTCTGTGACCTGAAACCTTGGCTACAGTTTTTAGTAAAGCAGATAATAAATTAGAGGTTAAGTCAGTCATCTTTAAAGAACTCTGACTAATGTCATATTACGTTTTACATGACAATCACTGTCAGTGTTATGTTTCAGCTATTATGTAGACAAATGAAATTTCATTCAACTTACCTGACGCGCGTCTGGTGAATCGGTTTATCGCTGGAGCTGAAAAAAAAATACAACATTTTGTTTATTTTTGTAGTGGTCTAACACACTTTAAACATAACAATGTTCATCATGGATAAGCTTCGCAAACGAAGGTTTGGGAGAGGGCTCTACCCACGTTTGTTACAAGCGCGTTGGATAATAACAATGTTATACTTCATTCAAAGTGTTAACGATTATTTTTGTATCTTTAGAGAAACCCAAGTTAAATTCACACAGAAACTTTGAAGCAGCTTTGCAAGAGATGATACATAGTAACTAGTTAGCTTTCAAGACCATTTTCAGCTTTCTAAGAGTTACTGTTACTTATTGCTGTTCTTGACTGGATGTGAAACATTCAAATCTGCATTTCCATTACTTATTGAGTGTACAGTAACTGGCATCTTGCAAACAATAACGCAAGCAGGGATTAAAAAAAAATGTAGAAAAATCTACTTTACTTTTACAAAATGAACCTATTGGAAATATGGCACCAATGGTACTCCTATAGACAAAAAGACTAATTTGCAATCCCATCTAAAAGATTGACTTTTGCTTTGGCTAACCTTTAGAACTCCTTGGGTAAGTCAATAACAATGCCAACCCCCACCCAAACCCTGGTGCAAATGTTTCATAGTACCATCCTGGCACAACTCCAGCTGTATGCTGCAAACATTTGTAATCAGACTCCTGTCTTGTTTCCAACTGGGATACACTGCAAAATGCAACTTAAAGCACATGGCTTGGCATCTACTTCATCTCTAGGTTTACCAACTTCTTCAAGAGCTACTGCAGATAAAACAGATAAAGTTTTATGTTTTGCCTTCCAAATACAACCTTCAGTCTTCTCCTAATTAGTATAAAACACTGGTCTAGAAATCTACTTTCATGTGATATATTAACTGCTGGAATAAACAGCAAGAAGAAATCTGAATGACCTAATTTCAAATGTGGGCAGCAGCTACATTAAAAATGTATGCCTTTACAGTGCTTATTAATATTCAGCCTTAAAAATTGGTCTTCATGTTTACACAGAATTGAAACATGAATAATATCAAACTTTTTTATTTTATCCCACTTAATTTTACATGGCAGTTACGCATCATTTTTTGAACATCTAAGCCAAGATAAAGAGAAAAAAAAATTGCTGAGAAAACAGGAGAGACAGTAACAGCCTGAGACACAAACTGATTTCTTATTCCTTTGGGGATGAAAAAAACAGAGGAAAGCTACAATTTATGAACCACAGTCGCAGACGGTTTGTGCAAACGGATACAGTAGTGACAGGTCCAAGTGGCAAAAAATACACTGGGAAACCCAACTACAGAGGTTTTGAGTGCTAGTCATGAGCAAGGAAATCTCTGGTTAATAAGATATCACAAACCCCAAACATGCATACAGATGAACACGAGAGTAATGTAACCAGCAATGTTATTTTTAAACATGAATTCTAATTCCCCCCAACAATTTTTTTTTAAATAAAAAAGACAAAAAATATAGACACATTTTTATTAAAGCAATTAAAGCAGACACCATATTTTATGCAACTGCTGTTTTGTAATACAGGGGCTGTTTCATTCCTCAAAACCATTTATTTTGTCACTACTGTTACAGGCCAAATTTATTTTAGGGCATCAGTCATGACTGTCACCATCAGACTGCTGAGTTGTTTCCTCAAGCATGTAAATTTGCAGCAGGTCTTAGCAGATGTGCTCATATAAAAAAACCCAAAACTGGAATCTGACATATTTCTAACAAGAAAGAATAAAATAGTGTTTTTCTCCCATTCAAAAGCTTTCCCCAAACTCAGGGAGGTCTTTGGCTGTCAGTTCTGTACATAATCTGCAGATATGAAGATTTAACTCCTCTAGACAGCTACCTCAGCACATTTTACAAAAAAAACCCAAAACAAACCAAAAACCAACCAACCAAAACCAACAAAAAAATAGACCATTAAAAATAAAGAACATCTAGCACAAAACTAACATAATTTGAAATAAGTTACTGGGAATGTCAAAGAAGAAAGTTCTTTTCCAGCTGCATAATTCTAAATTCACTATTCTATTTGGCTGCAGAGAGCTTAATTTATTGTACAATAGATTTTAGAAATTATTTACTGTTAGGAAAAAAAAGCAAGAATGTCAGAACCTTGATTAGCAACCATTTTTGAGCTCATGTGAATAATCAGTGTTTCAGCAGTAACCAGAAAAGGCCTTCCTGCTCAGACTGGGATTTCATGGAGGTCATCCAAATGTGTTATCGGGAGATTTAAAAGCAGCACCCACAGTTACTTTTTATGGAGCACGTTGAACTACTCTCTATTTTTCTGGTAGCAGATCACAATACTCTTTTGTTGTCCAGAAAGATGAAAGAGTTAGCATACAAGAAGGTCTCAGAGAGTCATCAGCCCCAGAGAAATTTAGCCTGTGAATTTTCACTACAAAGTAGATGCATGCTCAACCAGGTCACTACAATGTCTGGCAGGATAAGCATAGTAAGGTGGGCAAAAGCATTTCACAGACCCCCAAAACAAATACTAAATTATCTTTCAAACATGTCAGGAGGTTAAAGCCTTGGCTCAGAAACAAATGGATAAATCAATGGCAGAAGTATTCAAGGAGGGATAGCAAACACTCCTCCTGGAGTCACACAGCATCAAGAGCAGCAGAGAGATTCCCAGGGAAGAAACACTACTTATTCTGCCTGTGATCATCATCTTCCCTGGCCATCGTTTTTTTAGCCACAGTCCCTACTGAGTTCTGAGTTAGGCTGACTTGGTTTTGGACCACGATGACTATCTTGATTCACATGGCTCAAGTGAAAGTGGTACCCAGAGAGACAGGGATGCCAAGAGACAGTCTTGGCATCCAGACTGAATTATCAGGCAGCTTTGAAACCCCACTCACAGGCCACAGGAGTATTGCATTTATATGCCTGGGTTCAAGCCCCAAGCCACGTCCATGCAAAAGAAGTGGTGCTGAGGCACTGTGCTTCCCACCCTACTACTTCAGCCACTGCCCAACACCCCCGCTCCCCTCTCTCCTCTCAGCCATGTCCACAAGCAGGTTCTTGGGACTTTCAGTGCCTGTCTGAAGGCACAGCAGAAAGCAACTGGCTTTGGGCTCTGGGGGCTGCCCAAGGACTGCTTCCTACAATGTGAAACCCAAGCAGCCTTGTCAGTGGGCTACCCCATCCCCAGTAACATGCCACTAGCAACACTGTCGACACACACCAGTTCACATCTCCACAGTTTTCCAGCAGGGGGAAACTTGGAAAAGGAATGGGCTTGAGGCTGCTAAGTTAACTCTACAGAAAAAATATCTTAAAGGTTATAGTGACATTGTGTTGAGGGCTGGTTGCTCAAAATGATTCAATAAACCAACTTGCTAGAAAAAAACCACAGTAACTTACAGCTACACACATCCCTCTACTAACTCATGCAAAATGTGAGAGGAACAAAACCCATGGATTGCAAAACCTTGTGATTGCAAAAGTCAAGGATTTTTCCCAATAAAGGGCAAACTGGCATGTAGATAAATTCAGAACATGTCCAATGACATTTAATATTTTTTACAGTAACAGAAAGAGCGCTGCTCCACAACAAATAATGTACTGCTGTGCAGAGAGGATCTTGTTTACAGGCAAGGTGTCACTTCAATATTAAATATGACTCTTCATGTTCTACTTAGTCTCAAACAAAATCTATTACAAACTTCACAGAGGAAAATTATCTGGGGGGGGGTGTGCAAGAAATTACAGAGGTTTCTATCCTGATGAAGTCTTGATTAAATTACCACTTGAAACTGCACAAGCTATAGATCCTTACGTGACATGTTCCAGTTCTTTCATTGTTAGCGCTACATAAGAGAGAATTCCGTCTGCTGGTAACCGAAATTCATGTTTGAAAATCCTTGCTCAGAGGACTGCACAAAGGTACAGCTTTTAAAATATTTTGGGCAATACAGATTAGGTAAATAAACAGAAATCATCTGCAAATGATCAAGAGAGGCTGAAGTATTTTAATACATCTATTCACCAAAAACACAGGATTTAAAAACAACATCAAAGTACATGAAACATACTAGATCTTTTTCCATCACTCAACAACTGTCTAACCATTGCTCCTTTCCCCGCTGTACTTTCTGAGCATTAGGCAGCCACCACAACAGTCCTGCAAAGCAGACCATAAAAGCAGCAAAATTTTGTAAGTAGAGGAGGAAATGGGAGTCTATGGGATGGTTTGCAGAGCACCAAGACTACGAAGACAACACTAAGAAAGGATCCCTAGCTGAGCAGCCTCTAGATGGTTAACTTGTTCTGATAGCTTGAGCTGTCCCTTTTTGTAGACTCCCAATTTAAGTGTTTTTGCTTCAGAAACTGCCAGAGATTCTTGTGTCATTAATGTCACCTGGAATAAGAAGCCAAGTACACTGCAGACATTAGATATGCAGCCTTCCTAAAAAGTCAGGGACTGTCAACCTGGGATTCAACAAGGGGCTCTGCTTATCAGGGGCTGTTAAGGACATGCCTGAGCACTCTGACAACCAGACCTGCAAACTGGTGATTTCTGCAGGTCTGCAAACCACAGCAAATACACAGCCCCAGGCTGTTCAGCGGAGTGCACAGAACCCCACGTGTGGCCAAGCAAGGGTGAGCACACCACATTCCCTGCAGCCCCTCCAGTGCAGGGAGGGCAACAGGAGACTGCTCAGTCTCCTGTCACATTCATGGCAACCCAAGGCAATGCTCTTTTAGAGCAAAACACACAAAGCCAAAATGCCTGCTCTGAGTGACGAGGGTTGGCAGGAGATTAGTGATTAAGCTTCAGTATCAGTAAAAAGTAGAACGCCTTTCACAAGCCTCACTTTCAATTAGCCACTGTAATTGCTTCATATGGCAAAGGGCTAAACCCCCTAAAAAATAAGAAAAACCCAAAATAAATAAACAAACAAACAAAAAACCACACACACACACACATTTCTGCTATTACATGTTTAAAACCCTCAAATTTGGCAGCCCATAGCCCCAAAAAGCCATCTCTATTTACACAACAGGAATACTGTTAATATCTTAATGGAAAGACACAAACAGAAACATGCACACCACAGTGTGCCATCTTTGTGTGGAAGATGCAAATGCCCCAAGTGAAGTTAGGAAACAAATGTCATAGCCAAATCATACATTTTTTTTTCTATCCTGTTGAGGGTAAAGCTGTGTTAAAACTCTCAAGGACCTCACTGAGGCCAGTGGGTCAAACCTAGTCCAAATTTGAAGAATAGACTGAGAACCTGCTCTCAACAGACCGTATGATTTTATACCATTCAACTCTTGTGTTTTCAGAAGAGTTATCCCTGATTTACCAATGTCTTTTAATCATATACCTCAAAATACCAGGCCAAGTTTTAACCGGTGAGAATCATGGGCACTACATGCTCCACCTTTTCAGTATCAAGTATATCTGTTTCTAAGAGGTCTCCCAACTTTCAGAAAAACTCTGAATTATGCTTACTGCAATCATATTCCTATATTATGCAAATTAACATTAGCTCATCTTCTTTCACAGATTATTAATTAAAATGACCTAATCAGAACAAGAACAAAATCAAAACTAAACAAATGCCACTCTAAAATATATGTTTTAGTCAGACTTATGTTTTTATGTCCCAAATGGAAGAAATACAGTTAACTCCCCATTAACCAGGACAATGATAGACTGGGACAACACAATAATAATAATAGTAGTAATTTGGAGCCCCTCTAATTTCCCTCCATCACAGGAAACTTTCACCTTAGTTCAGGAGTATTTCAGGTAGAATGATTTTTTCAGATTTTTTTATCTTATGAGACGGACACAAGATCATACAATTATGTTCATGTACCTTTGCACTGATAGACCTCATAAAATCTCAAGGAAGGCAGGACAAACATTCACTGACAGTTTGAAGAAATGACTCTGACAAAAGAGGGAGTTGTCAGGTCTATGGAGAATGGTTCTTGTCTTCTCTCTGTGAAAGGCCATGACAGCTGTGAGGAATGACAAGAGGGGATGAGCCCAGCAAATACGCAGCTATTATTTGGAAGACAAACAAACAGCCCTGGCAATACAGTAGTTAGACAGAGCATAGCTTTCAAAATAAGTGTGTTTCAATTTCTGGAAATTTAACAGCAACAGCAATATTTTAATGATGAAATACGTGAGATATATTTTACTATTTCTCTCACCAAGTAAGTCAGTCTCAAAAGATGATTTTATTACTAAAAACAAAATTGAAGAACAGCAGCATATAGGCTTGGTCTTTTCACAAGGAAAAAGGGTAAATCATGGCCACAGAGGTGCAAGCTGTTAGTAACAGTCAGCCAAAGAACCTGAAAGGTTAGACAGCAACACTGCTGCCAAATTTCCCAAAAAACGAACCTTAACATATCAGGAAAATCTCAAGTCCACTCCCAAACTCTGATCTACACCTTGGGGAAGAATACCCATAGTTCCTCAAAGGGTAGGATCTGCACACAGATGGATCTGGTTCCATCCAAAGAAAGGTGAATTGCTGGAAGGCGCTGCAAGTACATGCTTTCAGGAAGAGTGTGCTCCCTAAGGAGTCGGGACTGCTCAGTACCGGAGGAGGCAGAATGCACACAGACACACATTCATATACACAGCAATGTGCAGGCAGCGAGGCATGAAGGAAATGCAGGCTTTCAGCAAATCCCATAGACAGGCTGAGAAGTCAAAGATGAGGGAGAAACAATGCTATAGTGACAGTATTTATGTGTTACTGAGAGAAAAAGTGAAAGCCAATAATTTAGCTTTTGCAAGAAAAGTAGGTGTTGGTAACAGAAAAATAGCTACATCTGATGGGATGCCCTAAGATTTATTTATTTTTTAATTAAAAATGAAATCTACAGATTTTAAAACCATCTGTACCATAACAAATACATACATAATTATTATTGTCTCTGAAGACATCAACACATCTGTAAAAGAATAAAAATATACAGAAACCAGAATATTCTGTTATTCCCATTTTTATAATATGCAACAAAGTAAACTAAACTTACATGAGGTTGTAGTCCTAAAATGCATTTTGTTAGTTAAAATGAAATTTTGACATTTTCATTGGCTCTATAGTTTACTTCTTTTAATTTTTCAGTCTGGAAAATGAGTTCCATTTCACTGTAGAATACTTTCTCAAGAAAGCTGGGAAAGCCTTGTAGTCACAATAATTTGAAAACTAGACCAGATGTTGTGCAAGGACCTTGCATTCCTTGTGATTTAACTTTGGAGCTCAGATTTCCACAATTATGTGCTAGTTCACTAGGACTGCCCTTCAAACCCAGCATCACACACTTTCAAGGGCTGTACTACCACACAGTAATAAGACACAAATTATTTCTTCAAAATCCAAAAAGCTTGACTTGATAATTCACAACAAAAAAGTTCAGTAAAATTTTTAGCAAATTGATTCATTGATTATTAAGCTGTCACCACACAAGAACATGAATTAAATATGTGGATAAACACCTTGGCACTTGCTTTGCTGTGTATCCATTTAAACACGTCACTATGGTATCAGGAAAACAGCAGTGCTATAAATGAAGTCTCTGAAAACATTTAATAAACAGAGAAACTAGCATATTATTTCAGGATTTTTATATTATTTCCAGGTTATAATTAATGTTGATGTTAAATAAAGTTTTTTTAAAATGATACTAAAGCAGCACATTTTCATTGTCATGTTCTGACATAAACATATAGCCAACATTAAAGAATGGTTGTGGATGAAAGGGACGTTCAAGATCATCTTGTTCCAATGCCCTTGACATGGACAGGGACATTTTCCACTAGACCAGGTTGCTGAAAGCCCCATCCAACCTGGCCTTGAGCACTCCCAAGGATCGGGCAGCCACAACTTCTCTGGGCAACTTGTTCCAGTGTCTCTCCTCCCTTACAGTAAAGAATTTCTTCCTTCGATGTAATCTAAAACTACCCTCTTTCAGTTTAAAGTCGTTTCCCCCCGTCCTATCGTACTTGAAGGTCTCCCCAGAGCCTTCTCTTCTCCAGGCTGAACAACCCCAAATCATTTAACCTCTTCTAATAGGGGAGGTGCTCCAGCCCTCTGATCATCTTTGTGGCCTCCTCTGGACTTGCTGCAACAGCTCCATGCCCTTCTTATGTTGGGGACCTCAGAGCTGAACACAGTATCCAGGTGGGGTAACCTGCTGGTCACACAGGTTTTGATGCAGCCCAGTATACAATTGGTTTTCTGGGCTGCCAGCACACACCGCTGGGGTCATGTTGAGCTTCTCATCCACCAGCATTCCCAAGTCTGCCTTCTCAGTGCCACTCTCAATCCATTCTCCACCCAGCCTGTATTTGTGCTTGGGATTGCCCTGACCCATGTGCAGGATTTTGCACTTGGCCTTGTTGAACTCCATGAGCTTCACACAGGCTGACCTCTCATGCCTGCCAAGATCCCTCTGAAAGCCATCCCTTCCCTCCAGCGCGTTGACCACATGCACAGCTTGGTGTTATCTGCAAACCTGCTGAGGGTGCATTCAATCCACGTTACTGACAAAGGTGTTACACAGCACCCAATATTGACCCCTGAGGAACACCAGTCCTCACTGGGCTCCACTTGGACATCAAGCCGTTGACTGCAAGTCTTTGACTTCTCAAATATGATGGATAAGTGGCTTAGTTACTTCATCTGCCAGTTCCCTCAGAACCTATGGATGCATCTCATCAGGTCCCATTGTGCACCTTCAGGTTCCTTAAACGGTCTTGAACCTGACCTCCTACACCAGGTGGTTCTTCATTCCCCCAGTCCCTTCTCGGACTTGAAGCCTTCTGCAACTTGTGTGCTAGGGTCAGAGCACCCGCCAATGAAGACTGAGGCAAAAAAAAAAAAATCATTTTGTACCTCAGCTTTCTCCACATCCCAGGTAATCAGGTCTCCTGTTTCCTCCTGGAGAGGGCCCACATTTTCCCTAGTCTTTCTTCTATCACCAACATATCTGTATAAGCTTTTATTGTTGCCCTTGACATCCCTGGCCAGATTTAATTCTCTCAGGGCTTTAACTTTCCTAACCTGATCCCTGGCTGTTTAGATAATCTCCCAGGTATTCCTCCCAGGCTACATGTCCCTGCTTCCATCCTCTGTAGGCTTCCTTTTTGTGTTTGAGTTTGTCCAGGAGCTCCTTGTTTATCCATGCAGGCCTCCTGGCATTTTTACCTGACATCCTCTTTGTTAGGATGCATCACTCCTGAGCTCAGGGGAGGTAATTCTTGAATATTAACCATCTTGATGGCTCCTCTTCCCTCCAGGGCTTTATTCCATGGCACTCTACCAAGCAGATCCCTGAATACCCAAAAATCTGCTCTGCTGAAGTCCAGGGTATCGAGCTTGCTGTGCACCCTCTTCACTGCCCCAAGGATCTCAAACTCCTCCATTTCACAGTCACTACAGCCCAGGCTGCCCTTGAGCTTCACATTCTCCACCAGCCCCTCTTTGTTGGCCAGAACAAGGTCCAGCATAGCACTCTCTTTGTTGGCTCCTCTATCACTAGAAGAAGTTACCATCAGTGCATTCCAAGAACCTCCTGGATTGCTTACGCTCTGCTGTCTTGTCTCTCCAGTATCAGGGTGGTTGAAGTCCCCCATGAAGACCAGGGCTTCTGAATGTGAGAACATCCCTATCTGCCCATAGAGGACCTCATGTGCTCAATCTTCTGGCCAGGCAGCTGTCACAGACCCCCACTATAATGTCACCTGTCCCTGCCCTCCCTTTAATTCTGACCCATGAGCTCTTGGTTGGCTCCTCTTTCACTGAGAGATGGAGCTTCATGCACTACAGATGGTCATTGACATAGAGGGTAACACCCTCCCCTCATCTCTCCTGCCTAACATCTTCCTAAGGAGCCTGTATCCTTCCATTCCAACACTCCAGTCACAGGAGGCCCATCCCACCATGTCTCCATGATGCCAGTAAGATCACAGCCCTGCAGACACATGCACGTGTTGTTTATCCCCCTTGCTGTGCGCACTTGTGCAGAGGCAGTAAAGTTGGGCCCCCGATGAAGGCGCCTAACTGGCTGGAATATTGCCACAAGTTAGTTGGTTATTTAACCTGTCAGAACACAAACCTCAAAAGAGAGGTAAAGAAATCTCTCCCACTTTATCAGTTAGAGAGATTTAAGATCTTATGAATAGTTGATGCTGTATGTAATTACTAACACTGAAAATAAAAAGATGAAATGCCTGCCTGATATGTTAGACCAATGACCCAACGCAGTGAAATGGGCTGTCACAGCCCATTAATGGGAATCAAACACTGCTCTTTTCCCACCCAAGCAACTTGTCCAAGATTTGGGGTGCTTTTTTAATTTTTAAATTTATTCCTTCAGAATTATGTCCCATGTTAGAACATAAAAGTGAAGACACTGATGTATTGAGTTTTTCTATCTTAAATGCGCATTCTGTTACCGAGCATGTTTCCCTTAGAAATTCATCCTTCTTACTGTTTGTGACCTGTACACTTGGTCGTTATCTCATTAAAAGTAATCAGTGATCCAGATAAGAAGGAAAAAACACCAGATAGACAGATAGATAGATAGATAGATAGATAGATATAAAATTCACAGCAATATTTCTAATCTTCTGTTACACCATGGGGTAAAAAAGTTAATTTGTGTTAGAATTTGTCTAGGCACAAGCTGAAGATGTGAACCTGTGAAGAAATTCTGGCTTGGAGTACTTGCTGCCCTCAACCCCAGGTTACTCAGGATATATGATGAAAACGAGTAGTATGTATGAGAGAAGATTTCTACCCACCAGAGAAAATATATTTTGAAATCAAAAAGAGATATAAAACTGACCATAAAAATACTGACGGAATATATGTATGAGGGAGGTCAGCCTTCCTGGGACATGCCCTGGATTCTGCTTTGTAACAATTCACCAAACTGCCTATTTCTGCCTAGCAGAGTGGGTGGGGGTGGTTTAGTTTGTTTTTTTAACATGATCACTACACCCCAACACCACTTGCAGTAACATTCTTCCTCGCTAATGTATTATCATCTCCAAGGGATACTCTGCTATAGCTATAGCATAGTTTACAATTGCTACTAAACAATCTGACACAACGTCAGTAATGCTTTTATCTTCTTACCATCTGTAAATGACTTCTTTCCACTTGAAATTTCATAAGCTATTTTAAGAATATTGTGGTTATTTGCTTTCTAACAGTGCTGCGTAGGCATTTAGATCCATTTCATGTTCTCTCCTGCTTTCTAATTTTGCTGCCTGGAGCATATTTACTAATGTATGCATATTCCCTATCAGAACAGGAGAAAAACTGGTCATTCTGCCAAAGCTCCACCAGCAATGCCCAAATCAGTTGGGTGGTGCTGCTCATCTGTAAAAGTATCAAACTGGCATTTTATATGACATTATGCTTCAGGTTCACCATCTCATAAGATGAAGAAAAATTTGTACTTGTCCTTGAACTAGTATTTCTGCCAAACTGAAAACTAACAAAGATTTTACAAGAGTGACCTGTTCTGATTTCCTGATAGGCAACAGCTTCCCTTAACCATTACACAACAGTGCTCTAGATCCCTTTTTTTTTTTAACAAAATTTTGGCCTACGTCTTTTGTCTCTTGACAGTACCTGCAAGATATATTTATTACAAAGGAATAACGTTGCAATCTCACTGATGGAAGTGGGTTGGAGAAGATGTCATGACTGTCAGTATTCTTCTCTGAAAGAGTACACCTTTGTGTAGAGTTTATAACTATCTCATCTATTTTATAGGGTTTAACAACGGTGAATATAACTGCTTTTTCCCATACACATTCATACTAACTGTGTTTAATCCAAAGCCTCAAACCTTTTAAGACTCAGGCTTTCCTACTATTTTTCATGTTTTTGTCACTTTGCTATTAGGTTATTACAACAAATCCTACATGGGCAAACATCATTAAAATGTTCTGAAGCAAAGATTTTATACAAAGACTCTGCCTGGTTCCTAGGACTACCTTGGCAGAAATGTGTGGTACAAAGTACCTCGATGGAGAAGTATATGAATATGTATGATCTGCAATCTGCATTGCCTGCTTATTCACATCCTGGTGAAATTTAAGATTTTGGACTTGATGTGTATTTTAAAGTTTGCATATTTTAAGAACATTACGTACTTAAAGGGAATTTCTCTTGCATCCATGATAATTCATTCTCAACCACTCAGATCTAAAACAGACAATTTTGTTAGCTTTCAGATTATGAGGCAAAGCACACTTTCCCCACTTGTTTTTAGAGAAAGGTTGAGAGATGTACCTTATCAGAAAGCACAGTGACTCTAAAAGAAAAAAAAATCCCAAACCCCAAGTGTTACTGCTTGAATAATAAGAATAATGATATGAAATAATAGCACTGCGACTGTTTCAGAAAAATAAAACAACCAAACAAAATAAATACAAGCATCTAACTAAAAAAGTCATGACCAAAAAGATAAGCTCTTAAGGAATATCCTGTCCTCACTCCTAGCATATAACAGAAGCTTGTGGATGATACTGATGGCAGGATAGCACTTGCTGGACTCTAATGAAACATCTAACAGTCCGCAGGCAGAGCATATCAGCCATTTCCTAGTCCGACATCTCACTGGTTTAACTACAAATAACATACTTCTCACCATTATAGAAACTGTCCATTGTCGGCAGCCAACAAAACCAGTTAGTGAAACAACACCAAAAAGAACAACTCCCAGTGTCCTCTCACCAGCTAGGAACACACCCACTGGAGTCACTTCCCCAAGCTCATACCCCTTAGGTCTGAGTATAGTTTCTGAGAACAAGCTTGGGATACTTTTGGGGTTTGTTTTTCTGTTTCTAGTTAATGCTTGCACTCTAAGGCTACAGACCCTGGCAGCAAAAGCCTGGGCTACAAAAAACTAGTGTAGGGATCTAAGAATTTGAGTCAAAGATAGAAGAAAGAGGAGAGAAGAGAAGAGAAGAGAAAGAAGAGAAAATCAAAAATATTTTACTGCTCACTTCCCATATACGTGCAATGGAAATGACAGCAAGCAGCTGTCAGGGATTACAGGGAAGCTGTCAGCCAAAGCACCCTGCGTGATTAGGCCTTTACAGTTCTCAGGGGCAAGTGAATGAAGCACAGCTGGTGCTGGCAGCTGCACTCACTTCAACACAGGCCCAAGGTACCACTGCAATAACTGCTCTCATTTACTCCTGCAAACATGCAGGCCAACACGAGCCCAGGGAGAAAGCGGGATACAGATTCAACCTTAACAAATATAAGCATTTCAGACAGACAGTCAAAACCCCTACCCATATCCACAAGATTACTGATGATGCCCTAACTATAGAGACCCCAGGTGTGATCCATTCATGAATGGCTTTATGAGTCAAGAAAGGGCATAAAGAAAGCCACCAAAGAATCCCTGGTGACAGTGATACCTAAGCAATTCCACAGGCATCATCTTGAGTTAGCTGCACACTGGCCTGTTGACATTGCACCAGCAATGCAGGTGCTACCGAAGATGTGAAATCTGCTAGAGCAACCAAAGGACTGCAGATAACAGCAAAAATCTATCAACAACATGACTTGCAATAAAACAAATTATTGTTCTCTCTATTGATAAAGAACCATACAGAGGAGCACCACATAGACATATCATCCTGTGAACAAGAAGAAACTTACGTAAGCAAAGTGCATTATCTACTGTTTTTCTGTTACTCAGAAGGGTATCAAATGAGGATCCCACAAATGGCACCTCCCAGCCATTTGGTGCAGCTGGTTGTCATTTTCCCCTGAACTGGGCAAATAAAGAATGGTGGCAGTTAGGGATAACCACACTCCAAGTGACCAAGCGGCACCTTCCCTTGTGATAGCTAGCTACTGAACAACAAAGAACATGGACCTCATCTCCATGATCATCACCATCCTGATCCCGAAATTCTCTCTTGAATGGCTAGCTCTCAGTTTTGGAACACGATACCCCATTGTCACTATCTCTCTTCTCATAAATGTTGGAACATGTTGCAACTCATAGCACAGTATGTTGCACAGCCCAGTTTCTGTCTTGTAGTCAGTCATGATACAACTGTGCCAGCGTTTATATGACCATGATCCAACACAAACCCAAGCTGCTGCATGTTACTGTCCCAGTGCCAAGATGCAAACAGCAAATAGCATATAGATGGTATAATGCCTTTGTTTAGGATCTTTTTCCAGGCCTACACTCATATCAAACTTCTTTCTCTTCCATGGTAACAACTTAGAACTTCCCCAGAATATTCCAGGATTATACCCCAGACTACATAGAATGTGTTTAGAGAATGAATAGAGATCTCAGCTGCCTAACTTGGTGTGGAGATTTCTGTGCCCCAAAGGTAAATTTGTCTATAATGATGCCAAATTTTGCCACTTGAGCCCTTTTATATATCTTGTTTTTATTCTCAAACTGCTTCCTACTGAGTCGGTACCTGTACCTCAATTATGGAGGCCAAACAACTCTTTTCTCAAGTGAATGGAGAGGTCAGAGATCCCACAGCGTGAACAGACCTTATGGACAGGTTAACAGGACGTGTCTTTTCCATCCTGAACCAATCAACCCATGCAAGTGAGGGGAGGAATGGCAAAGGAAGCTGCAGATGCCGATTTATTTCAGTATCTTCCGTTGTATTAGTGTGAAACAGAGATTACTGGTAGTACCTGAACAACAGCCCCTGAGAAAGGGGGTGGTCAAAGTACAAATAGTAAGATCTATCTTCTTTTTCTTATACTGCAGTAGCATTAAAAGCATTCTGAGATGATTTAAAGCTGAATGACATTATGTCTTATTGCTCCATTGCTTGTGGATGACATTCAGAAATGTCTAGTAATGGCAAGTAGTGGATTTTCCAGCACTATTCCATTTTGCTCAATAGTTTGGGCAGCATTCGAGAAGTTGCATCTGTTGTTAGTAAACTTCAGCATCACAGTCACTTTCACATTCATTTTGTTCTTCTCCTGGCTAGGAAAGCTTGAGAACATTGCCCTGACTTCCTTCAGTAACTATCTGTGAGATTCCTACCAGGGGCCAACTTTCCATGACTCTCGATAACAAAACTCTCCAACAGGCTGATTCGCCTTCAGGCGATGAAATAATTCTTGGCATAAAATAACGGTCTTCCAATAGATGGCTTTAAAAAAAAAAGCAACTCACTGTGCTCCCAGATTGGATTCCCTACCAAAATTAGATGTGATAATGACACCATTACCTGAAATACAGCTAAAACCAACCATAAAAAACACATGTGGTCATGACCCAAAGATGAGTCTGCTTGACATGTCAGACTAGCAACTCACACCTCTGAAAAAAATATGCCCTATTTTTCAGGCCATGCCATATTCCAAAAGCAAGCACTAAAAGCTCTTCTCTTGAAGCAAAGTCGATGAGCAAACAAGCATGCTAAAAAGCAGATAGGGTGCCTGACTCTGACCCAGTGATCTGGATATTCAAATACCCACAAGGACAGAATAGAGTTTCTTCTTTAACTTACTGGAACATGCATGCTTTACATTATACTCTCAGCAGAAAAAAAAATAAAATTCCATTTTTGTAAATTAAATTGCAAATTTCTAGCATTTCTTCCTTGCTTTGTCAAAAAAAAAAACCAAAAACCAAATACAAAAAAAACCCAAAAAGCAAATCAAACAAAAAAAAATCCCAAACCAAACACAGAATGCTTCAGAATGTTTCTGAAATTAAAGGACACTCAACTTCATAAATTTAAGATAAACATTTCCAGCATCCACATTAGGTTACTACAACTTAAGATGAGGAGTACTCCTGATGACTGTTCTTTTAAAAATTATTTCAGACAGGAAAAAAAATAATTCTACTTTTTGTGCTAATAGTGGATTTAGAAAAACCTGTACAAACAAGGACAACTTTATTTAAAAACAAACAGACAAACAAACATACAAAAAACCCACAGAACAAAAAATTTATTCATCCTTTATAGGCTGGGTCTATACATGCCCTTCTCGTTAAGTGTGTTTAGTGTGACCAGAAGAGCATGTAGGTAACACTGGATTCTGTAATAGTTATATGGCAAGAGTCCATATTAATAACCACAAGCTGCCTTTTGTATAAACAATTCAGTAAATGACAGTATGAGTTAGGAACATCAAGCAATGCAATCTCTTCAGTGTGCAGACAAGACAGTTCTGCACTTCCTTCTTGTGAGGCTGAGCTTGGGCAGCCTGCTCTGGTTGAGAAGGGCTGGCTGTTGGGGATGCAGCTACCCAAGGCCATCTCCAGCATGTTCCACTCCCCACAACAGCCGATCCGTTTTGGGGCGGCTGCTGGCCAGGCAAACAGCTTTACCTTTTCCTGCTCCTTCAGGCTCGTAGAATTTCCATCCCCAGTGTGCCCTGTGTTTGGGGGATATGCCTCTGTTTCCATTAGAGCACAATGCTACACTTACCAACAACCTCCCCAGCACCCTTCTATGAGAAAACCTGGGAGAAGTCAAGCTGGCCCAGATACAATCTACGGAGGACAACAGCAAAATTCACTAAAGCTCTCTTCAGTTTGGTACATTTTTAAGGGTAATCTTCCTAGCCTAAACAAACCACACAGGTTTCCTCCATTTACAAGCAGTTTGCTGATTGCTCAGGTATTCCTGCATATTTCACTCAAAGATAAATCCATTATTTTCTACATTTGTCCAGAAAAAGATGATGCATCAGACAAAAATTTCTTAAATTCTAGCATCAGGTGGGCCCTGGACTCTAAATACTAGAGTATTGCAGGCAAGCACTGCTATATGAGCCCCTTACAACCCTTCACACACATACTGCTACAAGGCCCCTGAAAGTTGGGGGTGGCAAGTATTCCATGTTACTATGTTACAGGCACCAGCGCAAATGACTCAAAGGCACAGAGCAAATCTGCAACACAAAAGGAGATTTAACCTAAGTTGTCTTAACTCTCAGAGCCCTATTTTTAATGCAGGATCATTCTTCTTCCTTAAAGGATGCTTATCAAGGGATGAGATTAGAACAGACCAAACCTTAGCCTTCAGTCCAAATTCCTTTGTCTTGTTAATTTCATGCAGATCCACAGAGCATTAAAATACAATCTTTTCCCCCCACAATTTTTAAGTATCTTTTATCACTGCTAGGATATGAGAAAAGTTACCCTCAGTTACTATACCGCACTACATACACTCATTTAAAAACGTTTTTGTCAGTAATTTGACAGACTACAAGAGTTTCATCAGGCCAGTCTGTAAAAAATAGACATGTATGTATTTCCTAAAGCGTATAGTTTCATAAGCCCCATAGGTGTTCCTGTATCATGACCTTAAAATTTCTAGAAGTATTACAGATGAACACCATCCAGTTTTACAGACATGCCAATAATTCTGATTAACATGCCTCTTTCATTTGCTTCACAGCTCCAGTGCAAAATTCTCCTTTTTGCTTTTAAAACAAGAAGTTCTTAGAAATCAAACCATTTCCATAAAATATGTAGGATTTGACTGATAGAAAACAGCAGTCAAATAATAGTAATACATATTATCTTAGATATCAAAACTAATGATCACCAAAAATATTTTTTTTTAAACTGAGAACTATGATTAAACTTTCAATACAAACACAAAAAGGTAAGAGTTCTGTTTCATCTCGCAGTCTCACTGGAATTTGTGTTAACTTTCCAGTTACAAACTACAAAACCTGAACCTTCTTCCCACTCCCTTATATATGCATTTGATCCTCACTCTAGTAACACAATACCATGTCAAACAATAATTGCACGAAGAGAAGTTATCCTTAGAAAACATTGCAATTGTTGAATCTCTAATATACAGTTTGTGCAGGAAAAGCTAGTTTTACAGAAAAAACAAACTTTACTACCTGAAACGTACTCCATTAAAAACTCAAACACCAAGATAAAAGCTAAGTTCATCCCTTTGACTAAAAAAAAGAGGGTAGTTCTACAGCTCTATAAACTGCTTTGTCCTGGAATGCTGAAAATAAGTTAAACAATGTCAGTTTTTAGCCAGAAGTAAATATAAAGTAGGGTTTCCGGAATTAATGTGTAAATCTTATTGGCTCTGCCTTTACATTATTGAAACAGCACACATGTTTATATTCTGACCTTTGTACATTTTCCAGATGAAAACAAAAAATCCAATTAATACTTTTCGGCAATGACCAGGCTCCTGTTACTTTCTGAGTGACAGTCAGTCAGGTAACTGCCCCAAGTGGCACAGCAATTATATTTCTATTCTTAATACTTAGGAAGAAAGAGTGTGCTTCCACTGAACCTGGCCTGTGAATTTTAAACTGGTTTCAGTGCAAACCATTCAAACACTGGAAACGAGAAAAGGTAATTTCATTTTGCAAGTGATATATCAATTTCTTAAAAAACCCCACAAAAACAAACAAAAACCCACAAACAAACAAAAAACCAAGAACAACAACACCAAAAATCACAAATCAACTGAACTTGCTGAACAGTTTTCATCTGAATTTAACAATGAAGAAAGCCTTCAAGGAAGGAACTTGCCACTAATTCGTGAAAAGTAGCAGCTGATAAACTAGTATCTATCATGAAGGAAAGGTCACCTAAACTCGGTCTTGGCCTGCCTCACATGTCCTGCCAGGTGATCAGTACTAGACACTCCCAACATCAGTTCCAGGTGGCTCTGACCAAGCTCAGGTGCTGCCCCTACCTAAACACTGTGGTGCACCTTTAGTAATCTGCTTCTTCCTGAAGACTAAACATTGCAAGGGTATTTTACACACTCTGTGCTATACACCAACTGGCTCTTTCAGGCCACCAAACATGGATTAGCTTGTTTTTACCCCAGCTGAAGTGAACTTGTACCAGCCAACCAGAGAGCTATAATAACTTCAGACTATGATTTTGACACTATGATTTAAAGAAACCATAAAGGTGCCAGTTTGTATGTTCAGGGCTGTGTAGTCAGTTTTATTAGTTCTTCACAAGCAACTGTGTAACAGCTTCAGCAAATAAAACATAAAAACTTAAAAAAAAAAATCACTGAAGAGGACCTTGCAATAAATATTGAAGGTGAGACAGATTGCAACTTACAGATCACAGCCTCAAAAAACTTCTTTCTCAGAAGTTAAACACATCTTAGAAAGCACAGAAAACTTTGGTCTCATTAAAAGAACAAAAACAGTTTTGCTCAATGGTTGAATTTCCCCATGACAGTGAAGTGATGCCCTGGTTGAGACCTTGCAAGTAGGGGCCTCTAGGAGTGCCCACTGGGAGAGTTACCTCCTGAGGGGTGGGACCACAGACCAGCTCCCAAAAAAGGGACCTTGGGTCTGTCACCTCTGAGCCAGAAAAGGTAACAAATGGCCTGCTTTATTTGGGAGAAGTACTATTAGGGTCCTTAACCTGTAGGATTTAAGGACATTTCTTTTTGAAGCTCATTGGCATGCTTTGTTTTGATTCTGTCAAGGATTCAGATGCTATAGTGGCAGAACTCTTCAAGAGTTAGACATTTTTCTAACATGAAAAAGCATATTTCAGAAAGCACCCAATGAGGTACAGGCTGATACCAAGATCACTACAATGACCTGGATCCAAGAGTACTTGTTTCCTCTTCTGAAAGGCCTATACATCAGCTCACTCCCAGATGGTCTTACGTTATTTGGTGCTACAGCTATAAAGACAGTGAATGTCATGCTAGAATTGTAAATATCAACCTGCCTCCTTTCAATTGAGAAGCGTGATCACACACATTTCCATGATTCACCTTCCATTACTGTCAAACAGAATTGCAAATAATACTTTATCTCAAAACGAGAGAAATGGATGTTAGTCCCTGCTTGAGCTTCTGGATAAAGAACCTTCCTAATTTCATACATTGAGAAAAAAACGGCAAAAGAAGGAAAACAAAATGGCTGATACCCTCTTAACAGCAACAAAAGTTGAAAAACAGAAATGTTGCTATTGTCTTTTACTCTCTCTTACTACCATTTTTTTCTTTTGTTGTTTGTTGTTGGTTTGGTTTTCTTTTCATTCAGTGCATGAGAAAGATCCTTCATCAAAAAAAACTAAAAAAAAGATGTTGAGATGGAAGAAGTTGCCACTCATTGCTGTACTTTGGTGCTCCATATAACTTGCCCAGGAAAACTCTCTTCGCTGGAAATGGATCAATGACATCCAACTTTGCCAGTAGCATCAAACTCAGGTCTGTCTAGCAATTTTTACAGAAGTTCTTGTTGAGAAACTCCCAAAACTCCCCAAAAACAAAGTCTGAGAAGAGGACAAACACCTACACATCTGCATGGAAAACACATCTTTCTCTCAAAAGCTCCAACTGTTCTTTGACTAGATTTCCTAAGATCCCAAGACTTCCCAGTCTCCTTATACCTGCCAAACCTGGTATCTGTGCTAATGCAATAATTTGAAGAATGGACTTAAAGAATGCATTACATCGTTCCTCCTTTTTTTTCAGGTTTTTTTTGAGGCCATAACCTGAAATAATTACAGACAAGCCATGTTCATATGACAATATATTCCAGATAGACAGCAAACTAGGGCACACTTAAATCAATTCCATTTCATTCCTGATTCTAAGAATGCAAAACCAGAAAAGTAAATTACTTCTTTTTGCAAGGTGGATAATGGAAATGAATCTACTTCTACTCCCACGTCTATTGCCAGCAGCAGCTACATTCCAGTAGAAGGGCAAAACTGACAGATTAGGAAGAAAGATGTGCAGAAAAATACTGCAGATAAATTTTTAACAAGAAGTGAATTTAGTAGTATCTAAGAATAAGTAACCATAAGTTCTTTCAAACAATTTTTTATATGTGCACTAGCCATTAAATAATATTTCCTGTAGGCTGAAGCAACAGGAAGGAAGGCAGGCTGTTAACTTTATATTTAAACTACCTCACAGATGCTTCAATATTGTAGTGGTGAAAGGTATATCGAAGTTTCTCATGTTTAGAGTACCTATTAAAAACCAATAGAGAGAGATAAATTATCAGCTAAAAGACGTCCTTTAGAGAAAGATGCCTGAACATTACTCAAAGGTATTGAACGAAATGGCTGGAAAGAAAAAACACTATGCATTCAAAACAGGAAAACAAAAGCCCCAAAACTAGAACTAAAGCCAAAATGATGACTGGGGTCCAGTACTAAAGAGACTCATGAGGAAACAGATCAACAAAGCTACCGGATCCTAACTCCTCAGTTTCAGCAGAAATTAGGCATGACTGCGGGGAAAAAAATTAAACCTATCCCTCTAATATTTAATAGCATCAGTTATTGAGAACATAAATTTTTCAAAACTGATTCATAATGAAAAAATGGTTTTATTACAATAGTAGAAAACATTGTATTTGAAGCCTTAAGAAAATTTAAACATATGTCTATAGCACACAACTATTTCTGACTGCATGACAAGTATGACAAATATTGTTTTGGAATAGAACAAGAAATCTCAGGACAATTCCAGCCCTCCATTAGACAAAGTTTTTGTCATATTAGCCACTGTTAATACAGGACGAGTATTTAAACATACTTACCAGCTTTTAGACATTCATTTCCAAAACCTTAAATAGCAAAATTTCTTGATCAACACCTAATAATAATGGCCCATCTTCGCGAACGAAGATTTGGGGAAAGGTCTTTTTACCTTTCCAGCCTGCGCAATGGATTTTTTAGGTGAGACACAGCCTGCGCTGAACTGAGCCCACCCTTTTAATCCTAAGGTTCATCTGCCGGGGCCAAGCAAGCTTGGACAATGGCAGTGAGGTCCTCAGGACGTAGGTTTGTTTACAGTGTCCTTCTCATAGATGGATGGCCACACAGGGCTAATGACCTCCATCAGGCCAGGAGACCGGGGACTAGAACCCGTGGTCGCAGCAGTGAAAGTCCTGCACGCTAACCACTAGGCCACCAGGGGTCTCAGATCAACACCTATTTCAAAGACTAATACTAGTCTGCATTTGTTAGCAAAGGTAATTTCTGGCTCAATGATGGAGTTAAGCATCAATGAAAAGTGTTACAGCTTCAGAGAGAGGATCTAAAAGGGAACAAGTTCAGCGGTAAAAGTAATGTGAAACAAATTAGGACCAGATCAGTGCAGTGACAATACATACTCATTTGTGAGGTCATCCAAAAAAAGGCCATGATAGCATTGTTGTGGACAACATGAGTTCAAGTTAATCCATACCCTGCAACACTTACAAATGCCTTCTAACTCATGGAAATGGATTTTGGTTTTGTTTTTTTACAAATTATCATTAAAATCAGAATGGGAAAACACACAAAGCCTTTCAGTCTGTGCTCTCAGGCTAGCAAGTCTGGATGCTTACACTTGGTTCCAGCTTGTATTCATCCCAACATTGAGAATTCTGTACATCTTATTTATAGTCTACACTGAGGCTTTCCAAGGAATGTTTTCTTTCCAGTGTTGGGCAAGGATTTCTTTTCTTCTTGTCTGGTATGTTTTACAATAGACATGTCTGCTAAAAAGTTACAACATGAAAATACTATCCCTATTTATAAGAACACATCACAGGGATTCAGAAGGGGCTGATGCTGTTAAAAAATCTTTACACAAGCAGGACGGTATCTGGAATGACTGAGCAGGAAAGATCATGTTACTTCTCTTCCCTTCAAAATCTATTTTATACAGCAATTTTCTAGTCCCTCCATGATGAAAGTCTTCATAATATTTACTAATTGGTCCTTTTAGCCCAGCTTTACAAAAACCACTTCAATCATGTCACTGGAACAGTCTGTGTAAGAAAGCTGTTCTCATTTTGAGCCTTTACCTGCTCAAGCTCTCAGCTTCAAATTCTTACTCAGATGATTTTTTCTTAATATCATTAAGCAGAGCAATTTAAGAGTCAAAGACACAAGTGAAAAATACTTTCTGTTGTTACAGCATGTTTTTTACCACTCCAGCTTCCATTTTTTTTATTGTTCCATTCCTTATAATTTTCTCATTTTATCTGTGGTCCACAAATTACTTTTCTAAGCAACAGTGCTAAAAGGATTCCTTTTATGGAAAAGATGGCAAACTGCCATATGGTTGTTCAGTTCACTCTGTGGATGCCTTGTGCCTACAACCTGCATTTTACTCCCAAGCACTTCAGACATCCTTGCCTGCCTCTATCCCCCTTCATTTCACATCTCCCACATTTTCATGTGACAAGGTATCATTTAAAATGCTGAATAAGGCACTGGACATTTGATTAATATCATCTTTTTGATGTAACCCCCAAACTGTATGTCTCCTGGGTTACTTGCTGCATCAATTTAAATCTGGATTCATGTATTACATTGCCCAGAGATTGCAAATAGAAATTCTGTGTGAGTACTTCTGCTATTTTTATAACCAAATGCACAAAAACTTGAAACAGAGCTCTTCAAATATTTAAATGAAAACCCAAATTGACAAACATGATGCTTTTCTTCAAGGAAAAATGTAATACCAGACAATTAGAAAAGTAAAAAATGAAGAGAAAACAAAGGGACATACAGCCAAATTTCCTCCTTTTCAACAACTTTTGTTTAGTACTATGAATGAAAACTGATCTACAGACCAAAAAACACATTCAATAAAGATCAAATAATAAATAAATAAATAAATAAAACAACCAAGTTTGTAATTACTTGTCAGGATCAAAATTCACAGTAAGAACATCCTGTTCAGTTCCATGCAGTAAACAGGTTATCTGTCATTCCTACTCAGCACATGAAAGAGTTAGAAAGAGTTCCCTGAAAGGTTTTCAGTATAAAAACTCTATATAAAGCTATCTAGAGTTATCTCTATCATCACCCAATGTCCCAAAGAAAAGAGGGAAAAAAGTATATATTTCCTTTAGAATTTTCATAAGACTGCTTTCAAACAATACCATAATTGATGGATGTGTATGGTAATACCTATTTACAGATGAATATATTTCTTTTAACAGGGTTATCTGGCATGTAGTAACTCTCACATATATATATATGGATTTCATCTTTCATGCACCCACATCAATATACCAACATACAATATAAAAAAGACTATGTGATAAATGTATCAACCCTAGTAAGATCACCTCTTCTTCTTCTAATTCATGTATGTCAAGACCTATTCCAGCAGCAGAGAACACTGAGCCATTTTAAATGGCTCTTTTTCCCAAACTCCTCTCTCTTCTTTATTCACTTTTTAAAAATCACTCACCTTTTTAAAGCACAGAACTTCTGTATAATTACACTCACTTGCAGCTCATAATAGGAGCTCAAACCTGGAGTGGGAATAGTTTCTCTACAGCATGACTTTAAAGCATTTCCATTAAAATAACAGTTGATGAATAACGATTGTAATTTGTACTAAGCACTAAAGAAAGGGACATTTCGCCATGTTTGTTATGCACTGTTCAATATTTAATTTTTCCATCGCACTAAAACCATCTTAACTCTCTATGAAGACTGCAGCTGCACTGACGTGTCTATCAACTTTCTTGATGATGACCACTACTGTTATCTTTTGAAATAGAAAATGGTCGAATACAGTCTGGATTCTCCATGAGAAACTTGAGTTGAAACTTCTGCTAGAATACAAGTGTTACAAGGCTCCAGCCACGGTAATAGCACAGATGACCGTGTCAAAATATTTAAAATATCTCTCAGCATCAAATGACCAACTTCACATCTGTACAATTCACTGACCACTACTTTTAGTTAAGTTTGCATTTATGTTCTTCTGAAATACATCTGTAAGCCAAACAGAATTTCAATAGAAAATTCAGGACATAAATTCGGGATCTCTTCTGCATGAGGAGAGCAGGGTAGAGAAAATAAGAGCAGAGAATTTAATGTGTTCTCTCAGTCACATGTGCTGTCTATTCTTTTACCTTTCTCCTCTTACTTCACTTCTGCCTCTCCTTCCTCTTGTTTTTACCTTTGCACTTTCCTTACCACACACCGAGTCCTATTCTACCTCTATGTCCTCCTTCCACCTTCCCCTCTTGTTTCTTTCATAACTATTCCAACAAATGAAATTTCCCAATCTAGAGGTCATCTTTGATATTGGAATGCCAGAAGCAGAGCAGCAGCCCGTACCTTGACTAATCTGTACCTTGTGACCTAAATGTGTGATTTCCAAACCATATGTTCCAGATTTACAGGAGCAGCTAAGGCCAGTTAGTCTGCAGAGATTTGACTATTTAAGGTAGATTTCCCTCAGATAAGGGAACTGGACAGAACTAGTAAACATAATGAAATACTTTCGCATAACAGATTTCAGACAAACCCCAAGTTCTGTACGCATTTTAACCAAGCTTAACTTCCTGACAGATGCATGAAGTACCTCTGTTCAGGTTACAAACACTAGGCTATTATGTTGTAGGAGTACATTCTAAAAACAGGCACTTTCTTAATGTCCAGAGATGTATCTTTATTCTGTTCACTAAGAAGGGGAAAAAAATAATTGCTTTTCCATTCACGTAAACGCATAAACAGGAGTAAACACAGGGAACAAAGAATGCAAGGCTTCTTTGGGAAACTGAACCGAAGTCAGCAAGTGACACAATACTCCTAGAGCATTCCTGAGTAAGCCAGTTTTCCTTTAAAACAGACATGATACATGCAAAAAACCGAGTGTTGGTGTGCAAATGTTAGTACTGACACTGTTTATACCTTATAATTCATAATGCAATCATTACAAACCCATGCCAAAAAAATTTCTGTCTTCCTATGCTTACTGAATTAATGCTTTTTCCAAGCTGAACAATCAGCCAAAATCAGTTTCAAGTTGTTTCTTTACAGAAAAAGAAGCTGGAGACAAATTCAAATATTTTTGGTATCATTCTACTACTTTTCTGTCCTTAGGTCTTTGGAATTTTCTCCTGCTTCTCTTCGATACACAAACTTTAACGAAGTATTAGAGATCAGAGACACCTTCACTTATGCATGCTTTGTTTTGAGCAGGTATGCACAAATACTTTGGAGTAGAGGATGCTATCATTTCAACTAAACTATTAATACAAACATACTTTTTTTTAAAAAGTGGTTAGCAAAATATGCTTTTCATCTACAATCACAAATATATGCACATCTGAGAGGGAAACATACTCCTTACTACAAAAACTACTAAATGTTATGTATTACAAGTTCACATTTCTAGTTGCTTATAATTTTGTCAAACTAAATTTTTTGGACTACAAATCTCTCAATCTGAATAAAACACCTGCATCAGATTAAGGGATTAAAAAAAAAACACAACTGCCAACTTGCTCAGGTTTACTTTCTAAAATAACTGTTAGCAGAAAGAAAATATTTTAGTTTGCTCCTGTCAAAATTACTGGAAACCTTTATTTAAAAAAGTTGCATTATTCTCAGAATTTACAACAAGCATTGAAAGCTTTGTGGTTTTGTGACTCTGTACACTACTGAAGAGTAGCAAGAAGCCAACCCCTGACCACCAAGATACCCACTCATGCAGATGGAATTCTTTGCTCTTCCAGAAGCTGTCTTCTTCCCAAACCCCCGTCCTGAACGGTCTCTTTGCACACATTATGCTCTGGATGACAGCAGGCATAGTCTGGAAAAATGCAAGGAGATACAGCCCAAAGCCTTGCCAAGGAGTGCACCAACAATGCCGTGCTCACACACTCACAAGGAACTTGCCTGTGGTTGGAAACTTGCCTCTCCTAAATTGCATCCACAGTAAGGCTGCTCCAACCTGGGTCCAATTAGGTTTGTCCTTATAACCATACAAATAATGCTTTATTTCTTTTTGTATATCAAAAGAGTGACTGTAGAAATTATTAGAACTTAATTTCTAATTTTGGCTAAGCACATAATAAATAGTAATGCTTTCAGCCACCACTCATCATAACCCAGATTTTAATTTGAATATATACATTTTTAAGAAATCACATTTTTCTATATGGTCCCAGATTTAATGATATCCTTCTACAACCTATACATATATTTATATTTCCCCCTTGCTCTTATTTATCCCTTCCGCTGCTCTAATCTTCCCATTATCTACACATTACAGACCTACAGGAAAGTTACAAACTAATCAGAACTTTCTGATTTTCTTTAATTTCAGGAAGAAAACTGTAAATTAGTTTAACTGTACCGATGAAGTACCATTTATCATCACAAAACTGGCATGAATGTGGTTGTGTGCAGAGTTTTCTCTGATGCTCTGGTTGCTACAATTTACCTATTATTTCAAAATTTCTATGAACAGTACATAGGTAAAGCAATTCCAACTGAATAAAGGAACTAAAATAAAGACACGCCTTTAAAATTGGTATTGTAAGCTAGAATATGTTTTACCTAAGTAGTGATTTCATATAATTTAGGCACAAACAGTGGGTTAAACCAAGATACATACTTGCATTTCCTAGCTCAAGTTTTCAAAGAAGCAACTCAAAGCAACCAATACACCAACAGAAGCACACGGGGGAGGAGAGGGACAGCTGTAGTATTTTCCTGTTAAAATACACCACTATCTGAGAAAAGACACCAAAACAAACCAAAGTAAAACAAAACAAAATAAAAATAAACATAAGCTACATGATGCCAAATAATACACAAAGCACGGCGATTTTTGAGTTTAAAGAACAGCACTGTTACCTCTAAAAACTCCTCTACTAATTCATATTAAGGCAAGATGAAATACGAATTTTTAGCTATAGCAAATACTTTAAAACAGCTGCTACAAATGTCATGGGTTATTACTCACCAGAATAAGTCTCAAATCAACATATAAGTGGTAATGTCAAAAGTATAGTCATTGTAAAAGAACAAATGTTTTACTGAGCATTTTCAAATTTTGCAGACAGTGTAATAAATCTTAATATGCACTTCAAACCTGCAAAAAGTTAGATGAATTTTCTAAAAAGGGGCTCATTTTTATGTATATGTCTGTCCTATTCAATACAGTAACTGCTACTAGTATTAGTAGGAATTAGTTGTTGTCACTGATTAATGCTAATACATCCACATAGGACAATTAAATATATATTTTTAAAAAAACAACCAACAAATCAACTAGAGACCTAAAAAACATTCCCAAATTAAACAGGGTGTTCCAAAGGGGATAATCTAAATGCTCTGAACCTAAAGAATGTAATTTCAGAGGTCACCTTAACTCCATGTGCCAATTCAAAATTATGACATCAATACAACAAAGCTCTCCCTCCAGACAAGGTAACTGCTTCTACCCTTATGTGATTGTCTGTAACTGATGTAAAGGACGCGGCAGAGACCTGAACAGAGTTTAATTCAAAGTTCACATATGACTCTTAATCCCAAGTACAGCTTTTTTTTCTTTTTCACACAGCTTATGCCTCAGCTCATCATTTCTGAAACAGGATAATGCTGATGTAACTTCCACAATACATTTCAAGGACAGAACTAATACTGACAAAGAGTTCAACTGCAGGGCTTGTAGGTATTTAGAAATATTTGGTGAGGAAAAAAAAGGTTGGAGACAACAGCACTTAAAATGAGCTGTCAAAAACGTTCTGTTTGAATTAATTAGGGAATACTCTCAGTCTGATATTTCAAGTGTACTGCTTTAGCACAGAAAAGATACCACCACCAGGTCTGAGCTCCTTCCCAGAGGTTTTCATTTTACATTTGCTCATCAACTTTTCCAATTTGTTGTCCTCTCCTAAGAAAGCAGTATGCAAACAGGACAAATTGACTCTACAGAAGCAGTTTGATTATTCATAAAGGCAAAAGAAAAAAAAAATCCCCCAAACTTAAGTTCAAGAATTGTTACTTAGAGAAACAGAGAGCAAAAGCATAAAAGAAATATGCTTTTAAATTGGTATTTAAACACATTAAAAATTATTTGAGTACAAGCCTTTATGCCTTCAGTTATTAACAAAAGGCTTAGTGGATGCATTGCTATGTTACCTTAGAAGAATATATTCAGGTAAGACATAAAATCTGAATTTAAAATATACACTTCTGCACAATACACACATACACAAACACACCATTAGTAATCATTTCCTATAACTTACTTATTATTAACCTTCCATATGGTCTCACAAATATTTTCATTTTTTTGTTACTTTAATCAATAATTATTTAAACTGACAAATTACAAGCCATAATAAAATTTAACTTTCAAAATATATTAAAAATGTGACCTATTAAAGGGTTTTTGCCAAATAAGTAAATGAACTAGTTAAACTAAGAGATTCTAACATGTCCCTTAATAAGAATATTGACAATAATGGCTTTCCCCTTCACAATCACAAAAAAAAGACTATCAAGAGAATCATGATTACAGGTATTCGTTAGCAAGCTTCTTAAAGCACTCTGCAAACTTTTACATATGTAACACATACATGCTTATAAATCAAGCTACATTTATGCACTTCCCTCCATACAACATTCCAGTTCTCCATTTACCAGTGAGTCTGTGTAATCATAATTAACGTTTGAAACCCAGGTCCTGTGTTAGTGAATTAAGATAATTTTGTTCTTCCCCATTATCACCGTTTCAGTTTCCAAAGACAGCAAATTTTCAGATTTTTACTAATCTCAAGTAATCAGCATTAGAGTTTAAAATTACCACATAAATCTGCAGAACCTGATTGACAGATTCAAATTCTCATTAAATACACATGGCAGAGCTGCAAATAACAGATGAAAAGAATGGTGACTATCTTAAGGTGTAACATGAAGCATTTTGAAAACTTACCGAGTTCTTAAACACCCATTTGTTTATCTACATTTCCTGGTAAAACGCACAGAAGACATCTTTTTAAAAACTGCACTGATATGCAATTAGCAAACATCTCACTTCTGCACTCTGCTAAGTAAATCTACCTCCAGCGTGACCCGGAGGGATGAATGCTTTGATGAGATACACTTCAATTTCAAGCTATTCTTAAAAAAAAAGACAAAAGATGCTCGGACGCCACCTCTTCCCTTATTGACTGGCCTCTCAGTATCTAGCGGTACTGACTGACCCTTCAGTCAGGCTGCTCGTGACAAAAAGATGAAGCATTACACACCCTTCAGAGACAACTACGACCCGTCCCATAACCCACAGCAGCCGATGGATCGACATGGTCTCTAAATAAAGCCTGTCAGCCACACAAAGATAAGGTGCAGAGAGGTGTCACCCTCAAAAATACTGCACATGTTTTATGCTGTCACAACCACGCTTGCTCCACAGGCCCTTCTACATGCAGAATATTTGATCCTGGCTTTCAGGAAGAAATTGTGTTTTAAATTGTGCTCTACTATTAAAAACGTATATAAGTACGCCTACGTAAAATGCTTAATCAAGCGCGTTAAAACAGTAACATGACCATGAGAGGTGTTTTCTAAAGCAGAGTTACCACTGCGCTAATTACAGAACGCAGATTTGCTCTCTTCTGCTGTAATGAAAAGGAAATACAGAGATCTTTGTCAGGGCTATCACAGGTTCATGCACTGTAAGAGATACAGCTGGTGATACCTGTGTGCCCAGCATCCAGCACCGCCGAACAACAGGGGGAAGCCCGGGAGGTTAAAGTTTGCCGCGGGATACGGGAAATCTCCCGCGGGCTCCGCCGTTTGGCGTCAGCGCGGGCGGGAGGTGCCCGCGGTGCCGCCGCTGCCCGTGCCCGCTCACCGAGCCCACCCCCGCACGGCCGCCGGGGCTGCCCGGGGGCCGCTCCTGGCACAGCGAGCGGCCCATGGCCGGGACCCCCTTCCCTGCCCGGCCGCTCATCTGAGCCCGGGGGCTGCAGGAGCCCCCCGCCCTCCCACCCGCCCGGCGAGGCGGGGGAGCCTTACCCGGGAACTGCTGCGGCGGCGGCGGCGGCGGCGGCTGCTCGTCCTCGCCGCTCTCGGAGTCGGTCTGCATGGGCTCCTCGGCGAAGTTGACCCCGCGGGCGTCGGGGGGAGCCCGGCGCTGGCTGCCCCTGTCATGGCCGGTGCCCGCCTTGCGACCGCTCGGCTCCTTCTCCGCCGCCGCCTTGGCCGCTGCCGCCTCCTCCTTGAGGCGCCCGAAGTACTGGAGGGCGAACTCCAGCAGGTCCCCGGGCTGGCTCCGCAGCACCTCCACCGTGAAGCCCTGCAGCAGCTCCGTCAGCCCCGCCGGGATGGAGATGCTCATGCCGGGGCCGGCCGGGGGGGCGCAGCCCGGCCGGGAAAGGGGAGGGAGAGGGGAAGGGGAGAGGAGAAGGAGGAGGAAGAGGAGGAGGGAGGGAGAGCCCGGGGCCGGGGGTCGGCGGCCCGGGGACGAGACGCGCCTGGCGGATCGCCCGTGGGCAGCGGGAAGGGGCGGGTGGCGGCGGCGCAGGTGGGAGCGGGCGGGGGGCGGACCCGCGGGGGGCAGCGGCTCTCGCAGCCTCGGCGGCGGCGGCGCCTCCTCCCCCCGCGCCGGGGGAACCTCGCGCACATGTGACCCGGGAAACCATGACAACCTCCCGCCGGGGACTGCGGCCGCCGCGCCCCGCCCGCGCCGCCGCGGGGAGCCGGGCCCGCGGCCCCGACCGGCGGCAGGGAGGGCAGGGCAGGGCGGCCGCCTGCATCTCCGCATCCCCGGGATGACCTCCCGCCGCCCGCCTCGCCGGGCACCGCGGCCTCCCGGCACCCCGGGGCTCCCGGGCTTTAGGTGCCTTCTCCCTGCGGGGAGGTCCAGGCATCCAGGGATTCTTGATGAGCGGACGTGTCCCCGCTCAGGGAAGGACCGCAGTGCATGTAGCGTTTCATAGCTGGTTCCTGCTCTGCTTTTTCACAGCCATGCACCACCTTAAAGCTGTTCTCCACATCATTCATATGCATAGATGTGCTGTCTATTTATATTCGTCTATATTACTTAGGATGAGAGGGGTGATGTGCTAGCAAACGTATCCTGTTTGTCTGCTGGTTGTCTAAGGTCCATGAAAAATTTAGCTGGAGAAAGAAACGATTGTTAGAAAAAGGGGAGGAAAGTCCAATTTAAACACTGCCAAGTGCCAATGCTAAGCATAAACACTTTTCCAAGCCACGCTGCAGAGACACTTAGCACAGCGATAAGTGGGTGCTGCTTGTCATCACCAGGAAGCTTAAATGTTTAAGTAGAGTAAGTAGCAATTATGGGTGCCATGTTTTCCGAGGCTTCACTAAATGCTTCTTGAAAGTGAGATCTGTGGAATGCATGAAGACTGCATCACCCCCTGGTTTATGATCACCCCTAAATATTGGCCAACGTTTTGGGGTTCCAAAAAATATCTGTTGCAGTCTTCTTTTTAACACACCAAGGAAATTAACTGCTAAAACGTCTAAGGCTGGGACTACTTGGCTGTTTAAAAATTGATTTCAGTTAACATTAAGCATTACTCAAATTGCCTTGAAATATACTTCATAAGGGCATAGGGTAAGATAAGCAGTCAAAATGTGAGTTTGTAGTAGCAAGATACTGAAAGACCTGACCTCAAGAAAATGTGACAGCAAAATACAGTAATCCCTACAACGCTTTTCACGCAGATAGGTATCTCAAAGCCAGTTTTAAATTTAATTAGTTTCCAAGTGGAAATGCCCGTAGTGTATGCCTTTTCAAATAGAGCTTTGTTATAAGTTGGGTCTTCAAAGTAGATAGACCAGTTGAATTAGCAAAGTGAGTGAACCATGCCAGTATTGGTGATATTGCTGCCCTGCAGCAGGCAAGAAACACCTTTGCCAGTTGAGCTGTGGAATACCTTTGAGCAACATCTTGTGGCTTCATTTCACCCTGCAGGAAACGCCTACAGCTAGCCATTATAAAGTACTTATTTGAAGTTAAATTCACTGATGTTTATCACTGTCCAGCCTGAGGACCATCTTCAAGTTCAAGCTAAGTCATGTTGGGGCAGACCATGAATGCTCTCCAGGCTGCAGAAGGTTGCTCCATCAGCAGGCTCTAAGAATTGCTGCAGTGTCCAGGGGGCTCCCAGCACACTCCCACTTCTTGCCATGCCCCGGTGTTGGCATGCCCTGACCACAGCTGCCTGTACAAAGCTCTGCTGGTGCAGCAACTAGCCACACACGTTACAGCGGCTGGGATTGAAGTGCAGCAGGAGAGCTGACATCTGTGCTTTACAGACAGGTGCATACTGTAGTCACTCTAGAGGGTGGTTTAGCTAGAAATGTCAGATTGGCTCATTTGCAAGTTTAGGAGTTTAAAAACCTTCTCACACCACCAAGAGGGCTAATCTGTTTGTGACCAGGCTCAGAGATACCTAAGCTTTGAGGAAACTCCCAAGAAGGGAAATGTTAGTAATTAGTGTCTTCTAGACACTAGGTGTTCTGTGAGCATACAATATTTCATTTACTGGAGTCTTCTGGGACTAAAAAGGTTGTCATCCCTGACGTTTTTCCTTAGCCAGACAGGGCACTCTATTCTTCTAGGAATTTACCAGCAGCATAGCACCTTTTGCCGTCTAATCAAGGACTCCCCTAGCTTTGCCAGAGCCTCCCATCCTCCAATATGTGAAAGGAGATTGCTTCTCTGAGGACTTCCTGAAGAGCTAGCCTTTGATGTTTTTATGCAAAGCTGGGATAATTTGAATAAGAGATTCCTGAGTGGCAGCACTCTAAAGAATGCTTCTTTTAAAAAAATTTTTCAAAACAGCCTAAAACATTTGTGTCTATTGAAACTTGAGTTTTGTGTATCTCAAAGGATGGCAGTGAACTTTGTAGTTCAAGTTGGTGTCATCTGGTTTCCTTAGATACTTTCTGTTCCAAGGATCTTGCATTGATATTTAAATTGCTTTTAAATCCACATAAGGAGGACAGCTGTTGAAAAAATGTGTTATGTCTAGCAGAGTGAACAGTTAGATAATGAGAGTATCGTGTTGGTTCACACCTCTTCGATGAGTTTTATTAGTTGCTACTAATTTTTATATGTCATTCTAGTTCAGCTGTAAATATCTTCTTGAAATGAAAGAGAATATAAAACCTTCAAAAATCCACCTGTACTGAAAAAAAGATTGGACAGAACATTCCCCTCACAATTCCCAAGGAAACAACCTAAAGACTTTGTTGTCTTCTTTCATCCTAGCCAATAGATGCACTCTTCATAACACACTGCTTACCAGCTTTGCATGTCACTCTGTCCCTTCACCTGGTTCAAGGCTGTGAAAAACTAGAAGACTAGAGCTAACAGGTGAGAAATAACAAGCACTGTGTCTCCCGCAGGACAATTTCAGCATGCTTCAGAGCAGTGGTTGACTGCTCTGTCAGAGATCAGAGAATGAGATCTTTTCTGATCACACAGAGGACAATGAACAGAGTGCAGAACAAAGGAGTGTCAGACTTCCAGGCCTTGTCTTTACCAGGGTAAATGCAAACTTGGTACATTCTGTAAACCTGAGCTAACAAAGTCCATCCTACAACCAAATACAAGCCTTTTTTTCCTGCCAGAGGTCAATGTTTTGCCTTGTAGGAACATTCTTTTCCAGTCCTTACAGACATGCTCCCAAACAACCACTTGCAGCCTGCAATGCAGTAGGTGCCATACAGAGGGGGCAGAAGTGTGCACTTAACATCCTGAGTGTAAGCCTGCATAAAGCCCTTTCTGTCTTATGGAAAGTAACTTTTGCTAGCACTCTAGTGGAGTACAGGCTTTTAAACCCTGCTCTTAGTTACCTTGTTGCAGGCAAGAGGGACTAGTAACTCCCAACTGCGGTTCGCAATGGAAAGAGTTTATACTGTACTTGAGAAAATATAGGACAAAACTTGGCCCTATACCTAGTACAGCATAGTGGGAAAAGACTGACATTTGCTTTTGGGAGACGTTACTCTATGTATTTCCTGTGTTTTAAAAATCATTTTGTGTTATCTTAAATCTTTTGTCCAGGCTTTTGAAATTTCAAATGCAGATGCACTTTGCATACTGCATGACTAAAAGGTGCTGCTGAGAATGCATCTGCAAATCCCTTCATGCTTTATATTTACTTCAAAATCCATTTAGCTATATGGCAATGTTTTTTCTTGCTGGCTCTTGGTCAAGCAATAGCTGGTTTGTAAGTTTTGAACAACTACAGTTCATAAGAATAATTATGTACCAGTTTCTGATCTTCCAAAATACTTTTAAAATGTTACATGTATTAACTTTCCTTCTTTAATTTTTTTTTTCCTTCCTTTCAGCTCCTGCTGGCTTACTAGGCAAATCTGGCTCACACAGTTTTTTTACTAACTGTTTTCAATGGCAGTCATTCAGCCACAGATTTTCCAGCAATAACAAAACTTGCAGTTGTGCAGATTCATAGTTTCCCACTTTTCTACTTTTCTCATTAGAATGTTGTGTCACTGTCATCATATTACAAAATCCATTGCCAAGCCCAAATCTATATATCAGAAAAATGTTCAGTTCTACCAACAATATAAGAAATTAGTGCCTGTAATGCATTAATCAAATTTGAACACATTCCTCATAATTCTTCCTTCAACTGAATCTCCTGTTCTCCGTATAATACCTTTATTCTACCTGTGCCTATCGTTCTACAGATTCAAAATACTTAATTCTTCCTCTGCCTAATGTAAGTCTAGAATGGCAAGAACCAAGTAGCCAGTTACATACTCAAGTAAAATTGTTATTTATGCCAATAAAGGTTTTTCCTAAGCAAACAGAAAGGCCAAGTTCAAAACCTGGATGGAAGGAATTCAAATCAGAAAACAGAATTGTGGCAAAGCAGTGTTAATGAAATAGCTCCTGCCATTTTCAGTACCAATGCACAATGAGTTTAAGCAGATATATGGTTTGAGGAGTTTCCTCACACAAAATGTCACCTGCTAAACCTTGAACGAATGTTACTTTCCTCTCCTTTGTATCACCTTTTTAGCACTTGTATGGCTATGTAGTCAGTGAAATGGAATGCTTGATAGAGCTGAGATGAGTCATCATGCTGTCAGGGAGAAAAGAGCAGAAATCACAGCTCAGGAGGAGGAGTATCAGACTATCAGCAATTCAAATTCAGGTTGCCTTATGTTGGTCATGAAACCAAGTCTTCCAACAACCTCATCTACTGAGATAATACATTCAGAAGAACTGCTGAGCATCACGTCTTCTGACATCAAGTCCCTTACTTTTCCACTCACCGTAGTTCTTTTTAACCCCAAACTGGATTTTCTGGAAGTATGAGCTTTGTGATTTATTGCAAACTCTGCTTACATCTGTTATTATTCAGTAAATGAACAGCTGTTGATTTCCATTGAAATCTGTTGTTTGTGGTCCTTGATATTCAGAAACCACTGGGTACTGTCTCTTAGAAAATTGGTCCTTTTTATGTGGGCACTCGTTTTAGGCACTGATAATCACCTGTAATTTCAGAAAAATGTTACTAGAATTTTTAAAGACAATATAGTCAGTGCTGAATTTGGGATTAAAAGTAAACCTTCTCATTTTAAAAGCAACAAAATAAAATGACAATGTAGATATAGTAGACTTCAGCTATTTTGAGGATCTTATTTCATTGATGTCCTATTGCTTTTATAAAAATGGCATTATACACTGTGAAGACAACCTGTTAAATGGCTAACAGAGACATCTCTCCAAGTAGTTGACAACAGAAAATCATCATCAGATGGAGAAGTTCCCCAGGAACTGATAGTAGGCTGTTTCTGTTAACACCTCCTGTAATCACACAGGAGCAAGTAGAAATGTTGCTGATATAATTTCCAGATGACACAAAACCCAGTCAGAACGGTCACATCAGTGAGCTCAGGAAAGCATGGAGTGATCTGGGTGACTTGTCCATTTGAAGAAAATCTTTCTTTCCACAGCTACATATTAAGTCATTGACTTCAGAAGAAAGAGTGCAAGATGCTTTTACAGACTGGAAAGACTTTATCTTGGAAAGCAGTGCTTCTAAAAGGGTTTGGGGATCAAAATGGAGAAACAGCTCAACTTCAATTTCCAGAATAATTCTGTAGAGAAAGGGGCTAATGAGATTCTTGCTTATTTCAAGAGGGAGACCAAAAATAGGAATCGGGAGTCTTCCCTCTGTAAAGCACTGCTGAGACCAGTAAAAAAACGTACAGATTTGGTGTTCATATGTTCAAAAGGATATGGATAAATAGGAGAGGTGCAGAAAAGAGACACAAGAATTATTCATAAGCTGAAGGAAATGCCTTGAAGTGAAAAGACTATGAGAGTTCACAGCCTTTATCTAAGCACTTGTTGCTATGCTCAGTAGAAGAGGCTTATATGATCTAAGTTATGAAGGACATCAGTCTCGATAGTCTAATAGCACCTTTAAGGAAAAGAATAGTATCAGCCTTGCCTATCAGAAATGGCTCAATGTCTTCTCTTGGAAAGTCAAACTCTTTCATGTCACTAGAGGAACAAATAAATATCCCAAAACATGCAGTAGTTCTTAGATCTTATGAAATATGACGCAATAGTTAGAAAATCATAGTACAAATATGCTTTTAAAAACCTACAGTCACCCCCATGGATGCTTGGGTATTATTTAAATGAAAAAGACCTCTAGTGAATGGGTAGTTTTGTTTAATTTTCCCTTGATGGAGCTGGGTAATCCAATTATTTTTGAAAAATTAACTTTCTCCCTGCCTCTTCTCCTCCTATTAGTCCTGAGCTTAGGTATGGCATCTTCAGATCATCTACTTTGTGGCAAAAACAGTGAACAAAGGAGTAGAAATAGCTGTTGGACGAAGAACAACCCTACAATTCCATGCCTTGCATTTCTCATTAACTGTCAATGTTCCACAAAAAACAAAAATACCCAACCCATTATGAGAATTAACTTAGGTTTTTTGGTAGCTAATTTCCAAAAGGAGGGGCTCAGAGCTGTGGAGTCTCTGCTTCTAAATGATGTCTTCTAGGAAAGAGGCAACTTTTTCAGTGGGCGTTAACTGTTGGGCTTTTGGTTTGGGTTGTTTTTTGGTTTTGTAGGTTTGGGTTTGATTGTCTGGGGTTGTTTTGGTTTGTCTGTTTTGTTGTTTTGGTTTTTTTTCCTGATAGATTTAATTGTTACTCATTATTTTCTTGAAGAAATGATTATTTATTCTTGGCAAGAGAAATAAAGCATCTGCATAAATATTGGTTAAAGAGGACAAATAAGCACCAGCTGAAATATTTTCTTTAGCTAAACCTTAATGCAGCAGTAATGTTCCTACAGGCTTTCGTCCTGGTGAAAACTGAGAATAGCATTAGTGAGTAAAACCACCATTCTGACCCTAATGTGTTTCTCAATTTGAGTGTCTCTGCACACTTATAAACAGCTTGGGTTGGGTAAATATGCACATTGGACTGTATGACAGGCACTTCAGTGTGTTAAAGGCATCAGACGAGATGGGTTCAGGTGTTGCCTAGTCTGCGAGGAAAGACGTGTGCTTCTAGTTGGAAGAGCTACAACTGAGAGAAGAACCTTGTTTCAAACTAGCAGACCTCAAAGGACAAATGTGGATGTGTCAGAGCTGTGCACTGGAGTGCCAAGTCTCCAGTTTGTCTCAGAATGGTTTGTTTATATGAACTTGTAGATGTGCATTTGATTAAAAATAATCTAAATGTAATGACCTTTACAGATCCTGGAACAGAAGCACTGTTTTTTTTATCTCTCATATATGTGTGTACATGTATAAATAAATACACACACATTTGTCTGTATATGACACTATTGTTTCTATTTTGGCAGAACCTAAAGACCCCATCATATTAATCTCTCTATGAACGCAGTGTAAGTATCTTAACTCAGCTGACTTGCAGTGAATTGAGACTTGCTATTTAATGTAGACTAATGGATCATCAAAGAAAGTGTGTGATTATTTTTATACTTTTATAAAAACCAGAAATATTTATATTTTTAAAGTAATATTCATAATTGCGCCACCCTTTCAATATTCCAACTTTAGCCCCAGGAGTGAAATATAAACAGTGCCAGACATTCATTCCCATGAGTTTTTCATCGTTGTTTTCGACACAATCTATTTTTATTCAGTTCTATGGGAAATGCACACACTTTGTGCAGTTGCCAGAATGTGATTTCTCAATGCCCCTTATTTATTTCAAATTGGCTTTTTTCAGATTCAAGTACTTTTGCAACAGTACTTTTTCACGTTTTATCATGTAAGTGCTCCTTGCTTATACTAAACCCATTTGCTGAGGACAATGGTTACATATGTGGAGCTGAAAGGCCAGCCACATAAGTTAGCAGAAGCCTCCCACAATGGCTGTGAGAGTTGGTTCTTCTTCCTTTTTCAGAGTCTGCCGTTATTCATGTCCACTCCACCTAAAGGCTTCAGGGCAGAACTTTTGCTTTGTTCAGATTCTGCTGTGTGTATCTGAGTCCAGCAGTTGTTGGGAAGATGGTGATGGTCTGCTGAAATCCCTCTCTCTCTGTCTACATTGCAGGGCAGTTTGAAGGCTGCTCAAATTCATACCAGAGTAGTCAGTGGGAATCATCCATGAGCTGGGGCTAGCCAGAACACAGCAAGCTTCAGTTTGATTTACAACATAGCCATTGCATAAGGAGCTATGAAGAGGTTCAAACTGATAATATACAAGAGAACAGATTTGGCTGTGGAATCTGCCCCATAAGGACAACTTACCTACATGAGGACATGGTCCTTAGTCAACATATTCACTAAAATTTGCCTGGTGCTTTCCAGGTCAGTACAATTTTCTGCACTGAGATCACTTTCACTTCATGGATTTTTTTCTCTCATTTACTTTAAGAGTTCATTTTTGTGTCAAAATCAATCTGACAATGTCCTTACATCCATACAAACCATCCTGGTTAAATCACTACCTTGAGGCCTAGTCAAGGACTATCGTATTCAGAGAGAGTTGTGGTTCCAGCACAGTCCTTTACAAAGTGCCCCAGACACTTCTGCATATAAGCAGGGCACCACTGAAGAAGACCTTTCCCAAAGTCCCTTGCAGGGCTGTGTAAAGGACATTTTAATACTTGCCTCAACCCCAACTTGTCTGCGTTATGGCACCATAGAACCTGCACCATAACATTCTGCATAAATACCCTACCCTTATCTCCCAGCCTTCTCCAGCAAAGCCTTCAAACAAATAGGGAAAGGAAGAAATGTGGTCCTGAGGCCAGATATTTTGGTCAGCAGTCCTTCCTACTTCTGCTATCTGCCTCGATATCTGCCTGGTAGCTTAAATGTGAGCTTGTTCCTGGAGGTTTGGCCTGAATGCTTGCAGAGAGGGTTGGTAACGCCTCGTAACACACATAACAAGGATGCTTCCCTTGCCCTGTGGATTTCATCATCATCCTTCTGCCATCTAGATGATGGCACAGCTTCTTTGTCCTGCTGGGACTTGGACCAGAAGCAGATGGGTTTGGTAGCAGCTGGAAAGGCACATGGACTACCGAGGTGCAGGAAGGTGAGAAGGTTCATTACTATATCCTGGGTCCATTGCTGTGGCAATGAGTCAGGAAAAAAGACTGCAAGGTTACAGTTCATACATATTTTCCTTAACAAGTCTCTTTAACTGATACCATTGCCTAGGCCTTTTAACTCACAAAGGCACCAGGCAAAAAGTAGCCCTGTCAAGGCCTGACAACCTCACAGTCTTCGATGAAGGAAGATAAAATTCATGAAGGAAAGAGGAGAAATATTTTGAAATCTGGCACTCATGGGGTGTCAGATTTCCATGAAGGCGCATGGAAGTGGAGCCTCTCAAACTGGCAGTGTCAAAAGGAGCCTCCCAGTCTAGGTTCTTCCACAGACTTCATTGTGACAGAAGTATTTTACCCTGAAAAGCCAAGGACTCTCACCAAGGAAAAGTACACTGCTGCCCTTCCAATCAGCCTTCAAAATAACTGTTTTCCAAGATGGTTTACCAACTCAATTGACCAAGATAAATTTACATTAGGCATGAACTGCAGAATGCTCCCTTCCTCTGAAAACAAAAACAAAAGGAAAGGAAACAAAATTGAAAAAAAATATAGTATAATCAGGAGCTGCAGGGGCTGTAGGCTTGTCCCTGGTAGCACCTCTGGCCTGTCAGGAACTTCTAAGTTCTGGGCTCTGAACATGTCAAAGGATGGTGCCTATTAAGAGACCTGGCTCTGAGAATAAGACAAATCTTTTTACCTCACAATTTTTATAGATTGTCATGAGCAATCAGCTAAGGCATCCTAGGACCCCTGAGCTCAAATGGGTCTGTGCAGAAAGCATAGCTTACAAAGTCCATATGGATCTGCGTGCTTCTCAAAATCATATCCCCTCACTTTCCTGAGTTTCCTTCTCATGAGCATGTGCCTTTAAAATCCAGATTTTCCCTGGTAAAGGGTCCTAGAACAGGCCACTGGAGTGGAAACACTAGCACAGACTTCAAAACAGCTGGTCTGCCTTTTCCATAAGAAAGAAAGAAAGGTGAGTGTTATTGGCCCAGAAGAGTCACTTTTAAAGGTAGGAGTCATTCATGAAGCATCTCTTTGTCTTTGGCAGTCTTTGATAATTAGGTCCTTGTTCTGATGTTCTTTTTCTGAAGGTGAAGATGAAGGAATGCAGCAGGAATACAGACACAGAAATGTGGAGATCTTTGAGTGAGAAAATTCCCCTTGACCAACCATAGCCCTGACAAGACCAGTCATTTTTGTAAGTCCTCAGCTTTTTATCCTTCTCAAAAATGACAAGATGCAGTGAGAAAGACTGCAATATGGATACTTCACGGATTCCCTGAACATAAATAGAAGAGGAAGATGCAGACAGTGGATATCCTGCTTTACTAACGTTACACAGCCAGATTGTCCTGTGGGAGCTCACAGCAAGGTCCAGCTGATCTTATTGTAAGATAGGATAATAATTATGGAGAGCACAGAGAGATTCTTGGTGTGTGATCAGTGCCACACTACCAGCTTGGCCAGTTTCCAGTGTGATACTCACAGGCTGAGATCTTTTACCTAATCCATAAAGTGCTAGCCTAGTTTTATGGTCCTCCCCATGGAATTGATTTCACATGGATTAAGATAAATGGAGAAGCCCAGTCATCACTGCAGCTGGGGTGGGAGGGAAGGAACATGAGCTGGGATTGCATTGGTGTCCTCACTTGTCCTGGGATGGTCCAGATCAGGCACATCTGCAAATCTGGTGTGTGCTTAGAGAAGTCACACAGCTCTTTGTGAGTCTCCACCATTTATTGCCCTTTCAACACAGATGCAGAGAGAAGGAAGCACCATAACAGGAGGAAGGGCTGACTCCTTGCAGACCTTTTCTTTGCCTGCACTTCTGTGTGTTGTTATATATCTGGTGTGGGCAGCACTGTTCCCTACTTGACATCACCCCAGCTGGATGGCAAGACAGGAGGAAAGGAATGGGGAGGAAGGGCAGAGCAAGGCAGGCTGAGACAAAAGACATCATATCCTGGCAGGGGGCATCCTGGAGAACTGTAACTAATCATGTCCTGGGCTCTAATGCGCCCAGTTGCAAAGTAAATTCGGGTTTCTTAGTAACTGAGATTTTCCATGTTTGATAGCCAAAGTAAGAGCAGTGAACTTTGTGCAGTAGAGATGCTCTCAGTGAAAGCTGGCAAGCAAGGGGAGTACAGAATTGCGTGCTTCAGCCTCCCCAACCCTCTCTTTGTGAGGGGAAGCTTTGGTACAGAGATAGGCACACGCCTTCGTGCCATGGAAACTGCACGACACTCTTAAATGACAGAGGCCAGTGTAGACCCAGTATTGATTGTGTCATAGTAAACCTGATTTGCATTCACAGAAAACAGGGCTTGGATTATGGCTACAAGCAGCATAAACCTTCCATGTCCTGCAGTGTTTCAGTGCATCATGTGCAGAAACAACACAGAGCTCATTGAAGATGCTGGAAAGCTGCTGCCCACTGCAGATAATGTTGGAGTCAGGTCCTATCAGATTCATATTATTGTCTCTTGTGATATGGTAAATTAATTAGAGGTGAGAAAGAGATATGTCTCATATGATAAAGAAATATGTCTGATTTGAGAAAGAAATGTCTCATAGTCTTTAAAATAGAGAATCACAGAGTAGCTGAGGCTGGCAGGGACCTCTGGAGATTCCCTAGACTGTGTATTTTGGGTTGTGCCTGTTGCCTCTTGCTCTGTGACTGGGCACCACTAAAAAGTCTGGTACCATCTCCAGGATGAGCAGTCTCTGCTCTCTCAGCCTCTCCTACAAGCCCTTAATCAATGGTAGTGGCCCTCGTCTGGACTCACTTTGGTATCTCCACATCTCTCCAGTACAAGTACAAGTCCGAGTACAAGTATTGGAGAGCCTTCATCCTGTCAAGGTCCCACTGAATGGCAGCACAGCCATCTGGTGTACCAACCACTTCTCACAGTTTACTGTCTTTTGCAAACTTGCTGAGGCTGCACTCTGTCCCACCACCCAGGTCATTAACAGAGTGCAGCCTAGTACAGGGTGACCCCTGGGATATGTCACTGCTGACAGTACCCAAGTTGTTTTCAACTTGGATAAAGTAAGGGTTTTGTGCCTGGAAGGGTTTTAATTTCTGCTGCTCAAGAGATGGAGAGTTAAGAAGAGCTCTTTTAAATGTTTATGGAAGAACATATTTCATTGGAGACAGGCTAATAAGTGCTACAATTTATTTTGAAATGTCTACTATTTTAAAATATCTACTACTTAGTAAAGCGTGAAACATTATTTAATTTTAAACATGTGCAGCATTTAAGATTTGGATTTTTAAAACATGTAGATATTTTAAAATTACTCCATTGTGTAAACAATTCCTTGCTTAATAATGCAATGTCTTGAAAAAAAATCTAAATAATTTAATTGATGGCTCTTATTTTCTTTTTGTGTCTCAACCATTGGCATTCCTCAGTTTAGATGTCAACATTTCTATGCCTGGAAGCTGGAGAATAAAAATAGTTGCACACTAAAAAGAGGCAGTGCTGAGGGTGAAAGGTCCTGATCTTGCAAGTTCTTGCTCATATGGAAACTCAATGGGACTACTTGGGTGAGGAGAAATTACTCCCACAGCAGAAATTACAAAATGAGGCTGAGCTTTGCTACTAAAATGGTAATAATTCAAACATGGAAAAGATTATTCACTCTCCAATGAAACAGGACGAGCCCAAGTGTATAAATCCATGACTTTTAAAGAATTGACCACAGCTGAAACTCACTGGAAATCTGTTTTGAAAACAGATGAGAACCTCCTGCTAAGCAGTTAGACTGCAGTGATGTTTTAACAATTGGGTTTTTTTTAGGGATTTTGTATTGAACAGCTGAGCTACAGGGATTGCAGGCCTATTTGGAAGCCAACTATGTATTCATGTCAATATTAATAATGCCTTGGGCTAGACAGAAAGCTTGAAAACTATGTGTTAAAATAAATAAAAAGCAGTGCATTTTTGGAGTTACTTCATTCTGTGGCCTTAAAAAGAGTCTCCTTGGCATAGTGAGATGACCTTATCCTTAAAAAAATGGTATTATATGTCAGAAATGTCTTTATTTCCTGACAGAGTAGGACAGAAAAACCACTTTTATTCCAAGCAATCCAGCTTGTTCATATGAAACGTAAAAAGAATGAACACATCAGGACATCTTGAGATAAGGGTGAGTGCCTAATAGCTGTTTTCAAGACAAAGAGCACTCAGTTAAGAAACAGGGTACATGTCAAGGAGGTTTTAAAGCGGAACAGCTCAAGAGAGGTTAAAGAATATCAAATAGGCTACAGAACTCTATCTCTTCTTTCATACTCCAAGTGAAAAGGAAAAAGATCCCCCAAAGCCATAAAACTTTTATTCTCAAGCCCTTTTCTACCTGGAGCACCACCTTCTCTGGTTCTGAGCACCTCTATGCTGATTTTCAACTGAAGTTTGCTAGAAAAGGCAGCACCCCACTTTCAGGATTCAAGGACATCTCAGTTGGTGTGACCAGACCCTGCATGAAGACTCTGCCACACCTGGCCAGTTTCAGAGCCATTTGTAGCAAAAGGCATTTGCCACAGCAGAGGGTCCATAATTCTCAATTCTTCAAAACATCAGAGCTAATGTAATTGCAGCTACTACTTCTCAGCCAGCAAAAGGGCATCTAAACTTCTAAATTGCTGGTCCCATTGCTCCTTGCTCCTTTTGAGACATTTCTAATTTTCCCTCTGAAAGATGATGATCCTATGAATAATTAGCTAACTTCTTAAATTGCTTCTTACCTGTTGTTTGTGGAAGATACTCCCTAGCTGTAGGTTGGAAATTAAAAAAATTCTCCAGCTCAAAGCTCTTTGCTTAGCACATATTGGTGGTTCTCTCATGAAGTTAATCAGCAATACAGAAATCCTTCCTATTGTTCCAGTGCACTTGATTCTTCTTCTCCTCCTCCTTTTCAACTAGAAAATAAATGGTTCTTTGACCATATCTAATATAGCCTCTTACATGAAAAGCTCTATAGAGAGTTTTCCCTTTATGTATGTGTAGACCTACTTTTAGTCAATGCTGATTTCCTCCCTTACTTCTAGTCCTCTCTGAGCATACTTGTTTTATTTGGAATAAATCAGAGCAATTACCTTCTCCAGATCTCAGTGGTTTCCTCTGTTGTTCTCTGTCATGATCTTTTAAGTAGTTGTGTGCCTACAGACCCTTGTGCCTGGCCAGCTTTCACTGTTGGATGGAAGTCTGACATTTTATTGCTCAGAAGCATTTTTGTAAACAATCCATTTCCAGTGTAAGACTGTAACTGATTAGTTTCCTTGGGAAAAAGATCAGAAGCCCTGAAGAAATGGAAATGTCATGTTCCTGTGTTGGTTTAAAGCCTGTTCTTGGACCTTGTTGATGACCAAGTTACTAAAAACTGAACCAGTCTGTCTGAGTGTACAAGGATATAATCCATCATAAGAGATTCACAGTGTTGGTTTTTTTTATTTTTTCCTGGATGAGCTCATTTTCTGAATAAAGTAAACCAATATATTCCATTAAATAGGTCTCTCACCATTGTTTATTTGCAGGCCTGTTCTTTAAAGGATGAGCCAATTCCCTCTCAAATGCAGCTCATTTGTCTGTGACCCACTCTGACAGCTGTGACAATCTGTTTGTCACAGACCCATTGGTATATATAAATTTAGATATTAAAAGTAGCTGGAGGTGGAATAGTCTTATTTGTGGGTTTAGGACCTTAAAACATGGTGTGAAGATTCACACCTGATTGGTTTTTTTAAAAACAATGACATTATTTTTAACTTTGCACTTCAGTGAGTTCTCTTACAAAAGTGACTCTTACCTGGGAAAAAATACTGCCCTGGAAAGTGCCACTTATCCTCCATGTTACAGTATCCAGTATGATTCTATGGCAGTGTGGGAACACATCAGGCTGAGGCTGGTAGTGGGCAGTTTGCCATTCTGGGGCGAATTGTTTCTGGCTCGGTATCATATGCCTGAGGGTGGCATGTGTCTTCTCAGGAAGGACAAATTGCTCTCCTTCATGTTTGGCAAGCTCCTTCTGGCATGCCAAAGAAGCCTATATTTAGTACTGATACTGTTTAGCCAACAATCTGGGAAAATTGTCATGATGATGCGACTAGAGATTTACCGAGGCTGTTTTCCAAGAGCTGAAGAAGACATGGTTGAAGTGGGCTTTGAATTTCCAGCTTTGAGTCTTGTTGCTCCTATTTTCTTGGGGAACAGTACATCCTGCTCCCATCCTGCAAGCCTGCAGTGTTGCAGCTTGAACTAGAGCTCATTTATTCTGATTTGGCATTGGTGGGATTCCTACAAAGCTGGCTATTTTGATATACAGCTTGGTATCCAAAATTTTGCTCTCCATGTTCTGTTGAATCCTGGTTGCAGCTGCCTCCTTTCCTGCTATCCCAGTGACATGTTCTGTCCTGGCTACCTAAAGCTCATTTGCTCCCAGGTGTGCCGAAAGCAGAGATCCAGAGAGCAGCAGCAACTGTTCTCATCAAAACCTTCTTTGCCTGTTATCTGCAATGGGCATGTGACATGTACAATTCAAAAAGCTCCTGAGATCAAAGGCAATGTGAGCCCTGACACTCCCTGTGGGAATTTCACCTCCTCTGTTCTTTCCCCTTGTGAAACAGCAACATCACAAACCTGCCAAAGAAGTGCAGAGATTATCTCAAATGGGAATATATTTCTTATTCATCTTATTTCCATCTCAAATTTGCCACAGGGACATTCATTGTTCATCAAGAGCATCTGAAGATCCTTCTCCTGGAAGGCCATGCCTATGGGAAACATGGTCTTGGTTATCTACTATTTGTATTAAGTTGAAGTTACATTTTCAACTGGTAATTTACTCCGTACTTAAGCTTTGCATACATAGCAGTGCTAGCAAGAGTGTGAAAGAAATTACCTCTTGAGGAAAAAAAAGGCAAATACCCAATGTAAACATGATTTTATTGCCTTTACTTGGACTATGTGAAGGAATGGAGATCCATATGGGATGAGCTAAACTAAACAGACTTTTTATTAACAAAACTTTTCAAACACATGCTCTGCTCACAACTCAGCTGAAGATACATGAAAAAAAAAAGATTAAGGAGGGCTCTAATTTCCTATTCCTTGCTTAAAAAAATCCATGTAACTATTTGTTTGTGTCTTGCCACACATTCTCATAAGCAAAGGAGTTCTGGAGTTATCCTTAAAAACATTGTCAAAATGTACCATAATCCTTTGCTTGGGCATTTAAATATTCTCTTCCATCTGAAGCAAGTGTTGCTTTCGGTTCTTGTAGCTATAGCCAAAACATGAAAAATCATCTGTGCTTGGGTTGGCTGTATTGGAGTTTTCTCTTCTATATGCTAAGTAGGAAGTTTCCAGGGCTGGCTAATATGGCACACATTTTCTCTTCATTTGTGGTTTCCATATTGCTGGCAGCACAACAAAGAGCAAGGTGTTGCCTTTTTCCCTGTATGTCCCTTCTGTGCACATAAAAATTAGATTGTTCTGCTGATTCAATTACTGAGAGGACAGATCATCTTCTTAGACTTCTTGTCACAAAACTGACATTTCTTCTGGAAGTTTTAACTGATTTGACACCTCTTAACATGGTACAATTTCTAGCTTGTCTTCTAGTGAACAAATGTTGATTAACAATTCTTGGCATTAGAAACAACTCACAGCTTTTGCTTATTTTCAGTAGTTCAGGGAAGGTCTCGACAATCTTAATTTACTTTGATTAGCAGATGATTGACTATTTTTATATATTTCTCAGCTTTCTGTCCATTGGGCCAAGAATAATCTGGAGAGCAGGTTGTGCATGTCTGAGACATCCACCCTGTACAGACCTGTTAAATCCCTCAGATGTTTGTTGTCGACAATTGCTTTACTAAATTCACTGCAGGTCCCTTATCTAGCAAACACTGTCACACGGTAACTCATGACTATGAACATTCTCAAGGTCATAAACTCTCTCTAGCCCATTTATCTGCCAGGAAGGTATTTGCTTGCATCTTCCAATGGAGCCCTTTTCCTGTGACTTAAGTAGCATTGAGACAAGTGCAAGACACAAACCAGTTGTTTGAGGACAAGCTAAAACACACTCCTTTTTTAGCCTGGTATAAGGCTTTGTAAACCAAAGATTTTAGGGAAAAGTACATGGTAAATTAACAAGAAACATATTACATCTGACAATTTGTAGAGACTAAATGGGATACATAGATGTGAAAAAGCACTGAAGATCAAAGTTTCTTGCACTATACACCCTCCCCTCACAGACGGGAGCTTTGTGGGGCTCTGTCACAGCCTGATTTGCTGTATTGTTGGCTTCCATTTGTTTGATTGAATTTGAAAAATTACCATAGTAATCAACTATCAGAAGGTAATGGTTTCCTCTGAGTTAAGAAAGAGCAGCCGCCAGCTCCTGCTGTGCTCTGTTGGGAGCACGGGGCATTGCCAAGCTCAAGTTCTGGTTCTGGTGTTTTAAACAAGCAAAACAGTCTCTATTTTTGATCATTCTTGCCAGTGAAGTGCACAGCCCACCTCCCCCGTTTGTACCATTTGAGAGATCCCCTGAGTATCTTTCTGCAAGCCATTGAGGTGTGTTAGTTGTAATGACGAGGCAGTCTGTTTCTGCAGTCCATATTCTAGAGCTAACTTTGCCTCTTCCTTCCAAAATTCTTTGGTAGCCAAGAATACTTTGTATTTCTGCAAGTTAACCAGCATTCCTAAATCATCCTCAACGACTGATTGTCTTAAAAGATTCCATGTTTCATTGGTCTCATTTTTCTTCATCTCTAGTAGGCACTGAGCAGTTTGGGAGGAATTTTATCTGTGTTTCTCCAAATGTTGGGGTTTTTTTTCAGCTATCATGATATTTTTTTCTTACAGACTTCTCTGTTTTCATGCCATACTTTAATGTCTTTTAAATCATTCCCTTCGTGGATTTGTGAAATTTCTGACATCTGCAAATATTTTTTTTCCCTTTTGAACGGAAACGTTGCTGTATGGGTATCTGCGCCCTCATTTATACTCACAGAGCTTATCTCCGTAACAGTGCTGCTCTCCTTGGTGCCAGCAAGTTGTCTACTTCTAGTAGTGTTTAAATTGTGTTTCAAGGCTTGTGGTGTCCTTTTAAGTATTTGGGAGGTCTTTCTGTGAACTATGTGCCATCTGCTGTATTACAACAAATCCTGTTACAAGGTGTACTGTGGTTTCTATGTCTTTTTGACAAAATGGTGCATTTAATCATTTTCCTCTGATGCAGTTTCAGGTTATATTCTCTTGATCTTGTAAATAAAAAATATTTCTTGTGCTTTATCTTTGATGCTGTTGTAAATTAGGATACTGCAATTATGAAAAAGACTCTTCCGTATACATATATTTGTTGGCCTATCTCTTGTGGGATGATATTCTAAAGGGCACTCTTGGAAGTATTGCTTTACAGAGAGTAAAGCAAGTAACCTCCTTCTCAGAAGATCCAGCTGCTGATGCCTCTAGCTAGATTGATCACAGTTTTGTATTGCATGCATACATGATACCAGCTGGGATAACTAGACTGTGGTGACCGCACATTATTGCTTTTTTTTTTTGAGTCTTGATCATCCTGGAGAAGGGCTGTATTTCTGTTACTACGGCATTAAGATTTATCCACTTTTCCAGCCAAACGTGTATTCACTATAAAGTTCCTTTTCCACCTTGAGCCCATTGATAATAGGAATCAGGAGGGTAAATACAGAGCATTAAACTGGGAAAAGCTTGGTCTTCCGGTGTTTTGCACCTTGAAGCATATACACACAGCTTTTCCTCATTCCTTTTGATGTTTTTTTCCTTTTCAGAGTCAGGAGGATTTTTAGCAAGTTCCTCCCAGTGTAGGTATTGACAGCATCTCCAGCTACCTGTACTTTTGATGCTTGGTTCCTTTGCTGACATTCAGCTGGCTATACGAACTGGACAGTCTATGCTGGGTTTAGACCAATCAACAGCAACAAGAGAATAGAAATGAAGAATTAGGGTGAAGATCCTGAGCAAAAACAGCAGGGGATAATCATCCATATTATGGTTTTACCTACTGATAAAAAAAAGGGAAAGTTTAGATTTTATAAACTGCATTTATTCTCATTGAATAATCCTGATAACAAAGTAATAAATGATAACAAAGTAATAAATAACATACTTAAATGCCATGAATCCTGTAAAAGGGCCTTTCAGTAACATACTCGTATCTGCTGAGGTCTAAACCCTGATGGTGGTGCCGGCTGTGCCTTCAGAGCCCTCGAGAGGGGAGAGCAGTGCCAGTCTCTCATCAGACAGAGGATCAGGGATCTGCTTCAGAGTGAGGGGGGCAGAATCTGCCATCAAACGGTTTTTGGTCTGCTCTTTAGTGCAACATGCTTACCTCTGCCTCAGAGTACACAGCTCATCCTGGCACGTAAACCCTGACTCTACATCCATGTTTGCCAGGGCTGCTGTCACCATGTCCCCGTTGCCCTGGGAAGGCCACATACTCCCCACAAAGCTGGTGGCAATCTCCACAGTACCTTCAAGCCTGTGGTCTTGTTAGAAGCCACTCTTCACCCTTGCTTTGGTGTGCTATTGAAATGACAGAATCCCAAAGATAGTCCTCTGAAAAATTAACATGCGTTAATTAGCATCTCCCTAGAATGCAAGATTTGTGGTGGCATGAAGAATAATGCCTTTGCATGAGCCAGCGCCTTGAAACAAAAGGTCCCTGCCTGGAGTGGTTTGGTTTCAGATTTCTGAAAAGTTACTGAGATCTCCTGGGTGTTTTATCTTCCAGGTAGGCAGAATTACTGTTTTACAAGGTTTGGAAAATACATCATATTCTGTGGAAAAGAAGCAGGTTTGTAAAAGAGAGATCCTGTCATGAACTTCATCAAAATGAAGGATAACTTTGGCTGGAGGGAGAGCATTTCCTGAGGAGACCTGTTTATTTCACCAAGATTCTTTTGTGCAGACATCTGACAGCTGAGCAGAACATCTGCCACCCTGCATCAGAGACAGAGTCTGTCCAGGCCAGTATCCTGTTCCGGACAGGAACAGCTCCAAATGCTTCAGAGAAAAATGCATTTCCATCATGATGGGAAATAACTTCCTCATGTGATGAGTTTAATGCCACTCCCAGACACTTGTTGGTTGATTTGGGGAAGAAGGACTAGACTAGTTGTTTCTTTGCCTTTTGTTTTGTTTTGTTGTTTGTGGTTTTTTGTTTGTTGTGTTTTTGTTTGTTTTTTGTTGTTGTTGTTATTGTTAATCTCAGGTTATTTAACTGTAAATATACTGAACAAAATTCAGCTCTCGCCATATCTTGAATTGTTAATGAACTCTATCATGGAACTGCATTATGGGAGCAGATTTCTTAGGTTATGAAACATTCATAGCCCACATAGCCTTTTGCAGGATAACTTTTGATAAAGGAAGATACATTCAAAGGCAAAGGAGAATCTGGTACAAAGTCTGAGCTGTAGTTTTAAAACTGTTTTGTACTACGGGTCATTAACATTTCTATTTTCTTTCTCTTTCTCCTTTCAGGGCTCTTGCCTGGGTATTCTTCATTACATTAGATTTGACCTTTCTTTTTGTATCTACTCAATGCTTCTCTTATAAAGAAATGCTGCTATCTAAAGGTTATTATTGTCCTTTTTTTTTTCCATGCACCTAACAATGGATCTGTGGTAAACTCTGGCCATAGACACTAGACCAAAGGCAGCTCTGAGAGTGTGACCAGCACTTGCAAACAGTGACTCCTGATGCTGAACACCAGAGTGATCGCACCCAAATGTGGGATGTGCTCTCACTTCCTACATACAGCACTTCTGCCATGCACAGGTCTCTTTTGTCAGCTAAAATTAACTGGCACATGTTCGTGGTAGTGCTGCTGCTGTTTCCAAAGTGACAGCCTCTTCTTTTGCATCCCCAGGAGAACACCTGAGAAACGGCGCATCTTTCTCTAAATGCTGCCTCCCTGCCTTCCCCAGTCTGCGGAGGGCTCTTGCCACGCCGAGTGCTGCTGGGCACCCTCTGAAACAACAAACCCCCATTCCCAGAGTAGGAAGGAAGAAGTTTTTCCTGTTAACTGTCCACTTGCTTATTATCAACAGGCAGGTCATCAGCCTCTCTCTTGCTGGGTATGAGACCTACTGATGCTAAAAAGCCAGGAAAAACCATGTCCTTCTGACTGTCTCCTATCAGCAGACTAGAACAGGTCACCAATGCCCCTTTTCTCTAATGACATAAGTATGTACAAACCTCACGTGGGTATAACCATGTCATTTGTATTTTTGGTCAGTCCTTGTTATTAACCACGTAACTACAGACAAACAGTTTCTCTTTCTCTCTGCTTTCTCTTCTCCAGCATGAATCTTATTTTCTCCAAGTGTGCCACAAAATTTAGAAATGGATTAGTACCTTTTCTGGCCAGTTCTGCCTCCAAAATGCAGAGTGGGGTGAGCACAGCAGGAATCTCTTCCTGCGGACTTCTATCCAGGAGAATCAATGATTTCTAGAGTGTTGTTTCTAACATACACTGTGTAAGTTGCAATTAGAAGATTCATGAAAGCACATCAGTGCTTTTCAGAAACTTTAGTATTACTGGGATGCTCAAAGGGCACACGGACCCTGCAGATGGTTTGGTATCCCAGATTTTAATTTTAATAATGTCTTATTTTCAAGACATGTGCCTTTTGCAACCAGACATGCCTATCTTGTGCCTTTTGCAACCAAACATGCCTATCTCGTATTGGTCTTTTTAACCACCAACGCGCTTGCAACAAACGTGGGTAGAGCCCTTCCCAAATCTTCGTTCGCGAAGCCTAGCCATGATTTTCAAGACTACTTTACACAAACTACATTATAAAGTCATCAGCACAGTCTGTAATCTACATAATCCCTGGCACTCGTGGATTTGCAGAATGCTGCTGGTAGATAAGAAAAAGGTTTATAATGAAAAATACAAGAGTTGTAATTTCCACTGATATTCTTCTCAATCAGTTGTTCATATCTGTATTTCTGTAGAATTGATCACATTTTAGAAAAAAAAACCTGTTAAACATGTTAAATGAGGCTAAATAATCTGGTAATGATGATTAAATACCTCTAACAAGTGCAAACAGTGTTTTCAATGAAGATCTAAATGTAATCATGCTGTACACCTTAGCTCCATTTCAACTTCTCTCCCTGTCCTGGAATATAATTAGGATGGAGCCTTGGGGACACACTCATCACTAACCAACATCTTGATGACCTTGCTGGAGCCAAAGCATATGTCAAGTCACTACCAAGTCTGAGGCACTGACTCCAAGAATAGATTCAAATTTCCACTGTTAGGTGCAGTAGTAACGTGAATTAGGCTACCAAGAAAATATAACACATCTTAAAGACAAAGTAGCCCTTAAAAGCAACTTTCAAAAAATAATCTTAAAACTGTCTGGAGACAACGATGATAATTGAGACCCCTCTGCATGCTGTGTTAGAGCCTCTGAAAAACGTGGTTAGTGACTAATTTACATCTCCTGATTTATAGCCCTTAAAACCCAGCTATTCTGAAGGGTCAGTGTGTTTATGCACTGGAAGACGCAGGAAATTCTGGTTCAGCCTCCTGTTCTGGTAGTGGCGTCTGTGCTAAAGCTCCAGCTCTCCAGGCCTTGGGTATGTAGCTGCCACTGCAGACAGGGATGGCTGCGTTCTGCACTGGGACATGCAGATGTGTACTCATGCCCACCTCCTCACCTGAAAAGCAGTTCCACTCCACCTGGAAGCTGCACTGCCTCAAACCACATCTCTGTACTGTTTCTCCCTTGTGTCAGGGCTTGCCAGAAACAAAGTCAATTGTGGGTGGAGGTTTCCAGAGGGACATGAAATCCAACCGATAACCAGCCGTACGAATGTGCAGCTGTGTACAAGCACAGGGCCAGTGCCCAGGGCTTGCTCTGTAGGTAAAAAGGAGATTTGGCAGCTCCAGAAGTCAGACTGGCAAACATCCAGCACTTAGAAGACACAAGGCAGCCTAGCACTGCCCAGGCAGCCCAACCATAGGCTACATGGGCAAGGAAAGCAATGAAGAGTCTGCAAATAGCTCAGCACGGAGGTGCTCCAGATGTGTGTAACAAACATTGTATACAATTCAATACAGCCCATTGTAAAGTGCTGATAAAAATCATCAGCCTAAGTTTAGTCCTGCACTAAACTGCTTTCCTCGGGTACAGATTTCTCATAGACTTTTTCCTGCTTCAAGAGCGCCATTTCCCTTGAAGTTGTGATTAGCATTTATTTCCCCATGCTAGAGTTAAATTTAGCAGTAGATCTACTTAGTTTTTGAAATTAGGAACTTACTAAAATCTTCTGATCTTTCTTTATAGAACAAACCAGGAATTAATAAAGTGCTCTTAGAAAGTGGCAATATTCTATTCAAATTTTACAATTACAATAACTGCAATTCTAATACTATACACTATTAAAATTTAAGATATCTGACATCGTACAGAGTTATTAATGTGGAGCTAAATCAATTCCTCTGAGTGGGACTTTGAATATGATTTCTAACTGAGATTAAATAGTCTTTAAGAAACTGGATAAAAAATATTTACATGTATTTTGGGCTAAGCTGCTTGTTCATAAATAATAATCAAATGAATAGAACATGTCCATTTATTTCAGATCTATAAAATACAAATCTAAAACCATAATTTTACAGACAATATTCACCATTTAGTTTACATTTTAGTATGGTCTTAAGCCTTGCACAGAATAATAATGTATCAGAACAACAAAACAGTCTACATTTTAACCTTACAGATTTCCTTAACTAGAGTCTACCATATACATAAAAAATAGTTGTGCACAGTAACCAATTAAACATCTACATTTCAAGAATAGATTGGCTACATCTCATAACTGAGACACCAATTACAGTACATTTATTAAAAATCCTTCAAGAATGCACTCAGTAGTAACAGTATTTAAAATAATAACTATTCTGAGAAATGATCAAAGCAAATGATAACAGAATTAAAAAAATTCAGTTAATCATTTATATGTAATGTAAAGCCCATGTAACACTACAATAAAGCAAGAAATTACATGGGCACAAGTGCAAAAAAGCAATATTGTAAGCCATCTTCTCTCTTTGGTAAAAATCAACTAGCAGGAAGTATACCATAATAATTCAAGTTAAAGACTAATTCAGGCTATACCTTTTTTCCTTTCCTACCATAGGCAGACTTGATGATTTGCAGGCATCCTACAGTAGAGAAGTTAAAATTCTACTTAACACTGCCCATTTTCTCCTCTTTTAAGTTCAAATATTGGAACTAAAGATAAGGATTTTTTTCTTTCATAAATAGCTTTTCAGTAGTATAGTCTCTTAAGGAATTTAAAAATAAATAGCAAAATATACACAATTTCAAAGATTACATTTAATTCCTTCTAGGTATATCCTGAAAATATATTGCCAAAGAATAAATAACTTTGGGTTTCTCAAATATTTGGTCAAATGTCAATTACTCTTATATAAGGAGTTTTCTCTGAGGGATAAGGAATTACCACTGCTTTTCCTACAAAGCTTTTACTATACAGGTGAAATTGTAATAACTTTACAGTAAGAACAGAATCTGTAACATAATATGGATGTTCACCATTAAAAAGTACAATAAAAAATCTTTCGAAATTAAACCTTCAGAATTTCATGTTCAAACCTGAGGAACTTCCAGGTAACTATGAAGTTGTCCTGGCAGGAAGGACAGTCAAGCTCAGTTGTCTGTGTCAGGAGGCTACAGTAACAGTAAGGCAATTTCCTCCAGTGGTAGAACCAAAGCTCTTTTCTATTGACAACATATTAAAAGTCCAGAAAGGACAAATGTTGAGGAAGGGACAAGAGAAGGATGTTGGTTAAGAACACTTGAGTGTAAGTCATCCTGAGACAGGCATGGACTGCCTACAGGGATTTTACTATAACCATAGATTATAAATAAATTCTTCTGGTTTTGAAGGACTTGAAAATTAAGGTAATGTCACAGGGGATTTGTAGGTTATCATTTCACTCAAGCTCCTCATATTTATCTGAAATTATTACCAAAGAAAACATGAAAAATGCAGGCCCCATCAGCAAAGCAACTAGTTCATAGAATCCATCCAGCAACTTGAAGTGTCGTTAAAAATTAAAAAAAAAAAATTAACTGCAGGAAGATCTTCTGGAGGGACAGAGCAAAGTCCTTGCCTTTTTAGATGATCCATTTAAGCTGCCAGCAAATTAAAGGCTATTTTGATTGCTCATTTATTCAGACTTCATAAATAACACGTAGATTCACTAACCTCTTATTCACACCCACAGCTAATTTATATAAAATATTAAGCAGAATGCTTTTCTACTCCTTGTTTGATTCCAAGCACAAGATGTAAAAACCAGTTAAATTGCACAGTCCAGCCCTTATCTCTGCAAACCTCTATCTGATCAAGGAAATGCTTTTTGGCATCTTCTTCACTTTTCCCTACTGTCAGTGCATCCCTGATATATTCAATATCTTCTTTGCTGGTTAACTGGGGCATTCCAGTCATTAGCATCATGGAGAACAGGATGATCAGCAGGTTTGTGTGGTGTCGAAGAGCTAAGTAAGCCTTCACACATATGTCCTACGAGAGAGAAGAGTTTTTTGTTAATTAATGAGAAGAGCAGAGAGGGATTGGGCAGGAATTTCACAGGACTCCCATTAACCAGTGCTGTTCAATCACTTATGTCAGAGGGAGGAGACCCAACAGAGCCACTCACCTGAGCAGAGACATGACCTGCTCACCTCTGCATCTGGTGTTCAGTGTGACTTCATTCATCACCCCACACTGGGGCAACGAGTGCTGTTTTGGTGTACAAAGCAACAGCTCTTCCTAACCATACATTAATCACTAAAAACCTCAGCTTCACCAAGATCTCAAATTAATTTCCTTGCCATATAATCTCCTGTGGCTGTTAAAAGAGACAGCAATAAGTCATTGTCTTCCTTTCCAACTGGGATGTTCCCATTTAAAGACCATGGCTGGAAAATGATACTGGATAAAGCAGGGGACTGCTCTTCATTTTGTATAGATGTCTATTAACTTTGCAGTGGTGACAGTTTATTTAACGAGGAAGATTTTTCAGGCCTGGTGTTCTAAGAAATATTTCCAGCTGACAGCTCTAGTCTTCAGGCACTCTGCCTTGCTGTAGGACTTCTATCTTTATGTACTGTCAAACTGGATTCCACAGACTTTTTTTATAGCATTTTCATTTCCATGTATAAATAATCTGTGCTTAACAACATAACCTTTAGAAGAATGAAATATCTACAGCCTGGAAAAACATGCAATGCTTTTTTAAAATAATATTTAATGATAAGTGACTAACATATAAACTGAAATTATTTCTTTTATTAAATTTATTACTCATTTACTATTAGAAATAAGAACAATGCAACAAAGACATCAATCATCAATCAAGTAGAAACTAGGCCTGCAATGCAGAAATGTAAAACCATGAAAAATATCTCTATGAAGGTTGTTATTAATAAAACCAAAGCTGAAGCAATGCTAATTTTTACAAAATTAAATATTCAATTTAACCTTTCCACAACTGTATATTAATTTATTGAAGAATTCTTAGGAAATCTAAATATTTTAATGTAAACTTCCATCAAATCCCATCAGCCCTCTAGAATGCTTTTTTTTTATTTAACAAGATGTGTGGGTTTTTTCATCCTCTGATACAGGAAGATGTGCACAAATAATCTTAACATCTATCACTGTTCACATCAGCAACACCAGGACACCCAACCAGACAGGTCAGGAAGATATTAAGGAAGGAAGATGATGTATTGAAGAATTGTCTGTACAATTTCTTTTTTTTTTCCTATTGCCTGGAAACTTAAATTCCTCACTGTTTCCAAAAAAATTCTGTCCTGAAATAAGATCATATTTATGAACTCCAATGTTCTAGCAAAGCAGAAGATAAATTGCAATGGTCAAAGTACAATTTACAACAGAAAACACCATCATCTTATCACGGGGAATAGTTTCTCTCCATGACATCAGGAGAAAAATAAGAAAAAAAAGAAAAAGATATTTTACTTATGCATTATCAACTTCAAAGAGGGAAATCTTGTCACAAGAGTTAGTCTGTGTTTTGTTCCCTTTGAAAGAGATGAAAGCTCTTTATAGTTACACCAAAGAAGGTTTTACATTTCTGTATGGATGATGCATCTCTGCTCTGGGTGTCTGAGAGAGAAAAACAATTATGCAGTCAAAAAGAACCTGGCATCACTGCATCTCAAAGGCAGTCCTTCTAGGAATTCAAAAGATTTGAAAAATCTGCATCTGCCTGTTACACTTATTTATTCAGACAAGAACTTAATGTAGTTTTGAATTAGGATCTTCCAAGAAAATGAATTTTTACACTTCTGGGAGAGGCAGAGAGAAGCAAAAATAACACAGACAGTCCATATGTGTCAAGGACATGTGCATGTTTACCCTGGGATTAAGAAGAAAGCTACTAACTAATCTAAAGCCATAGGCAAGATGAGAGGAGGTGAGGAAAAAACCAAAATCCCACTGTCCAATAAACGATAAAGAATAATTATTCTGAGAGCTTGAAACTGTCCTAAATACTACTATCCTAAAATTCAGGCATTTTTGTAATATAAAGTGTCCAAATTCTGTTACATCTCTTCCCTGCACAGTATATTCCAAGTAAGTATTTTTCAATGATGAATTGTCTACCCTTCAGTTTTTTATCACCTTTGTTTGACAATCAAATACATGAGATTTTGCAAAGAAACAGAAGAGTTTGTACTGAAAATACAGATCTCTGTACTACCAAGTCAGGAGAGTAATGAAAAAAAAATGAATTAAGTAAATTAAATATAATCAATAAAAACGCATGATTTAATGCAAAAAATTTAATATAAAAACTATCAAAGATAATTTTAGGCAAATTATTAATAGGTTGGTGGACAAAGCACAAAAAAGACTACGAAGATCTCAGATGAGGCTTTCTCAAAGGCTTCTAAAAGTAAGAAGTGAAAAAGTTATGTGTTCATTGGAGTAAGAGAGTTGATGGGTTTCAGCCAAAGGTTGGAAAGGAAATGCCACCACATATGACACAGCAAGAGAAATCTGGGCAGTACTAAGGCAGCTGAAAAATTCATAGACAAAAGAGAAAAATACTTACCTTCTCAGATTAAGTTATGCTTAAATATATGTTTGCAATGAGGACAAAAGCCCATCAAACAGTGCTTCCTACTAAGCATTTCTGTGATGTCATTAATAACCTCTGGCCTCTAATTTTCATTAAACCATCACAATGGACACAAACAAAAATGGAAACAAAATTTAGATTAAGAACTTTCTATTGAAAGGAGCTTCATTGCTAGTTCCAGAAAGGTTGCCAGGCCATTGACAGCCTCAGAAGTTCACTGATAACAAACTATACTCTTCTGCAGTGAATTCCAGACAAAATTAATCGTCATTTTAACCTCTGGTGCCTGCAGTATGAGCTATGGCTACATCTGTATGGACTGTGTCTAATCAGTAACAGAGAAATAAAATTTTTAAAAAGTAGATATTTTAAGTTATTAAAAACACCAAAGCCTTTAAAAAACAAAGGAGTCTTCTGAAGTACAACCTCTTTTAATGTAGCTAAAGTACAAAATAATGAGAGATGCTCTTAAAAATTAATGAAGGATAAATGCTGAGACTTTTCCATTAATACATGAATGAGTCAGCAGGCACGCTGAATGAATCCCTCAATATTAGGAAATATAATGAAATGAGTTAGTTGAAAAGTGAAACTATAATTTTCTTTATTTTTTTTACTCTGGCCATGTAATTAACACATACCTTTTTTATAGCAAAATATGTGATGCAGATCTTGCTCTATGTTACTATTTTGCTTGTATGAAAGTATTTTAACTTCCTTTTTACTGGTCTTTGAGACGGAAAAGCCTTTTAATGTACTACCATAGTGGTTTATAAACAGTAGCTGTTGCAGCAGAACTATATATGAACTTATATTTTTTGGTGACTTTATTGTTGCCCATGCCTAAATCATCTCACTTAAAATGCCCGGGCCACATACCATGGTCACAGCTCTCAAAGGCAAGGCACATTTATCACCTTTTATCTGGTTAATGACACTAACAGAAATGACAGTGGTGCTATCACAGCATTCCTAAAATGTCTGCATTAGTGGGATGAAATTAGAAATTAATTTTAGAATTAGTACCAGAGTAACAAAATGTGTATTTAGTCAAATCCAAAGCAGGGTGATGGAGGCATGATATATTGAAGAGAAGCTGAGACCAAAATCACCTCCAATTGCTTTTGGCATTTGGGCTGCTGAAGTAAACGTCGGATATTCCCTAAAGAGCCAGATGATCCACATATACAAACACAACTTTACTTCATTGAAGACATCAACAGGTCTTTCAACTCTGTTTGAAAGTCCACTTTCACACTTGAACCATATTCTGCTTCCAGAAAAGAGGTCTTCTTTGAAATAACACACCTCAGAGTGGTGTTTCAGCCCCTCACTTGCACATGGCTACATCTGCAGCAACAGCATCATTCCTGTAGGCAGCACAGCTCACAGGCTTCTCTGAGAGCACGGGCTCAGCATCCCCTTCCCATCCTTAAATCTTTTGAGCTACAAGCCCCCTTCAAAACACTTGCACTGTGATAAAGCTAGTCCTTGCAAAATGAAGACTCAAATATTGCACTTGGTTCTTCAGTTATTTTCAGAAGTGTGGGCAGTGACTTCAATGAAAAGACAGTCGGGTCTTCTCGTGGGTCCTTCCCCCGCACCCCCACCTTGTGACTGCCTCTGGTGGACAATGTGATTTGTCCTAAGATAAGAATACCAGGTGGGAATTGTCCTAAGATAAGAATACCAGATGGGAATTGCAGGGGGAACTGTCTGGATGCTCACACAATGAATGCATTCCAGAGATGGGGGAGCAGCGATGACTGCGATCAACTTTGGTACACATGCTCTGATTTTGGTACACATCATCCTGCAAAAGGGTATAAAAACTGGGCCAACTGGGCAAACTGGTCTCCTGAGGCTGCAGGCAGCTTCCACCCCTGGCAGGGACACCTGCAGGGTATGCTCAGCTGTTAAATGGGGAACACTCACTTTTGTACGAGTGAGTAAAAGTGCTGAGATCCGGTCACTTAAGGAGATACAATGCTAAAGTAGTTACAGAGAGGACCCACCTCGTGTTCTTATCTTAGGACAGTTCACACTGTTCATCATAGACAACTGCAAGGGAGAGGATGTGTGTGTAGGACCCAGATCTGCTATATAATCATGTATATGTTCAAAGGGACATAGTCACCATCCAACAGTGAGAATCTTAATTAGGTACTCAAGTTAGAAAACCAGACTCCTGACTGGGAATGGTTCACCCACAGCAAATCCAGAACATAAAAGTTAGGCTTTTGCTTTGACTCACACTCTGCAGGAGACTATTCTTTTGATATTGTAAGGAACCTGCTTTCTAAATCAGGCACTTATTTGAAGCCTCTAAAGATGACCACAGGAATAACACCGCAGACATACATTTACTTCAGACTAGCCATGCTCTCAACCACTTCATTAAACACGCTGAACAGCATTTTGCTTTGCTCCCTCTTTGCCCAGGTCCTACAGTAGCTTGAATAATCACAACTGTTTTGGAAGTGCTCAATTTCAAATAGAAGCTGCAATTGAATAGATTTTTAACACCATTCTTTTCTTTCAGAGTTAAAATCTATCCATGCACTTCACAAAACCGGCATCTAACATAGTTTAGGGTCACTACAGATTTTTATTCAGATGCAGCAGTCTGAGCACTAAAACTTGAGGGCAGAATCAGTAGGGAATCACTAGCAAAGCCAGCTGAGGAATGCCTCACACCTGCTCGCACTACACAGAGGCTCTGCTTAGTGTCATGAATTTCCTCTAATTTCACAAGCACTGAAGTCCTCTGCAAAGTATTTTCAATCTAGGCAAGAAACAATGAAAGCACTGCTTATCTGGTCTGCTGCTAACAAGCTTTTCAATGTGGTTTTGTAGATGTTTGAATTCTATTTCCCATAATCCTACAAATAATTTTTGCTCTTAATTGGGCCTAAAATATCCCGGAATTGTATTATGATTCATTGCATTTTACTAACATAATGCCAAGGAGCCTAGACCTTTGAAAACCAAGGCGCTAATGTTCATTTCAGAGGATAAAAAAAACATTGCTTAATTGATTTGCAGCTAGATACTCATTCTTTTACCTGAAATTTATGGAAATGGAGACTTGTCTTCTTTCCGGAAGTCCCCATGACATACAGGAAATCTGGAGTCAGCACAAAAGGAACTCTCTCCTTATTAATTCCAAGGAAGCTTTTATAATTCCCAAGAATATGACCAAAATCAATATGGAAAAGGTTACCTTCATAAAGAGAAGAAGTAGTCACAGTCACACTCAAATACAATACACTGCCAAGAACACTTACTTGTATTTACAGTAGTTCCAAACCCTCTTTTTTGATATATATGATCACTCTTTAGTTCAGCAGAAAAGACAATTTTCTCTCTTTTTTTTTCTTGAAATAGATAATTCTATCCTTTTGACAAAATTACTTTTTATTTATCTTTGGTAGTTGTTAAAAACCCAGCAGAGCTGTTGTATTTTCTAAATATACACTCACAGCTTTTCAAAAATCAACCAAGGAAAGCCTGTGTCTCAGATCCAAAACAATCAGGGCATCACTACACGGAAAAGGCTTGAGGGTTGTTTCAAATACCCATGGGATTCTGGTACTACCCATCTCCTTGGTATACGTCATTGACTACAACATGCTTCTTCCTCACAGACCTGCATTAGCAATCTCTAAATCACTCTATGTGCAGAGTAACTCTCTATTGTCACCCCTTCTGATAGCTTTGAGAGAGCAGTAGGGTATCAGTTCCCACAAAAGCAATGAAAAACTTCCCTTTAAAGGATCTCTACATCTACAGGACTGGAATTTGCTGCTACTCTTCAGATTACTTCATTACTTTCCCTGGCAGCCAGGTTAAGGATAAAAGAATATGGTTACTTAAAAACACAGATTTGTAACAGTGACACATGAATAAAAAAATATAAAACATCAAATTATGTAAGATGATACTTAGGAGTGAGTGATCTGTAGGTGGAAAATCCTTATTTTAAGCCAGCTTCCAAGTTCCTCCAACCTACCAAATCTGACTCCCTGCAGACCTCTCAGACTGACATCCTTCTCGCTTCTCAGGCTTAAGATAGCCCCCATAAAAGACTCAAAGGCAAACCTGCTCCTGACCATAGCAGAATAACACTTCTCTGCTTCTCTGTCTACTGACCTATGACTCATGTTCAGCCTATAGGAACTAACACTGTATTATATTATATATAATGTTGAAATTAAAGCATTCTTTTGTTGTCTTTTCCTCAAGGACTTCTGCTGAACTTTTTTACTGTAGTCTTCAATTAGCTAATTTCTGCCTTCAGGGTACTTCTCTCTAGCAAACTGGCAAAATTTTAGCTATCATATGATGAATATTACATATCCAGCCTTCTAACTAAGCCCTAAAGTATTTTCCTAATTTTCCTACAGACTAATTATGAAGCAAGAGGATCATGAAACTAAAAGTGAATTCCTTAGACCAAATAAAACTTCTCCATATGTACTGCCCGTTCTGGTGTCCTTCCCGGGACTTCCATAGGTAAGTAAAATTAGTATGAAACAATGTGCAGCTACAGAAACAATTGTCAAAGTTTATAGTACAAAAAAATTGTGGTTTTCTTCAGAAGGATTGCAACTTTCCCCCAGACTTTAGCAGCAAAACCAATACACTCCATGTACACTTATTTCCTAGGATTTTTTTACAATACATAAAGCAATTATGTTCCTCAGAAGTGTAAACATCTGAATTCTGACATACAGTTCCACTGAATTCTGTCAGAACCACATCCACACATCAGCAGGTGAATAGCTGTCTGCTTTATGAAGTTTTTCTGGTGTTTAGATTTTAGATGTAGACACTAAAAAACATTGTTTTACATTCCTCATGAGTTAGTTTGTACCAAAATGCTCCTTGAAAAATAATGGCATTATTAATGATAATATCTAGAGCCTGTATGAAGGCCAACAGGGGTGACAATACATTTCAATGTCACAGGAGGACCCGAACATGTAAGCAACACTGACAGAACTGGATTGTGTCTCTTCATTATTTGTTAAATGCCTTATTCATTAAAATGAAAAATAAAGGTAGTTAAGTATAGACAGTCTATACTTCCATGAAATTCTCACAAAATAACCCACCTGTTTCTGTAATCATGATGTTGTCATTGTGCCTGTCACCTATTCCAAGTACAAAGGTTGCCACACAGTATCCAGCACAAGAGTAAACAAATCTTTCCACAGCTGCCTGAAACTAAAAATAAATCTTAGAGTTGACAAATGCTTCAATGCTAGACACTAAATGCAATAATTCTCAGTTATGTACCTTTCTGTTGACATGTATCTATCAGCAGTTAGACAAACTGTCTTATAAAACACACTGCTGCACAGCAGAGATCACGATCACAGCCCCGCACTGCACGCCCTGTGCTGTGTGAGCAGGCTCTCTCTCTCAGCACAAAGAAAAGCAGTATATAGTTGCTCACACATTCCGAGGAAGAAAAGCTGGCAGAAAGCTCTAGCTGGTCATTGGACCTGCCCAAGCAAAGGACTTGTGAATACCCAAAACTGTATCTAAATCCTCTAAAACTACACTGACTTTCAGTGTTCTTAGATGTCCTTTCAATCTTCTCCTCATGTATCACTTCTAACTTCCATTGACAAAGAAGTAATTTCAAAAGCATCTTGTCTCTCAGGAGTCTGGCTGCCAGCTGGATGCTAAGGCTCTTTCACAGACACCTGCAGCTGAGTGCAGGGAAAACAAATGGATTTTTCAAACTCCTGTAAGTAACAAACACAAACATATGGGCTCTATGCCCCTAAATCAGTAGGGTACATCTGAAAATCCTACTTAAAAATTCAAAGAACTCACCTTCTCTTCAATCATGCATCTCTCTTTGAGCCATTGGTTTAGTATTTCATCCTTAAATGCACCAGTGTTCCCAACTGTGCTCTGTTGAATTTTGGCAATTGTTGTAGCATCTTTCACAATTTCAATCATTCCTAGAGAAAGTAAGGAAGAAGTTAGAAGAAGTTACTGAATTTATATCAAAGCATATTAAAAATATACAAAATTAAATTTTAAACTGGGTTTTAAAATTGACTACAGAACTTCATAGGTTGTGAGCAGAGATTCATTTTACAAGCAACAATGGTTCTTGTTCATTTCCAGCTGAAACCAGCCAGAGCTCATAAATAGCCTGGCATCCTACAATCCTCCTCTTTTAAAATGGAAAGTATCACATGATGAGTGGGGATCCTCTGCATAAGGCTTTTCCCCAGGAGAGGAACTACTCCTGTCCTGAGCCCCATTCACATTCTCTGCAGCTTCTCTCCAACTTCACAAATATGAGGAGCTGAAGAAAAGCTTCAGTGTTGCAGCAGTCTAGAGATGCAAGTGTTGCCAGGGCTGTGGCAGAGGAACAGAGCTGGCCATCCTGCAGTAAATCCAACTTAAGCTTCAGTGTTCATATACACAGAAAGGTTCAGAAATACCAGTACACAGTGAGGAATGGCAATGAGATTGCTGGTGGAAAGCTCTGGCTGTCAGGGCTCACAGGTCTGTCCTAAAACTGAACAGACCCTCGCCAAGGCAAATTGGCACATCACAGCAACGTGGTGCAGAAACAAGGCCTCATACTGTCCATGACAACATGGCATGTGATGTAGGGGAAGCTAGAGGGAAATGCAGGAACAGAGACTGCAACACAACTCTACACCGTAGCCAAGACTAGCAAATACAGACTGCCCTTGGATTGGGCACACGTGCATGGGGGGGGAAGTCAGATTTTAGTTGAGGTTATGAGGTAATTGGCAACATTTTATTTTCCTCCTCTGGTTCAAGTTCAACAGTGTCTTCTAGCTTCAGGTCCAGCTCAGAGATGAGCAAGCAAAGAAAAATATCCCTTTCTCCTCAAAGCGATTCAAAGCAGTTTCTGACTTGGTTTCAGTTTGACTCTCTCTGAAACAGATCAATTTATTTCTATTCACAGACCTTTTTCCTTTTTGCAATTACTGCATTATGTGCAAATTTTTCAGTCACAGAATAACAACTCAGTAATCTCTTCCTGCCCTCCACTCATGACTGAATTCATGGTTGAATACTCCCTGAAGGTATCTCTTCTGTCTTGACAGTGGCCTGGATTTGTTTGTAATAAAACTATTGTGGAAATATGACCTCTGAAACCCACCATCAAGACCACCAAATTAAAAAGCTCTGCATTTTGGTCCGTGCTTGCCAAGTTGTTGTTTTTCTCCCGGGAGTGAGCTCCAGATCACATTCCAGCTGTTGAAAAGGTTTTCCCTGCCTGTGCTCAGAAATCTCCCTCTACCGGCCAACAGCTCCTTGATTCCGGGGGCGCAGAGCTGGCGCAGAAGGCATCTTCTCTAACTAGGACAGAGGTCCTCAGCTGGGCTGCATTCGGCTGGGAGGAAGTGCAGCAGTAAATGCACTATGCGATGGGTTTCTGGGGATCTGTGGTACTAAAGCAGATGACTTTTTAAGAGCCAGCTTGAACTGCCCTGAAATTCGGCAGGGATGCAGCACAGTAAGTAGTGATAATTGTCTCGCAGAGCTAGGAACATACAGATGCTCAAAGGGAGGGAGAACAGGGTATGATCTTTTACTAGTGATACATAGAAGAGAAAATTCCTCCTATAGAGCAGAAGTCTATTTGGCAGCAGCAGTGGAGAGGACACATGTTTCCAAAACAAACTGCACTGAATGGAGATGTCTTTAACAGACTGAGAAAGCCCTACAAGGGAGGGGATGCCAGCCCCAGGTGTAAGACACCTGTTTCACCCTGTGCTCAGTGTAGCATGGGATACTGTCCTTATGTCAATACACAGAAACTGCCCAAGTTCCATGGAAATATTAGGAGGGAGGGAAGAAGAAGCTTGTAAGAAGACTGCATGTGAATATTGTGAAAGAACATTTGCATGCCACTACTCTTTGGTTTTGTTCCAAACAAGCATAAGCTCTACATCAAAGTGTCCAACATCGGGTATTACTAATTTAGGCTGCAGGTATTCCCGCAAGCCAAGCAGCAGTGTTTACATGATTAACCATGCCCCTATTGTGGTGCTAAAAGGAGGCTAAATTCTTACATCTCTTCCATGCATATAGGAAAATAAAAAATTATTTCCTTAAAGAGACAAAGGAATGGGGAATCAATTAAGAATTCATGAAATAATTAAGTCTGTAGCTTGAATATGAGAATGCTGAGATCACTAGCAGAACTTCTCTTTCTTCCTCCATTTTTTCAATAAATTACATTGTCTTAAGATGATTTTAAACAAAATCATACAAAATCCTAAAAATCTCTCTAAAAAATTTACCACATTTAAAAGAGGAAAAAAACCCAATCCTCCTTATATTTAATTAGTATTCTGATTTACAATGTTCCATTTCCTTTATTATTAAAATTCTATCAATATGTATTATTCAATTCTACAACATTTATATTAGGAGAAAGGAAACCCTCTTATGTCACACTACCAGGTATTTTATCAGTGAGTTTCGGTTTCCTGCATTGCTGAGATATGCTGAAATTTTATTTGCCAATGGATTTTAGAGAGCAAGTGCATTACAGACGTATATTAAAAAGAGTTCTTTATTTTACTGGGATTTCTTACTTGATTTCTCTCACTATGAATTCTGAAAAATAGATCATCACGTTGTTGCTTCCATGTAGTATAGGGTATGAAGCTTCAAGTCAGGAAAAAAATGTAGATGTTTTGCTCTTTTCTCTGTTTCATTCTTATCAACACATTAAATCGTGTCTTGAATAAGTCACTCACTTTCACCGCTGTTTCCTACTAAATATTGTTATTAAAGAGAAACTTGCAGCATCACCCAAGCAGTTGGACTTGCACAGGAACCACAGTTAAGCTGGTGCAGCAGCTCAAGGACATTCATCAGAAGGGCAGAAACCACTGCCAAGATGCAAACGAAGGCTGCTCAAAGAAAATGTAATAAAGTTCTATTTATCTTAGGACTACAGTACATATTAGATTAGTTCTCCCATACACGACTTCGGTAAATATGATATTTTGAATTTCTAATTACAGTGTGATCACATACCTATTTTGTTCCCTGTAGAAATACAACCATATGGTAACAAACAGAGGTCCAAGGATTCTGCTTCCCAAATGGATTCCATAATTCGAAGAATCTAGTAAAAAAAAAAAGTATATGCTAAGTTATTTCAGATTATTTGAATGTTACGTATTACTCATACAAATAACACTAACCAGATTTCTGAGATGGGGCTAAACTTACATGGCTATTGGACAAATTAAGAGACAAATACAGAAAGTGTGCAGCCATTCAAGATTATCAGTTACAGAACCAGAGTTTGTATTTCTCATCTGTCCTGTGACTGGGCAATCTCTACCCCTTTATAGTATTAATAAATATATTGTATAATTTCTACATATGCTGTGAGGTTGAATACATTAGTAAGTATGTCCATTTTTCCCCATAAATATCCCCAAAAGTACTAACAAACCAGTTTTCATAACAATCACTGAAATATTACTACAGTAATGCTACCTACCAATTTCTTTTTCATTTAACTTCACCCATTGCATAAATAAATGATAAAAATGCTTCATCAGAAAAACAGGCCATCTTTCACGAAGTAAGATTCCATCTCTAGAACACCCAGATGTGATGTATGGCATATGGCAAGAAAAAACAGGGTTACATTATGGACTGGGTCTGGCTGGGATGAAGCTCATTTTCTTGAGAGCAGCTTGTATGGTGCTGAGGTTTAGGCTGGTGACCAAAGCAATACTGGGAACACACTGATGTCCCAGCTATTGCTGAAGAGTGTTTGCTGAGCATCAGTGCTGCCTGTTCCTCGCTCTGCCTCACTGTGACTAGATCAGGGAGGGCACAAGAGGCTGGGAGGGGACACAGCCAGGCAGATGACTCAAATCAACCAAAGTAATACACCATGCTCAGCAATACAAGAGGGAGAAAGGGGGTTAGGTAGGTTAACCATCCCCTGTGCAGGAACTGGCTGGACACTGCTCTACCCATGGGATGTGGTGACTGACTGCCTTAGCATCACTTTTTGTTTTCTTTCTCTTTTCTTCCACTTCTCCTTTGCTTACTAAACAATTTTTAGCTCAACCCACAAGTTTTCTTGCTTTCACTCTTCCTTTCCTCTTTCCCCATCCCACTGGCATTAATCCACAAAACAGTAACATAAGAAACTGCAGTACAAGAAAGATGATCCAATGTTGATAAGAATCTTGCCATACACAATTTAAAAAACAAAAGACAACCTCATATTTCAAATGGACAGTAAAGATAAGGTACATACACTTTTGAAAAGGAAAATTATGTTAAAGTATTTTAAAATATTCACATTATTCACTTTATATGTTTTAGCTATCATACCTGTAAAATGAGCATGTCCTGACGGAGGTCATCTCCATGTTTGAAGATTATGCCTATGGTTTCATTTGACAGAGCTGTTGGATCTGCACATTTAAACTCAAGCCAGAGGGGCTTCTTCTTAGATGCCATTACTTTACATTTTTCTATCTGTGAAAGACACATTTATTGCTTGCTAGCCATTGTACTCCAACTAACCTTTTTACACAGCAGCTACAGAATAGTTTATCAACTTCCAATCAATTATACCACAAAAAACACACTGAAAGTACATGTAAGGAACAGTGTTCAATTGCCATATAAAGCCCTTCTGAACCTGCACAACTTTTAACCACTGCCCACGATAAAGGAAAAAGTGTATCTTGACTCTCCAAAACTGGATTTGGCATGTAAATCTGCTTCAGACAGATTTAAATCAGGAATAGAGATTCTGACAAAACTGGCAAATATGGACCCTCAAAACAGGACTTCAACAGGTGCTTCGCAAAACCGGAACATAATCATTGTCCAATGCAATTTACCACATTATCCACCCTTGTGACTCCTAGCAATTACATTCCATATTGCTTGACTCAATTCCCTTAGCAAATTGGTCAAATTCATGGAGAAAATGGCATTTTTGAAACTAATGTAACATAATAATTCGTAAAATAAGAAAATTAATTCCCTAATTTTATTACATTTTTAATCTTGATAAATTCAGCACTGCAATGACTGAAACTGCATTACTTCAAATGTTTTCTCCAGTAATTATGGATAATACAACTGCAGTATACAACACTTTCTATTCTGGAATTCCTGATTCATCATTGAACATTACTATGTACAATACAGCCATCTAAAACAAAAAAATAAGCAACTGCACATTAGTGTTTGAGAGCTGATAGAGAGAGATGACATAGGAGATGAGTATTTTAGAATATTCACATTTCATAAACTGAAGTTCTGAGCCTGCAGTTTAAAGCAAAACAGTTTTTACCACCCTTGGTTTCAAAAAGGAAAGAAGTTTTTAAATCTTTGAACTTACTAGAAACGCACTGATTTTGCTTCTAATACTTGGTTTAGACTAGTACCTCAGCCATGCACAACTGGGAAGTGTTTAATTCTCTCAGCTTGAAGATAGACGAGCCTATAGCCTGTTTGCCAAGGCATAGGTTTATTTAACAGAAACATGGCCATATCTAGACCTGATGATACCTAATATCCAAATGAGTACCTGGCTATTCAGCAATTCCTTAAGTTGGATGGTCCTTGGCTAAGAGAAAAATCAAGGGATTCTTTTCTTGTGGGGTCCTTGCTGCACATCAAGTGACTCCAAGGATCTTCACTGTGCCTCTTTACGCACACCTCCTATTGCATAGCAAATGCATGATCCAATTTCCTTTCACTGCATTTCACTGGATTAAACTAATGGAAAAATTATAATTGCCGTTTAATGATTAGAATTTCATGGGTTGCATTTTTTGTAGCACATGGTGGCATATCATTACACTTAGGAAAATTGTAATAGCTCTGGGAACAAAAACTTACTGAGTCCATGAAATGGCATCATATTTACACTGAAATAAGACCTTTAGACATATTAGCAAGATTTTTTACCAAATGACACATACTTGCAAACACACTTTTTTTAAAAAGGATTTTCAGAAACTCAGAGTATACTTACCACCAGGGCTCCTGCTCTTAGGCCAGGATCATATGGAACTCTAAAACTTTCTGGAAGTTTGCTGCTCTGTAATTTTTCAAGCTTTTGTCTCAGCTGTGCAATAACTGCAATGACAAGTAAAAAACCACAATGAAATCAAAAGTTGGACGGCAAAAAGCTTACAGGTAATCAAACTTGTTAAGTATCATGATTTGGTTAAAAAGCTCTGCCTAGCTACTTTTTAAATTGCTTTCCTCATGGATCTCCTGATTTGAAGAATGGAGGAAGACTCTTTAACTTGCACTATCAATGGTCAGGGTTGTTTCAGATACCTAAAGTCTTCAAGCACCACACAAGTCGTGTGCTTTCTCTGCAGTGTTAGAAGCACTGCATAGTACTTGGTGTCCTTCTGAAAACTCAAGAGATTACATTAAAATGTCAGCTTTCATTTAAAAAACAAAACACAGTAGAACACACAAAAATACTTTGCCCTTATAACTGACAAGAAATGCAGACACTCGTGGCTTTTGAATTCTTGTTAAGAGACAACACAGAGGTACTGAATTTCCTATCCTCCTAAAACTGGTTTCATACTGCAGCCCTGTTAATCTCACATTCCAGTAAGAAGAAAATTTGCTGCATGTATATATGAACAAGAATTTTACTGTTCATATCTGAACTCAATCTTTTAATTCATAAAACTTCAAGCTTCTGAATCTTCAGCTCAGAACAGTACAGATTACACAACATATGATGTACTTTGTTCATCTCAGCTAGCGGTGTTAGCAGCACAAGCAATACACTGGTTATTACCCTGCATTAGGATGAAGACCTGAACACTGTTCTAAAAGAAACTGTAGCTACACAGCAGGGGATGCATATACATGTTCGAGTAATTTTGGAGATAAAAATTAAAGAGCAAAAAAAACTGTACTGAGAAAACTAGACATGGACCTGGATACTTAAAAGAGGATCATAATCATAGAATCATGGCTTAGTTTGAGCTGGATGGGACCTTGAAAGGCCATCTAGTCCAACCCACCTGCAGGGACATCTTCAACAAAACTTGCTCAGAGCTCTGTCCAACCTGACCTTCAGTATTTCCAGGCATGGGGCATCTCCACTTCCCTGGGCAACCTATTCCAGCGTTCCAACACCCTCATCATAAAAAATGTCTTCCCTATGCATAGTCAAATCTACCCTCCTTTAGTTTAAAGCCATTAACCCTTGTCCTGTTGCTGCAGGCCCTACTAAAATGTTTGTCTCCACCTTTTTTATAAACTCCCTGTAAGTACTGCAAGACTGCTGTAAGGTCTCCCCAGAGCCTTCTCTTCTCCAGGCTGAACAACCCCAGCTCTCTCTGCCTTTCCTCAGGAGAGGTGCTCCAGCCCTCTGATCATTTTTGTGACCCTCCTCTGGACTCATTCCAGCAGGTCCATGTCTGTTCTGGACACGGTGATCCAGGTGGGGTGTCACAAGGGCAGAGAAGAGGGGCAGAATCACCCCTCCCAACCTGCTGCCCACACTGCTTTTGATGCAGCCCAGGATACTTTGGCTTTTTGGGCTGTGAATGCGCATTGACAGAAAATGAAGACAGTTTAAGAGCTGCTATCAAACTAAGAAAGTCAAGCCAAAAGAATTAGCCAAGAACTCACAGAACACAAATGTTACACATAAACTACAAGGTTTTACAAAAGAACTACCTAGCAGTGCCTGGTGACCATTTTCTTCTGGTAAAAAATAAATCTGACAGCAATACACAGGAGCTACTAAGTGGACTTTATAATTAGATACTTTTCAAAAAAACCACCAAAACCCACAATAACCAAAACCAAACCAATTAACCAAAAAAATAAAACCCCTAACAAAATCCTCTCCCCCACAAAAAAACCCCACCTAGGTTGTAGTAACTTGGGTCATGAAACAGCTATCTAAAACGTAACTATAGATTTCCTAGAAAAATGTAGCTTTACTTCAGTAAGTCTCCTCATTGTAATTAGTGTAATTTGAAAACTGTAGGCCAACCAATTGAAGCAAACAAAGATAAGGAATTAGCTGATTTTAAAACACAAGTAATGGCACTTGCTAAAACAATTTTCAAGTTGATCTGGCTTAAGAACAAGGTGTTATGCATTTTAAGAGATGAAACAGCTGCACAGACACATTTCTGGGAAACAAATTATCTAGCACAGTGGTGATGAAAGCAGACAATCCCATGAAAGATGTAGTAGTATTATCATAAGAATTTATTTATTTATTTATTTATTTATTTATTATTACTTGCTATGTTCAAATATAAGCAAAGAGATTATATGAAAAGTTAAAGAAACAGTTTGACAGCATGATTGCTACTGGAATAGTATGGACCTAATAGGAAGGAATTCATCCTTTAAAAAAAATCCACAAACACTGGAGGAAGAAACATATATATACAAGAATTAGACTGCATGACAGAATGAAATGAAACAGAACAAAACATTCAGACTGAAAATATGAACAACGATGAACATAGAAATGACAAGGTAAAAAAGAAGCAATAACCTAAAGAATAAATTTTAGGATATACATTTTTAAAAACATAAGAAGTAGAGGGGGTTTGTAGGAAAAATTATGTCCTCAATAATCTGAGAATAAATTACATTACGTATAGAATTAGTAGGACACTCCACATTTTCAGGAAGCCTTATTCAGTGAAAATGTCAATTATATAAGTCATCTTTCAATGTTCTGCTGTACATTACATACAAAGATTCTTTAACTTCAAAACCTCGTGGGTGTTAATGTGATTGCTTTCTCTTGAAACTTTTCTTCTTTGCCCACATATCCTTCAAAGATAATGTATTATGGAAACCACTGCTGTTACAGACATGTACATCTGCAAGGATGTAAAATTTCTTTCCAAAATACGGAATTCTGACTAAATACATTTAGGTTACGGAGTATTTTAAGATAAATTTAGGAAGTTGATTAGAAACAATGTTTTATATATGGGGCTTCAGTAAGCCACTTAACTCATACTATGTGGTAACATAATAGATATTACATAATATATTGAAATGCATATTTCCTTTAATTTTCTCTTGAAACACCACCACACCCACTTCTGCATAGCCAGGGTGGAAAGGCTCTCCAATTCAAGGAATTCCTGGCCTGGAACATCCCAGGCTGAACACTTGGGAAGAGGCAGTCTCTCTACAGCTTTAAGAGTTTTAATATTATCATGTCTTCTTGCACTTACCCCAAACACCAAGAAAGTAACAAGAATGATGATAGACAAGCTTTCAAGGAAGTTGGGGGGGGAAAGGCAGGCAAATCCCAGAGGTAAGCAGGCACTGCATGATCCTACTGTGGCTTCCAAAGCAGTGCTTCCAAGAACTAGAAATAACAATACCACATCCGTGTCTCACAGGACAAATGCTCCTCAAAGACATGCTCAGTATATTCAGCCCTGATCCACCACCAGCTTCTTTCATGGCATAGCAGAAGCTGTACTGGACTCCTCCACCATCTTCTTGCCAAGAGTCTTTTAGTGAGAGCTTAGGGTAAGGTTGTGTTTCTTGGCAAGTGTCACTTTTTATTTCCAGTTGATATTTGTGTCCTGGATTGTTTCTTTCTTCAGTGCTGGCATTCAGCTAAGGGTTACGTACAAGAACTTAGCTGTTTGCCAGTTGCATGGCGTGAGGTTCAAGAAGATAAGCCAAAGCATGGGAAAGCACTGGATGTCTAGAACATTGATATTCTTCCCCTTCTGGGGGAAGGTTTAATCATTATTAGCTTACACACACATTTTAAAAGAAAATTATGCCCTTTGACAGTAATTTATCCACAAATTTTCTAAATAAACAGTACAATTTGCTGTCTAGTTTTTCAAACCCAAAGAGAAAAAACAGTAATATTACCAACAAAGAAATGCCTGTTAGCAAATACCTTGAGAAGTAACATCATACTTTTCTGCAGAAACTGATTTTATCTCCATTGTGACTTTGTGTAGCAATTCAATGACTTGAACCTGCTTCATGAAGTCGTGCAGCATCGCCTTCCCACAGCCCCTGAGATAGGCCTCGAGGATGACCGCAAACCTCTGCTGGTAATGCATGGACTGGGCAATCTCGCTTCTCAAGAACCAAAACAAGAAGTGACCAATTCTTTTGTTCTGGTGGTGAAGAAAAATACTGCAATCAGTACATATTTCTTGACAAAGGGTTTTAATAATGCCAGCAACTTCAGCTTAAGTTGGCTGTATTTTGAAGTACTTACCCTCAAACCACGTTTTAGCAGAAATCTGGCTAATGCGCTGTCATGATATGGCTCAAATTTCACAGCCTGAGTAATACAAACAGAAGGCATGTTATTAACACATTTAAGATCCCAATGCACTTACACTTATGCTGACATCTGCAGAACACACTGCTGCAGGAGTAGAAAATGTGTAACAAAGCAAGTCCTTTCGAGGTTTCTCTGTATCTCATTCAAGAAGCACTTTTTCTTTGCAACAGGTTCTTTTCAGGTTTATTATTAATGTGACAACCAGTGAGGCCGAACTGAGCACATGAAGGAATGTGAACAAAACAACATCATTCCCAGGCTGTAGAAAAAGCTAGCAAGATCAGGAAACAGTCTGCACTCTGACTGATGCTGAGAATGCTTGAAATTTTTACTGCCAGATAAAATAACATATTTGTAATCATTCTTCAATAAAAATACCAATAATAAAGTACTGGTTTTGGACAACACCTGCTACTTCAGGAGTTAGGCCCCAGGGTTCACTGCTGGGTTCTCCAGAAAGCATGAGATACAGGAGCAGCTTCTCAGAGCACCTATCTGGCCTTTAACCCCTAAATGAATCACAGAATCATAGAATCAACTGGGTTGGAAAAGACGTTAAAGATCACCAAGTCCAACCCTTTATAACAGAATAAAGGCTCTGATACACATCCTGTACTAATGGAGTACAATTAAGAGGAAGACTTCACCAGAGCTTTTTTTTTAATGACTCTGTGAGAACAGATGTATTTTTTTCTCTTCCAAAAGCTGCTCCCCTCCACCCAAGCCCAAAGACATTTCCAAGCTACTGCCAAAAAAGCGTGTGGAAAAAAAGTCAACAATTCTTTTCAGGTGTCAGCATTGGAACTTTTTTGCTGTTATTCTCTTCTTCAACCCAATAACCACATGAATTGCTCTTCCAGAAAACTATCGCGCTCCACATACTGGGCTGTGCCAGGGAACTTCTCCATTTCAACTCATTTTTCCAGCAACTTCTTTTCTGTTGCTTCAGGAACTCATGTTTATAAGAGCTTTGTATTAAGATTAATGGTGGAAAAAAAGTATGCATGTATATCCCATGGCAAGAAAAATAAATAAGATGCATACAATCTCTGAAATAGAGTCAGAAAATCCTGTCATGGACTGAGGGGGTTGGTGAATGGCTTCAGGTTCTGGAAATAGAGTGCCAGGAAGCAGCCTGTAAGGAGATTAAAGGAAAACAAAGGGATGCGCAGAGAGCCGGGTGCATGTAGTACGCTCAGCTTTCAGAAGCAACTAAGTATGCAAACCTCTAGCAGTAGTTATTCAATAGAATATAATGGCTCTTTCAAGATCGTTGCAGTCTGCAGCTTGCAAAGAAGCAACCAAGCCATCAGCAAAGGTCTGCTAAATTCATCAAACAAATCATAGTTTTATAAACTCTTAAAAGTGCTGTGGCACACAGTTGCTTTTTTATTAAAATATCAACATGATTTCTGAAATGTAAATCTTCCTGTGGGTTTATTCAACAGAAAAAAAATCAAGCTTTTTCAGTCAACCTTCTAGAATGAACCAACTTAGAAAAAGGTCATAAAGACACGTTCTTTCCAGCTGCTGGCTAAGAGACAGACAAGAAAGCCAAGCACCAGACTTGCCCTTCTCCTGTATCATAATTCTGCAAGAACTGTCTTGACTGCCTCCGCAATACTGTTCCATTTCCCCAAACAACTTCATCTTATTTAGGAAAGATGATAAGCATTCACAAGCATAAACTGATTTTATGATATATAGATCCTTTTACTTTGTGTATGAGATTAGGAGGTATGAGGGTTTTTAATAAAAATTAATTTTCACTGCAGTAAGGTGCCCAACAGCAATAACTATCACATAAATTCAAATGGATTTGCTTACAGTTCCAAGGAAGCCTATTAAAAACCTCATTCTGGTATATACTATGCTTAATGTTCTCAATGCATGTCCTTGAAAAACAATTTAAGACTGAAATACAGCCAAACAACCAACATTGCTCCAAAACAAAGCCTCCTCATTAAAGTTGCAAATATATTTTCAAAAAATAATATTAAAAATGTATTATGAGCATCCTTATCAAGCTGATGTTTTAGAAATAATTATTTTTAAAAGTCAAGGCCATTTTTCTTTTTTCCTCACAAAGTGAAACATCAACTTTTGCACAGCAACAACAAAAGCTGGCCATTAAAAGATGTCTGCTGGTAATTCATCAGGTCCCTGCACATATCTTTGCCTTGTCAATTCAGCACAAGAACTTTAGTCACTGCCATATCATGCATTGTAGTTGTTGGTGTTCGTCTTACAAAGGATTTTGTTGCATTTTAACTATCCTATCCATGTTCTATCAACTGTACAGAGAATGACAGACCATTGCAGGAAGCTAAATAGGTTTATTTATGGTGTGGCTGCTTCTATTTGGTATAAACCTGGGGGGAAATAAAACGCTTGCTTGATTTCTAGGAGAAGGTAAAATGGAGGCAAAAAGAGGGCAATAAGCCACAGAGCTTTCATAAAGGCATGCATTTGAAAGGTGATGACCATTTGCAAAATAGACATTTCAGATGTGTCCACTGAAGTAAAGGAATGGCTGACATCCATTCTCTGAAAAACATAGATTTTTATATACATTGTGGTACCAAAGCTTTCCTGCAGGATGCTGACAGCCTACATTCCACTGTTAGCTGAGAAACAAAGACAAGGACAGCAGCAGAGAGGTGAAAGTTGGAATCTAGCATTTTTTTCCTTCCTAAGGATAGTTATCTTGTAATTTCTTACATCTCTTACTAAAAATGACACAGCTAAGTTAAGCCACTATGATTTTATGCTATGGTACTTTATTTAACTGTTAGAGAGATTTATTCTTTTTAAAACTCACCAGATTTGTACTTTCTGAAAACAAACAATTTCAAAAACAAATGGAAAAAAACCCAGTACTTCCTCCACTCTCTCAGGCATCTGGATAGCAACCAATCACCATCCCAAACTCCTAATTTGGATACCAAAAAAAGTGAATAAAATTGCTGAGCCACATGTAGATAGCAAAAGCTCACAAGCCAAGCAGATATATATAGCAGCAACTATGTGGGAGGCCCAATGAGGTAACCGTAGCGACTCGTTTGGTTAATGCAGAAGTGCATAAATTCTGCCTAATCTTCAGACAAGCAAATACAAGGCTAGAAAGGTTTTGTTTAAAGCACTACTGATGTGCAGCAAAATCTGAGCGACTAACTTCCATTTTCCTGGGAACCCAGGTGCTCTCTAAACCCGCAGAAATTAAAAGCCCCATCCTGCAGCTTCCCCAGCTGTAGCTGTTCCATTTCTATTTTCTTTTGAATTTTGAATGCCAACTTTGTCCTCTGATTCTCTGAAAAAAGTATTTCCTGCTCTGAGGGACGACAGCCTTTCCACGCAAACTAGAGCCCTGCCAGGTGCAGAAAGCCTGTGGAGTCGCGTGACTTCAGGGGCCAGGCTCACCAGGAAGAACACGGGGTTACAGCTTCCATCAGTCACTAGAGGAGAGGAGACTTTGCTGCTGCCCAGTGACAGCATCGTGTTGAGAAAAAGCAACCAAACCAATGTTCACGTATAGCTGATATAAACCTTCCCAACGTTTCATCTGGTAGATCCACACACAAAGCACTTCAAATCAATACAGCATTGCCATTAAAACCACAATTTTTCACCCAAGTTCCCAGAATGACTTAATCTTATTATGTAGTCCTAGCAACTCTTTAATTACTTTCAAAATTTTTTTTGGAAGCTTCTAAATAAAATTGGTCCCCTTAACACAACAAGACTGAAGTCTGCAACATACTGTGTAACTACACTGGTGTTCTTGACCTAAAACTCAACCCCAGATTTTTCTTCAGGCCTTGCCCATGTCAACCTCTGCCTTTACTTTCTGTCAACATTCTTTTTTCTAAACTACTGGTAAAGTCGGTCAACAACTCTTCAGTGCTGTGTGATTCAGACCTGATATGAACAGGCTTAAAGACAGCACAGTTAGGATTTACTCCCACCACAGCTTTGCTGGCATTAACAATTTTCAGAAAAACTTACTACTGTAAACACAAGATGCAAATTGTAAGACAAAAGGCAATGGTAACACAGAAACAATGACACAAGCAAAACACAAGAAGAAGAAAAGTATATTTTGTGTTAACCTGGTTACTACCACTGCTTTGACTAAACCCTGAAGACTTCAAACTTAGGGATTACTAATAAGACCTACAAAAATGAGAATCGTGATGGGATATGCAAATATTCCTGCAAGGCAGAGTTCAAGAATGCAAATACACCTTACCTGCACAAGCTGTAAAAGATAATGAAGAACATCATCATCTTCTAAACTTTCCAGTTTTTGAACTGCCATTGCTCGGACATTTTCATCTGAAAAGTTACAGTCCAGAAGTTGCATCGTGAGTCCAACATCTAAAGTGCTCTGATCCCAAACCTCTTTTTTAGCTAGCAACTGGTATGTTTTGGCCACTATTTCTTGTTGTCCCCATTTCACAGAGCTAAGCAGCTTAGGATATGCCTTGGGGTGCTTTATGCTTTCATATCTGAAGTGCCACAACAGTTCTTTGTCCTCAGGAGAAAGTGGATTAAGTGGGTCAGTTGCTATGATCTCTTCAAGTTGTTTGCGAAGCTGGTTGGGCATTTCAGCTCGGGTCCTGTCCCCTTGGGGGTCTGATGCTATCCTGTGCTTGGGCAAGGCAATTGGGTGACAATATTTGTCCAGCACAATAGAGATAGCCATTGAGTTTTCTTTATCTGGGTTAGTTGCTGATGTGAGTTTGTCTGCATTGATACTTCCTTGTTCTTCACCCTTGCCTGGAATTTTCCACATGTGGAGCACGTACTCCCCACTTCGTAGCAAGAAACGGTGATCTATCAACAAAAGATTTACATAATAGAGAAGCTGGGTTTTGCATTTTGTATCAGAGTTGGAGGATTCATGTGACTGAAGGTTCGTCTTTGTGGAAGGCCCCTGTGCTTTGCCACAGTATATCTGAAGATTCAGAAGTGCTCCTTTAGGCAAATCCTTAATTTTGATATCAAACTCCAGCCAAATATTCCATAGAACCTCCTCAGTAAAAGGCTTCGATGAAGTTCTCCTCTGTGAAAGGAGCTGCTGCCCATGCTGAATGTTAGCTTCCACAAACACAGTAAGATCAGTATTTCTTGGTAAAACTGGAATATCAATGCCAACTATTTTCACCCTAAATTTCCTATTACAATCCCACAATGAGATAGTGAAAACTCTCTCATGGTCTTTTCCATCTATTGTCAATTGTTCGTGATAACCTGTAACTCCTGTACAGTCATCCACCAAGGGCCATTCTTCCTTCTGAACCTCATCCTCATTCGGGTCAGGGGGATTGTCTAGGACAAGGTGGATTTCTTCCCCATTCTTAAGGCACTGTCTTATCCAGTGAAAATCTTTGATTGGTGTCTCTCCAATAATGTACTCATCTCTGCCACAAACCCTGAGAACAAAATCCAGCTCGCTATGATCTTCAGGAATGTCCATCAAAGATTTTTTCTTTGCCATTTTGGTGAAAAAGCTGTGAAGAATCATATCTGGAGTGTCATCTATTGACACTTTAATTTTTTGACTAGTTGTTCCCCTATGTATGATTATGAAAATGTTATTATTAGTGATCTTTTTAAATAAATATTCTGGGAGTGGCTTAGATGTAGTCCATGGGTGCATTGCGTACAATTTAGGATCTCTGCAGGCTACCTCTATCATTCGTGGAGTGACTAATCTGCGACGGGTAAATTCTAGCTCATCATCATGCACATTGCTTACATCAGTGACATCATAACCAATTAAATCGTTAAGCTGCCGCTGAAATTCCTGAACTTCTTCTGATGGTTTTTGTTTCTGGACAACGTAAATCTTGCCTACCTTTTTCTGTAACACTTTCCAGTACAGTATGCAGTCCAGTGTCTGCAATACTTGGTGTTTATCATAAATTTCATACCATTGCCCTTTCTTCTGATACTGCAGGACAAACTGATCTGGGGTGAATGCATGGTAGAAGTCTGTGGTTTGACTCATCTCTATTGCACGCATCCAAATCTGAGCCTTCATTTGCTCAACCGTACAGTTGCCAGCTATTTCAAGTAACATCATTTCTGGTACTTTAGTATGTTTATTGCTTGTAGGTAAAACGAACTCGATGGATATCAGTTCCATTGATGAAAAACTACTCGATGTACAATGAGGTTTCATTCTTCTTCTCCTTCGTTTGTTTTCCTCTCTCATAACAACAGGCTGTTCATGATCCCCCAACTCCATGCCAGAAGAAATCTAGCAAAACATACAAATTCTTGATTACTTTTTCATTTACATTTATCTTTAATTTTTTAAGTCTTGCTAATTAAAATCATAGGCCAGTCAGAATCCTGCCATGTATACACTTACCATATTTCTGCTTCCCCTTAATTTCTAGTCACAAATACTTGATTTACATGGATCAACTCAGATGTAGTCTATTCAATTCAATACAAAATATAAATTAAAAAAAACCCAACAACCAACTCTACAGTGATTAAATAATTAAAATGGAGCTTTTAGACATCCTTCCCAGATTTTACTGAGGATAAGCAGTCTGAGTGCACGACCTCCACACTGATTTGTTCTTGCTTCTATTTGATCAAGCACTGATTCTTCTGCGGCCTCATCTGTTTGATGGTGTTGATGTTAACACAAGTGGATTACATAGAAATCAAAAGACACACTCTCGTGTATGAGCAGAACACGATCTCACTGAGCTCCAGGAATGGCAGAAAGTAACAAAAATTGCAATATTTGCAGACTGGACAGACATGAGCTTATTCCCAGTTTCCACTGTCTCTTTTAACTGATGAAGAATCAGGACTTCCACCTAAAAACAGCCCTTAGGATTCAAAAGTCAGGAACTATTTCTGAAGACAGATATTTAACATGCATCTAAATTCAAGGCTAGTGTCCTTAGATATGCTTCTTTTGAATAAATCAATTCACCAGACTGAGAACATCCATCCATTTCCAAAGTACACACTTCCAGTATGAACTAACAGTTTATTACAGAAGAAAAATCTCCCAAGCTGATGCAAATTTATTACCCTATACATCAAATCACACCTAAAACAATATCAAACATAAGTAGCCTACCTTATTAGCATTCAGTAAACAAAATATATTGTTGCTCTCAGTCAATCTCCATTGAACAATATTGAAGTGGAAATTATTCACCGAGAGCTTGAAAGCGGAAAGCAGTGCTGATTGAGCACACTCGCACAAGCCAAGCTACCACAACATACTGAACTTCCTTTCCAAACAACACTTTCTACACAGAAAATCTTTCTCTATCTGCTGGAGAAAAGTAAAATCGGTGTAATGATGCCTTAGCAGATAATAAAACAAGCAGATAAAAATGTAAAAGTTTAAACTGAAGCAACACAGCATGCTAACTAAAATTCTTTTTTCAAGTTCCGGAACACAGTGAATGTGGTCACGCCACCTCTATAATTGACAAAGTAGAAGGAAATATTACCTGCTTATAAAACAAAGGCTGAATTGCCGAAGACGACTCATTTGTTTAATTTTTGAAGTTCCTATTTTTTTAGTGGAAGATCATTCACACAAAACGTTTCTTTGTTTAAGCTGTTCTGCTTTTCTTGCTTGCCCTCATATCCAGATGCAAAGGAAGTGCTGCACTTACCAGGAAGGAAGTTTTAACCAAGTTGCTTATACATACGATTGCTCATTTTAAAAGAAGTCAGAATGCTTTTCCTGTTATAACAGCAAAAATACACCAACAGTACACCAATTTAACACACATGCATAGAAGACATGCCTAAATCCTTTTAAAAATAGCAAAGAATAATCTGGGCAATAAATGTAATGAATTCAAATAAAACATTTAAAACCAATACATTTTTGAGAGATTACTTTATATAAGAGTTAAATACCAATACTAGATAAAAGACAACTAAATCTGCAATGTTTCATTACTTTTATTTTCATGGTGACAGCTGTTTGAGGTTATCAACTTAAATTCACTAGAGTTTTTTAAGCCAGTCTCTGTACGGGCATCACGTGGATGTTGTATCTGCCGAGGACCTTGCATGGTAACGTCAGCAGTAGAACTGCTGGGCAATCTTAGCCCTAGTATTTTTAACTCGTTCATTTATGATTACAAACACACAGTGAAATCCACTAGAAATGATGACTTAAGATTCAGAAAGAAAATAAACCACATACTTCCAACTCTAAGTCTTGTGGTTAACTATAACCTGAAGAGCTGTTCCTTTACTAAAAAAAATGCCCACAGAAAAAAATATTTGGGAAAACATGGTCATAACAGAAAGAAAAGACAGAAAAAATTCTAATTGTATCCTTTTTCCTTATGACTCTTCCAGTGAAATACTGACCATTTTGAAGAACAACAAGTAGTATATATCCTACACTGGTACATATCCTACAAAAATTATGACTCTTGAGAAGGAAGAAAAAAATATGAAACAACTGAAAGGTCTTTTAACAACAGTGAAGTTGGTGGTGCCTTTTCCTTTTCTTTAACATATTCACACTTCCTATTTGTAAGACACTTTTTATTAAAAAGTGAAAAATAACCCTCCCTCTGCATTGGTGAAAAAATCTGACAGCCTCTTACATGTCTCCAGTGTGCCATTCTCAACCTCTGAAATTAACATTTTACAGGGGTTAAAAAACAGAAAAATGCACTTCCCCATACACACAGCTCTTCTTTCTCAGAGAATCATTCTGCTTGGCAATCAAGATTGATTTGTTTTTAGAAGATATTTTTCTCAGGAAGTGACTTTGGGGGAAACACACTTTGTCGCAGCTCCTTTTACCTTTTAAAGCCAGTATTTGAATTTTCTCATAGCAGTGGCGAAGTTACCCTGAACATTTTGTCACTGACGTGGAATCTACTCATCTTGGCCAAGACACTTCCAACACTCATCCTCCACCCATGTGCAGCCTGTCAGCATTCATCAGCCACAGTCTCTGTGGCATCTCAGAACTACACACTGCGTTCCTCTCTCACATTGTATAATTTCTAAAATACAATGTAGTCACATATTTTTCTTCATTTAAACATAAGCAACTGGCATCAAGGATTTTTTCATGCCAACAGGCTGCATAGCCCTTGTTTTAAAGTCATTATTCTGCCCTTATATAAGTAAATCTGGACTCATTTCAGTTTCATTAGGTTCTGCAAATCTAAGAAAGCGTCCAGATTTAAAATGTCCTCAGGTTGCTGCTATGTGCTATGCACCCAAGGACTAATTTTTCAAACACATATACAACAAACAGTCCATCTTCTGCTAAGCTCTTCCAGCACTACTCCACTGATCGAGACCGTCAAGACAATCAAAGGCAGCATCTCTACCTTATGCAGCAGAGAGCTATGCTGCACAATGCGCAACAAATGCAGCTGTTTCACACTCTCATCCACTTACAAAGGCAGGTAGTGCAACACAGTGAAAGATTCAGATATTCCTCCCCAAATTGCATCAGGATACAGCACAAAATGCGTGGCACTTCTATAGCTGCCCTGCCTATACAAGGCTGTCTTTTCTCCCAAATTCATTTGAGCTGTGACCTGTCATGTCTAGTCCAGCCCAATCCAATTTCCATCTCCAGTTGTGCTCTGGTCCCTTTTCATTAGCTTCAGAAGGCAGTTCTTGGAGAGACGATTGTCTCTTATCCATCTCTGCAGTGACAGACATAAAAGTGTCCTTAAGGTGACACCAAACTATATCCATTCTCAGCTAATCTATGTGTTGGGAAAACCATCTCGCCTCACGCATATGTGTCATAAAACTTTGATGTTAAATCATTTAAAATAAGTTCCTAAAACCTTTGTCATGCCAAAGCTTTACCTACAGTGTTGACAATTCTATATGTCTACCGCAACAACACCCCCAAAAAAGGGAGAAAAAAACCCATTTTTTTATTTCTAATTCTAATGAGCCTCATCAACCTTGAATATCCCTGTATTAAGAGAACTGTCCTACCACTGGTCCACAAATCTTGATGCGGTGCAATGGAGCAGGAGGAGGTGGGTCTGTAGAAGGTAACCAAGGCAAGTAAACAGCCTTGCCTTTGTCTCCAGTTTGCTCCTATCTCTTCACCCAGGTCAGCAATCTGACCATAACAAGAACAACAAAAAATTTGGTTAATTTTCAGCTGGATCAGTTCCTTTATCTGACTCATCACTTGCAGGAGTGGTAGGGTAGTGAGGGAAGAGAAGGGAAAGGAATGGAGCCAGCACAGTTGAAACATGATTCACAGCAGAATTAGGAGATAAATTAATGAGTAAACTTGTTAAATGATTTGAAAACACTGGATGAAAGGCGCTTTGAAAAGACAATGTGGTATTATGATGAATTACTTCATATATTCAGCTAGAAGAAATTCAGGACAGCTGTCAGTCTTCACTGCTCTGTTAGGACTGCATTAAAGTTCTGCTGGTTACTATTATGCTTATTCTACATTACCTCCTGCTTCTGGTTTAATCCATCATGTGGAAACCTTATTTTAAAATTATTCTTTTCACTTTAGTGTGAACTCCTTCCCAGGCAACTTAACCTGCAAGAAAATAAGCACCCTCTACCAGAGTAGGAATTACCTCGTGTGTACATTGTGCCAATATAACAATCACAGAATCAACTAGGTTGGAAAAGACCTGTGAGATCATCGAGTCCAACCTTTGACCCAACACCACCTCATCTACTAGACCACGGCACTAAGTGCCACATCCAGTCTCTTCTTAAACACCTCCACGGTTTTTATGTTCACAATTTTAGACAAAGTTAACATAAAAAATAAGTTTAAAAAAAAACCCCAAAACTATCATGACACGACCCAAAGCTTTCTGAGCAGCATACTACATCTACTTGCCTGCACTGTCCTATAGCAGGAGACAACTTTGCATTTGCTGGACAGGAATAAAATACATCTTCCCTACACCTGCTGGTGATCCAGCGCTGAACTGTGCAGGTAAGATACACCACTAACATATTAAGGATGAACGCAACAACAAAAACCCACTTTGCTCAGTTTGTCAGATCCTCTAGCAACTACTAGCTCTCATGGGAATTAAATCAGTGCAGGTTCCCATTTGCAAGTAAACTTCACAGGTAATGCGGTCACATTTCTCATCCAAAAGTATACAAATCAGCAGATACAGCTTGGTCCAGAGATTGTTAGTCAATCAGACTGCTATTACAGCTGTATCACTTTCAGGCTCCTCCTGCCTTCACTACAGACCTTTGCATATTTTGGTTTCTACATGAGTTATCTATTTGGGGCCGATTCTGGAACAAACAGTAACTTCTGTCCAGCTCCGAAAATTTAGGTAAGGATTTCAGCCAAGTTCTAGTTAACTGGCGTTACACAAGCCATAGATAATCTACCTTCAAAGCAACACTTCACCGAGTTTGGAAACACGGAGATGGCAGCTATGGTTCCTGCTGGGACACGCTCGCCGCTTGGACACTGCCTGTCCTGTCAGTTTGTGCCCAACGCTGATTCCCAACGCCGTGATCTGACCGACACCAACAACCAGTTCCCGAATGCCCTCAGCTATTATTTCAGACGATTTGTGGCGCGGTAAGGTTTCATGGTCTGCATGTACCAGACAGACACAAGAGGCTACTATTTGCTGGATGAGGAAATACAGTTATTTACTGTTTAAAAGCGGAGCTGACTCACAGATCTTAAGACCCGAGGGAACTGCTGCCACTGTCTAATGTGATCCTTCGCTTCGCATTGTTTCATTGAACGTTCCAACAGCTTCCTCGGTGGCTTTTCCATCAAACTCCGTAACTCCTGTTTGGGCCATGACGTGACGTGAAGCGGGACCGAGGCCGCGCGGGACCGGGCAGCTCGGGGGGCTCAGCAGCGCCGGGGGCAGCGGGGACCGCGGGGCGACCCCAACCAGACGCACATGCCCTGCGGGAAGAGGCCCCGAGCTCGGGAACGGCGGGATGGAGCCGGGGCTACCTCCCTTCCTCCCTCCCTCCCTCCCCCGGCCCACCGCCCGAGCCCCGAGATGGCGGCCGGCGCCGCCCGCAGCGCCCGCGGGAGGGCGAACCTCGCCGCGCCCGGACTGCCGGGGCCGGGGGCGCCCTGCGGCGGGCGCGGGGCCGGGCAGGTCCGCCCGTGGCCGCCGCGGGGAGCGGAGCTGCACCGCCACCTGCGCGCCCGGGCCTCCGGCAGGGCCGGCCTGGGGCGGGGTCCGCCGCGACCCCCCCGGCACGGAGCTACTCACCGCAGCGGCGGCCCCGGCCCCGGCTCCGGACAGGTGTTCGCCTCAGCAGGAAGCGGCGCGGGCCGAGGGCCGGCGGGGAGGCTCCATGGCCGGCGGGAGAGGCAGCTCCGGAGCCGCCGCCAATCACACGCCGGGCAAAGAGGGAACCGGCTGTGGGGCCTCCCCGCCCCGCCCGGCCCCGCCGCGGCCCCGGGGCACCCGGCCCTGGCCTCTGCTCTCGGCGCGGCCGCATCAGCCGGAGTGCGGACAGACCCGCCGGTGGCGTGGAAGCACCACAGCCGCGGTGCGGGTTTACTCGTCAGCACAAGTCATGCAGGATGTGCCCTGGTGTCAGTACAAGCAGCAAATCCCCCCTGGGAGGAGCTTCCTAGGTATTCCTTGCCCAAGGCACTCCCGCAGTGACCCCCGGGCTGCGGGCAGCTCGTTCAGGGCAGGGACAAATCAGTTTGTCTAAGCTGCCCTTCTCCTTTGGCATGATTTTCATACTGTCTGACTAAACGTCTTCTACAGGTTAAGCATCTTGCTTATTTTTTTTTAAACTACTTTTTTGGTCGAAGTTGCTGTGTTATTGTTTTTCTACTATTTTCCCATCTCCAGTCTGGGCAGTCCTGGATCTCTCTTTTTAGGTCATGTTCCTGAGACCTCCTGTGATTCCTGTAGCTCGCCTCCGGGTTTTTGCCAAATGGGCCACACTGTTTTTTGGAAAGCACTGCACAAAACTGGACATAGTAGTATTCCAGCTAAGGCCTTGCCAAGGCTGCCCACAGCAGGAGGAATAATTCATCAGCCTTAGGGTGCCAGGGCTCCAAATGCAGCTCAGGAATACCATTCACATCCAATTCAAACAAACAAACAACTCCCCCTCACCACTCTTTCCCCACCCGGGCTGCTGTCTGTTTGGCTCTGAATATGGAGCTCAGTGTTTCTGTCTCCACAGCTCTTTTTTGGAATGAACAGCAAAACTTTCCATGATTATGTTGAGATTTATTTGAGCCAGATCATGCAGTGAGTGTCACAGATGAACCCTGTATGGCACAGAGTGCACACACTCGCCCTTAGAGCCATGTTGACATAAGGTCACATCTTCAGGGAGCACTGCACAAGACCACAGGTTGCCACAAAGACTATTATTAACTTCCACAGAAAGAAAATATCAGAAGGAAATAACTAGTAAGTATGTTACACATACAGATGCTATTATAAAAAGTTGGATAATTGTTGTTATAGCATGGATGGATTCTTTCAGCTTACAAAATCATCTGCATGACATTAAGAATCACAATACTAGCCTGAAGCAGCAAGTATTTGAGGAACTATTGTATAAACGTGGAGTTTCTAATTGAGTATGCATTATATTGAACTGTGGCTATAAGGAATCATAACTCTGTGCTGGCCTCAAGTTCCTCAAGTTTTTACAAAGGTGAAAACAAAACAAAAGCCTTTTACAGCTATCACGTGATGTGTGTGCAGCATAGGGGAAACACAGTGAAGACTCACTTCATGCCTGATTTTTCCTCATTCAGTGGGTAATATCTGTCAAAGAAGTTCAGCTTTGCACAACATGTGTATTACTGAATGCTTTAAAAGACATTTAAAAGCCTTATCAAAATAGGAAGTCTTTTTTTGTTGTTGTTGGCTGGATCCCCAGATGGATCACTCTGGGAACACAAGTGTAGCCAGTTTGGAGACTAATCCTGTTAAAATCCATGGGCTTTATTTGGGGATGCACAAACATATGGAGATTTGAGCAGCTGAATAAAAAGACTGTCATTTGTCAAAAGACAATTATAGAGGGAATAATATACAGCCAGAGCAAATGACACATTTCATGTTGATTTCAGCCAGAATTGTGTAACATATTTTTTTAAATAGCTATAAGTCAACATAATGTTATCTGCAATGCAAGAATAAATTATTTTGCTAATTATATTTGAGAAAGATCGGTAAACTGAAAATCTTTGTCTTTTCAGGGTTAAGTTAATAAAATACTAAATTTTTGCTGTTAATCTTCAGCTTGTCTATATATAACACAATTTTCTTTATTGCCTTTTTTGGCAAATCAAGTAATACAAATTTTCCCGTAAGCAAGGATGCTCTCCTTGTAGGTTGTATTTTCTTTGGAAATACACATTTTAACATTATTTTATTCCTATTCATTTCCAAATGGGACTTAAAGCCTTTCCCATAAATTATCTGTTCATTTGTTGGGTTTGGGTTGTTTTTTTTGTTTGTTTGTTTTTTTAAGTCAAAAACAGCCTGTACAATAAATTGAAATGCATATTTTACCATATCAAAAATGGAACTTTAGAACAGTCAGGAATACCATGGCTTAATGAAGGAAGGTGAAGAACACAATTTGATATTTAAATGAAGGTGATTTAATCAAAATTAGTTATGCAAAGAAGCAATCATTTTGCTAATATAATCTTGTGGGGTGCAGTCAAAATGCAATTATTTCCTTTATGTTCCAGCTGTAATAAAAATATGACAAGGAATCACTGTCATGATCTTAAATGGGAGTTTTGGAGGTTGGAAAAATGTAAGATGGTATCTTTTGTGTCCTCTGCACAGTCAAACATCAGTTTTTATGTTCTTTCATGGAGAACTGCGATAAAGAATAACAGCCACATTAAATGCTCAGCAACAACTTTATATACTGACATATGTTGGAACTGGATATGATTGTTCTGTTGTCATTGACAAACTGGGTTCATTACAATTTAGGAAATAGTATCTGGTAGTTTGGGTTCGATTTTATTTTCTATATTGCCAGCAGAGAAAAAAAATAAATGCAGAAACTTTGTAGGTCTTCTAACAACAAAATCAAAGCCTGCTTGCCTAGTTCCAGCAATAGCTACATTCAGTTTTGTAATTGCTTCTTTATGTAAAGAAAATGGGAAAAACACCTTGTGGGATACATTGTGCATCCTCTTGGAATGGTAGGTAGCTTTCTCTTTTCTTGGAGAATTTATAAACTGGAATTTTCTAATTGGGTGTGAACACTTTTTGGTGCATTCAGTAGAGGATTTAAAATAAGTAGACAGAATCTCTTTATCTTACAGCTTTGCTGTGGAAACTGATCTTGTAAATATGAGATCAGTTGTATTGACATCATTGCTGTTGATTTGTCCATATGCACAATCATGTGGTAACTTTGGTATCAAAAATAAGTTTTTCTTATTGCTATAACTTGCCAACAAACAGAACAGGAGTGAGATGAATTTTAATTTGGCTTTTGTGTCATGTTCTAGGTGAGGTAGCTGCTTGTGTAAGGGGTATAACTAATAGTTAAGTGTTGCCTGCAGATCTGTCCTCCATTCATAGTTTTGTCATGGGAGAGGCAGCTCTTCTTGTGCTGGTTCTGGGTCATGGCTTGGGGAAGCAGTAGAAGGCTCTGGGAGAGTAGAGGGGATCCAGAGAAGAGCAAATTAAGGGTGGGTTCTTGCTGCATCCCCTCTGTAGGGATGCCAGCAGGCAAGTAAGTCCTCTGTGAGATGTCTCCATCGTGAGCTTGGGTTCCAAGAGAGAGACCGGGTCCAGGGGAATCTTTTAACATCTGCTGGGCATGAAAGTAGCTTTGTGGCCTGATCCAGAAATGATCTCTATGAATCTCTGTAGGCAGAGCAACGTCAGGAAAACTTTAACAAGAAAAAGGGGAGTCTTGCCTATCTCTTTGCCTTCTCCTCCAAGAAATACCCACTCTTTTGTTTTCTCCTGATAGACTGTTGCTCATGTGATCAAGATTCCGCACAAAATCCCTCACTTCAAAAACCTTAAGCTTCGCAAACAGGAAACAGCAAGTGTTTATAAGCCTTCAGAGGTACATCTGCTGAAGACTTTGTCTCCCATTTTATTGATTTAGGCTGTTATACTTCAGAATAGGTATTTAAAGCACAGGGGTGGGAGTGCAAGCTGTTTCCTCTGTATCACATATGTACACACATCAGCTGAGATGTAAAACTCACATAATACCTCTTACTGGCTTGAATGCCTATTTTTGTCTGTTCATATGTGTATGAGTTTGTCAGAGAAGGAGGTACTCCTCGTGGTACCAGTGTGTGTAAACAGATCTTTAAGATCACTGGTTATTCTAAAGGGGTGGGGAAACTCAAAAGATTTTGTGGCTGCTGACAGAGGTCTCAATATTAGGGGATGTTGATGCAATATTGCATCATCTTGTGGTGTTGGGACTTAACAGAGGAAATGAAAGAGGTCAGAAATAGAAATGTAAAGAAAAGGAGTTCACACTTCCAACAAGGCCTCTAGTCTAATATCAATACATTAAGTACTGTTAAATATAAGGTACAGACAGGAATTCCTCAGTCTCTGAAAGTTTCTGACACTGAAAATAATTAGTCTTATTTGGCAATATGTTATGAGGTTTCTCTAGACAAGCTCTCTGAACGGTGTTGCTATGTTATCTTCCTGTCCTGATATTTATTGCTCTTAATCTTTGAAAATTTCCTCAGCTGTGTACTCATTTGTTGGTGCATCCTCCTGTCTATGAGGAGGTAAATATATTTACATTGCACAGGACTTATGTAAGGGTAGACTTTTATCAGAGGATTTCTGTATTTTTGTTGTTGTAAATGAGTAATGTAAAATGGTTTCCCTTTAAACTACCTCATTGCCTCTCCCTGTATATTGAAGTAACGTGTCCTTCAGACACAAAACTGTTTCTTACCGGAGTTTCAGGCACCCCACAGGCTAATTGATCTGCTATCATAATACTTGGGAATACTGAAAAGACATTCAAGGAGGAATCTATTTGTTCCACAGAGTTTAGTTGAATACAAATTCAACTTCAGAAAAAGCTCTTTTCCAGCCTGATCTTTTCTGGAAACACATCCTTAATCTTCTCAAACAGCTTTAACAGGTGGCCTCAGCAGAGCGTCTGGATCACCACATTTGGGGTTTTTATGGGACTGAATAAAAGAATTTTGTTAAAAAATACGGGATCCCTTGTACAGGAAGCCTGTGAGCAGAACTCTCTCTTTCAGGAGGAGGCTGGGGATCCTGTTGGGATGTCAGGGTTGAATCTATGACAGCACTCCATATACAGGAGACAGTACCTCATCATACTGGTACCTTTTTTAAATAAACACCTTCCTCACATTGAAATATAGAGCTTCTTTCTTTACAAACAAATCAAAGCCTTGACAGCCAGCCAGCCAACACAACCATGATGAGTAAAAAGCCAGTTTCAGACCTTGAACTTTGCATATTTGCTTCCTAGAAATGGAAGCTAAGTAAAGCTATGAACCAAAACTTCCACATGGGAAGTGTCAACCCTTACACACAAAATGAAGACAGCACTATGCTGTAGATATTAGTGCTTCATCACATGTCAGTCTGGTCTGTATAGATGGCCCTCCATTGTCTATGTCAGCCAGGGATGGTTAAGGACAAACATGGGAACATTACCCAGATACTAAAAAGCTGGTATTGCCAGACATCCTGTGTATTTTAGGATTCCCTGAGTTACCATCACAAATATTGCATTATCTATAAAATGCATCTCCCCATATTTCCCTACTAGCAGTGGAAAGCCAGGCCTCTCCATCAAACTTTTGCAAAGCCTCTTTAGTTTTTTGCATTTCACAGCATGAAGCCTGAGCTATTCAGCAGGGGAGGACATACTAATTGAGCCCAGTTTGAGTGCCTTGTGGAAGGCAGTAACTGCTGCCAACTGCTGGTCAGGGTCTGGTCTTCCCGCCCTTCCTGTGCCGAGAAAGTAAGCTGTGACTTATTCTCCCCTGATCTGCAGTTCTGCACCCCGAAGCCCAAAGGGAACTTAACAACATCTGCCTGTGCACCGTGATTCAGATGGAGTCATACCGCCTTGGGTATCAGCTAGATACCTGCTACACTGCCTACGTGTGCTAGAAATTATATCTCCTATTTCTGCAGTTAAAATATGTCAGATGGCCAGATCATGCTTTCCAAGGCACATAGGACACCTATCCCAAGTATGTTAGTCGAGTTAGGCCAGCTTGCCTGCATGCAGCTATGTATCTGAAAACAGGCAGGGCATGGCACTGGATTTCTTCGTAGTTGTTCACCTGGCTGTCTCTCAGCTACCGAACAGACATCCTACGATAATAATCTCTTGAACAACATTCAGCGTCCCTTTGATGCATTTCAGAAGCTACGGGAAGTCTTCTTAAATTCACATAATGAGGCAGACATGCAGGAACCAGTGGGGAACAATTGTTCTGTGGGCAGTATTTTTCCCATGTGTCTTCAATAACAAAATGCTTTGGCTGAGATGCTGTGATTTTCGTCCTTGAAGAGAGTGTCCTAGTACTGGATAGACCAGATGTTGCAGTGTTTCCAAAGTACAACAGTACCCCCAAATATGTAGTAAGTTGACGTGAATAAGGATATAGAGATGAGGGACACACAGGAGGATACTAGGGAAGCTGGTCCTTATGAATGGGCTCAGTGCTGTTGAGCTGGCCCTGAGGAAGGGAGACCTGCTGGCACAGGGCTGCATGGTCCCTTGGGTGTCACCACCTGTGGAGGGAATGGGACTTCTCAGACTTTCCTCCAAAAGTGAAATCTGGAAGAGTCTAATGACTACTCTATCTTGACAGGCTAAGCACTGGAAATGGCAACCACACTTTGACTAATAATTTTCCATGTTTTTGCCTCTGTTTCAAGTAATTGGCATCACAATAGTCGTAGATGAAAGGGACATTTGAAAAGGTGTTGCTGGGACTTTAGGAGTTGAGGGTTTGCATCTAGGAGGTTGCTAATGAGGGGAAGCAGCCCAGAAGACCATGGTTTGACTGTTGCATGCCCATTACATGAATTGCCTGTGTTAGTAGCTCAGGGAAGGAACAGTATTGGCTGAGTTAACTCAGTTTCACTTGGATAAACAGCAAGATACTTATAGCAGTGTCCATCTGCTAAGAGTGAAGGCATGAAACTGATTGATCTGAAATCCCACATTCAGCTTACAAGATGCTCCAGGACCAGTGAGGTGAGTACCATGAACTAACCTTACTGAAACTTATGGCAGATAAAATGTATGGAGGCCAATGACTACACAAGCCATTTTTAACAAAAATATTATTTAGGTGATACATGGTCCATGCAGAGGAAAAAAAGATATATTTTAGGGTTCCATGTAGTTAAGGGATAAAAGTGCAGACCCAAGAATACTGGAGGTTCAGGAGGGATTGATACAGGGTACATACAGGGTGCATGTGCAGTGGTGGCAATATTTTTGTTGGCAGTCATTTCAAAGGAACTTGGCATTATCCCGTTTTCCAGCCTTAATTCTATGACAAGACTACAAAAAGAAGGGATTCTTTTTGTTAGTGATTAGGGAGGAAACCAGCTGTTTGCATCTGAGTTAGTCTGATAATCTAATTTAACCAAATTATGTATATTGAAACACTGTGGAATTTGAGATAAGCAAATCTGTCACAGGTCTTGCAGTCAGGGAAAAGAGAAGGTCTCATGTTTGATGTGCTCAGAGAGATACATGTGCAATTTTTGGCAGCGTAACTTGCCAGGCAATTGAACACCAGTCCAGATTCAGCCCATGAAAGAGGCTTTAGATCAGCCTTTGGAGGTGTAGACCTATCTATGAGGAGTACCCAGGTGGCATGAACCCAGACCTTACAGCTGACCACAAACGCTCTCTGTGACATCCCTGTGCCAGAGCTTTGGTACTGAACCTCTCTGACCTGCCATCCCCCCCAGGGACACGGCCCTTGCTCCCACTTTTCCACTGAGGCAATTAAGTGGGTCACCTTTAGTGGGCACGAGGCTTGGACCTGGCCCTCCCCAGCCATCACTGCCCTGCTACGGTGCCACAAACAGCGGCATCACTGGCCAGGCCAAAGGATGCAAAGCCTATGGAGTTGCTTTGCAAATGCAAAGCCTTGGGAGTCGCCCCTTCCATTTGCCCACCTGCATCACCGCCCGCGGGAGTGACGTCATCCAACCCACGGTCCAGGATGGCATTGCGTCACGCGCCGGGACAGAGACCCTGGTGCTGTGGGGACACCTGCTGGGCCGACAGGAGCATCACCGAGGCCTTGTCCCGGCAGTGTGACAGCCAGAAGGGCTCTGGATTTCTGCCTCAGCCTCTCCCTGGCTCATCCATGGGATGTGAAGAATAATGTTACTCACCAGAGTTACCCATGGTTAACCTGTATTTAATCTAACCCATAGTTACTTCATTTTTTTCAGTCATTAATATCTGAAGTAATTAAAGATCCTTAGGGTATGGAAATACTAAGTATTGTGTGTGTTTTTATGGAAGAGAGGTGGTGACATGATTTTGGCGCATCTGTGCTGCAAGTACGTGTGTCATCCAAAATGAGTGTTAGCAGAGCTTTCACATCCCACCCAGTCATCAGGTAAATTGTGTCAGGTAAGCACCTAAATCCAGTTCTGGACATCCAGTTCTCGGCAGAGAGGAGCAGGATGGGAAAAAGAGTGACTTCTCTTGCTGAGGACAGGCTCCACGCGAGAGCTCAGTCTGTCAGAGGTGCTGTGCCAGAGCTGCCTCCCAGCTGCCCACCACATTTTGGGCCGAGGCTTCACTAGAGCTGAACAGACAGCTTGGGTTAAGGAGCTCAGATGGGGACCTGGGATCTCCAAACACTTTTCAACTTGCCTCTGCCAGGGATTACAGCTGGGGGTGCCTGGCAAAACCCACCTATCCAAGGGTGCCACATAGACCAGAGAGGCTTCTGATATCTCAAGGACATTAATATGTAGGTCTCTCTCACACACAAGGTTGGTCTGAAATTGGCCCTGAGGAATATGTGTTGCTTGACAGGGTGGCTGCTGATGCTGGGGCTGGTTCAGGCCTCCTGGCTGCTGTCATCTCCCAGCAATATAAATCTTCCTGACTCCATTTTAATTTCCTTTTTTTTTCATCTTCCTGACTTCATTTTCTGCAAAATATTTCCCTTCCTTATACGCGTACCCAGGAGCATGAGCACTGCCCTTTCCGCAAGTCTGCACTCTCCCTTCTCTCAGCTGCTCAAATGGCTACATTTGAGGAACTTACATACTTTCTTTCTCCTGCTGCATGAACCAGATTTCCATTCCAGGCATGAAGGTCTGCATGAGTGATATTAGAAATACTGATCCAGCCATGTGTGATGTCAGGCATCAAATGGAAGCCTAGCCTTTTTCCTCAAACCCTCTGCTTTTCTGCAGCCATCTTCTCTTCCCAGTTTCTCAGGCAAAAGCCTTTGAAAACTCTTAAATGAAAGCTGCTGTCACTTCAGTTGTTGGACACAATGGGATATCTATGACAGAGTATTATCTGCCAGAATATCACCATGGAACATGGTAAAACTCTGCACCCTCACAGGACTAGCAGATCTGATGGGTTACTGATGAGCCAGCTTCTATTGTAGCTCATGAGATAATAGTTATCCCTATCACAGGAAAACAGAGTCCAGGACAAATTATTAAATTCAGGTGTAAAGATTCTAGTCAAGATATTGTCCAGTTCAATAAAAGAAGTCAAATGGTTATGGAATATAAATGCTTTTCCACTAATATGAGAAGGGGATCAAGTTATTCTATATTCAAAAAAGAGAAAGAAAAGCATACCAGTGAAACTGCATGCTGACTTATGGGAAATGATCTTTTAAAAAAGAGAAGTTTCTGATGAACAATATGAAGTTGAATGGTATGCAGTAAGCAATACTAGTTTCAACACAAGGCTTTTCTGGAGCAAATTGAATGTTTTAAGAAACATCCCCATATTACAACAACCCCCTGCAGTGCTACAGGCTGGGCACGGAGTGGCTGGAGAGCAGCCAGGCAGAAAGACACCTGGGAATTTGGACTGACAGGGAGCTGAACATGAGCTAGCAGTGTGCCCAGGTGGCCAAGAAGGCCAATGGCATCCTGGCCAGTGATTCACTCCCATCCTGGAAGTGATTCTTCCCCTGTACTCAGCGCTGGTGAGGCCACACCTGGAGTACTGTGTCCAGTGCTGGGCCCCTCGGTTCAGGAAGGATATTGAGGTGCTGGAGCAGGTCCAGAGAAGAGCGACAAGGCTGGTAAAGGGACTCGAACACAAGTCTTATGAGGAGAGGCTGAGGGAGCTGGGATTGTTTAGCCTGAAGAGGAGGCTCTGGGGAGAGAGACCTCATCACTCTCTACAACTACCTGAAAGGAGGTTGTAGCCAGGTGGGGGTTGGTCTCTTCTCCCAGGCAGCTCTCAGTAAGACAAGAGGGCATGGTCTTACGCTGTGCCAGGGGAGGTTTAGGTTGGATATTAGGAAGAAATTCTTTACAGAGAGGGTAATCAGACATTGGAATGGGCTGCACAGGGAGGTGGTGGATTCTCCGTCCCTGGAGCTTTTTAAGATGAGACTGGATGTGGCACTTAGTGCCATGGTCTAGTAACTATAATTCTATGATTCTGTGATGATCTAGCTTTAAGTTGAAAGATAATATTTTAAAATGTTTGACCTCTATTAATAAGTTTAAAATATATTTAGAACAGTACCAAATGCAAAAAAAAGCCTCCCTGGATTAAAAGATTTTCCAGAAAATCTATGTGAGTAGGTAGAAGCATGAGCAGACCCTTTGGAGCTAGTAGTAGGACAACCCTCCCTGCCTCCCTGTCCTCAGTTACTGGCAATGGAAGAGGGACTGTATTTGCTAAGTTACAGGTGGTCTTGGCCCTTCACTGTTTAGGAAGAAACCTCAAATACCACTGAGGGCACAATAACTTATTTCTAGCAGGGAGCCTCAGTGCAGGGAACTGCTGGGAAATGTGGCTCTTGGACACACACTTGGTAGGCCTAAGCTGAAGAAAAACCTGCTGTAAAGTTTGTTTTCTCTCAGTGAAAAGACAGAGACAGGAGAGGAGAAGCTGGTTGTTTCCCTCTAGAAAGAGAAAATACCTGCCTTTTGTCCTGGTTTGGTTGGAGTAGGTGTAGCTTGCTGACATGTTCAGCCAAGGATTTTCCACAAGGGCACGTTCCTGCCTTCAGTCTGTTCCTGCCAGATACAGAGACAGCACGGGCAGATGAGCTGTCCCATGTGGGGGAAAAGATCTTACTGTGTTCAGCCACTCTGCAGTGATGGGAGACAGTACAGCTGGGCCAAAGGCAGGATGGTTCTTCCTACAACACTAGTGAAGCCAATGTCATCTGTGTTGCTGCTGCATGCAGTGACCTCCAAAGTATCTGTGAGAAGAAGAAAGGAATTTATGTACAGAGGTGGGATTTAGGCATTGGTGGTATACAACAGACACCCAGGAGGTCGATGACTCAGATAGGGTGGGTTGGGATGTAACACAAACAGGGAATGTCTTGTGCTCACAACCTCACAGTGAAAAATGGTAAGAATTAGAATGAGGACATTTTAGACTGTGATGAAAGAGTATAGCACTGTACCGTGAAGACGGCATATTCCCATTCGTTTTCAGTCAGTTGTGTTATTACTGTTTGTCTCACGGTTATTTTATGATAGGTAGCTATTTTATGGTTTGGATTCAATGGCTTGTCTTTTTGCAAGTGCTCATACAGCCACATGTCACATAACCAAATAAATTCATTAAGTAATTCAGTGTTAATGAAATAACCTTGATATTATTGAAGTCTTTGCAGGCAGACAGCTAGCCAGCTGCTAACAACTATCTACAAGTATGTATGCTGAACTTAAAACTGGATTGCTGCTGTTTGGCATTAACTGGAACACTTCTGACTGTCCTGGCACACAGGATACCTGATTCCAGCATTTTCCAGTGTTTCCCACAGGTAACCAGAGCAAACATCTGTACAGCATCTGCCCCTGGTTGGCCCACATTCTGTCAAAAAATCTTTAGGGAAGTGACAGACATCTGTGTCTTCAGGGTGATAGCTCCCGTGTTCTCCCTTTGCTTTGTGTTGATCCTGATGTCCATTTGTCTTGGGTGAGGTGTTATTACTCTGTCATTACTGGTCTTTAATAATTTTTTCTGCTTGTAGTGGATAGAGAAGAATTCTTTTGTGTCACTTCAGTGCAGCTAATGCTTAGAAAATGGGAGAGTACACTGTACATCAGCGCCTGGAAAAATCCAAGAAAGCAATCCTGGAGCATGCACACTACCTACTGTAGTGTATTTTTAAAACAAATTCAGAGCATCTGAAACTAGAAGGCCTTTTTTTTTCTTCAGTTGAAGATTCATACATTTTCCATGGGCGTCTTAGTATTTAACTTAGATGCCTAAAGTAAGTATGTGATTACAGCCTTCACTTGCTGCATTAGGACAAGACAAGTTGGATATTTTTGTCAGCCTATTTCCTCTTGGTAAACTACTTGGTTCAATAGGTACTACCTTATATTAGCATATTCCCAGTTAAAACTGGTTATGGTAAAAATCTAATTTTCTTCTCCCCTCCCCCTCTTCTAATTATAGTCTCTGAGACTTGCTTATGGGTTACTTCAGTGATGACAGATGCCTTTTACCAATATTATTCCTTTTAAAATTAACAAGTGCAAAGTTTGTAAACAAAAATCACAAGTTTCCTTATAGGGTTTAGCTTTCACATGCTAGAGGGAAACCCTGGGCCCCTGTCTGTGCCATGCTTCTCATCCTCAAATTAGGCCACCTTGTTACAGTATCCTTCAGAACTATAATTTTATCTAGCTCTGTAATGTTAATTATTATTTTCATCATCATCAGTACAGCAACTGCCACTTATGTACCTGTAGGAGGATCAGCATCTCAAGGCTATTCTCTGGGCTTAATCCTGCGGAGACAACCAGGCTTGTCACTAGCACATCCAGGTCAAGGCCTGATCCTGTGGTGCGATTTCTTTTAATAGTGCCTGGTAGATTATTTTCAGCCATGAATTTGTCTAATTATTCTTTGAATCATGTAAGCTTTTGAAACCCATGGCATCTTGCAATTAGTTCCACAGCTCAATTATGCAGTGCATAGAAAAGTGTCTCTTTTGTTTGCCACCTGAGAATTTGATTTTATGCCTTCTAGATCTCATATGATGAGAAACAGCCCACAACCATTCCCCATTTGTCTTTCCCATAAACTGTGTTTCACAGGCTAAAAGTCCAAGCACTCCTACTACAGAAACCATCCCATTGCTTCTTCACCACGTTAAATTTCACATTCATAGCTTTTCTAGATCTGCTCTGCCAAAGGGATGAACCATGGATTTATGGTTACTTATTGGTATTTCTTATTTTGTTCTCCTGTCCTTTCCTAATAATGCCTTTTCACTTAAATAATGTATCACCTGGACTTGTTTGCATCACAGAGAGAGGAGGATGTTTGATTTGCACCTTGCTAAGTCTCATGCTACCCAAAGATTTAGGAAGAACTGTGAGAATAGGTATCCTCAACACATGGTCCAGTGCTACACTAGAGCCAATAAACTCAAACACAAGCACAGAAAGGATTGTCCCTCACTGGGTGGCTGTGATTAATCTTTGCTTGCACACTGTGTGAATACATACTTGGCAGAGGGATGGTAGTACTGTTGCTGCCTACCTGAAACTACTGCCGTGGTGCTTTCCAAGCAGTTGCCATTGCAGTGCAGGGACTTTCATAGTCATCTAGAGGCACTGAATCTTTTGTACAATGTTTGTGAAACCAGAGAGAATGTTTTCACCAACAGCAACTACAAATGGTCCTTCCAAAAAACAATGATTGAACCCCACATTTCTAGTTAATCCACTGCAACACATTCAGTTTCACTCTTGATCTCTTGCCTTTATAATGTGTTTAACTATGTGCTCTATCCTGACTGGATAGATAGATTTAGGCTGTGAGTTTGTGGTACTAGTAATGCAGTCTATTTATTAATAAAATTAGGTTCTTCTGGGCTATTGCCCTTAGCCTTTCTGTGTGTCTCCTTAAAAGAGTTCCTATTCTCCTTGAAATTCTTTCCAGAGTGATCTAAACCCCAGCTGCTGGTTGCCAGACCATGTTCATTGCACAGGACACTCACATTGCTCCTGAGCAGATTATGTTGTGAATGCTAAAAATTCACGTGGATTAGGGGAAGCCTGAGCACAGTCATGGAGGAGAACTCTGTGGCCTTTCAGTTGCTCCAGAGCAGCAGCACTCCACCTACTGCTGATGCCAGCCCAGCTGCTGGCCTCTACTTGCCACCACCACCTGCGGTAATAGGATCTTTTCTCCCTCTGCATCCAGTACTAAGAGAGGGGAATGGAAGCATTTTTCTTGCACCCCCACAACCCTTGCATGGGGAAAGAAAAGAGGAGCACCACCATGCCACTACACAATTTTCAGCCTGCAGCTGAATTCGCAGCACTTCTGTTACCACTGCTGCCTGAACCTCCACTAATGCCACCACCTAACCATGTCAAGTGGCAGGAGGCAAGAAGTGCACTCTGATACAACGCAACTAACCCTTTTCCTGTAGACTGATGGAGTGGCATGATTTGGTGACAGGTCAAAGTAAATTGGAAAAAAGAGACAAAGAAGAAAATGAAAACAGTTTAAGAGCAGAAGGAACTGCATGCAAGAGAAATATTATAGAGAGAGGAAATGAAAGGTGAATGAGGTTTGTGTGTGTAAAAAAATGAGGCATTAACTGGACAGACAGGAGACGTAGTAGCTGAGAAGGGCAGTGATACACATAACAAAACAAGGCTGACCCCAATAGCCCTTGGGAACAGAGAGGAAAATTTGGGAATGGTGGGAGCTATTTCTTCAGGTCACAATTTATGGGGCTTGCTGCACTAAGGTGTTGGGTGTAGCAGTAGTTGCAGTCCTTGTCTCTTCTCAAAAACAGTGAGAGGTGAAACTTTGGAAGTTGGTGGTGGCAACTCTCACACTGTTGATGTTGGTGTTGGAGGGCTGCAGCCATAGTGGTGCTGGTTCTTCTACTTGTTTCTGCCTCCCTTTACTTGGGTATTAGAGGAGAAGAAAATACAGAAGACAGCTAGGAGCAGAGCTTCTTGTTCATTGAGAGTACTTGGCTTGCAGGGCAAAAAAAGAAGCCAGTACTACAGCTGGCCACTATCACAGATGGACCTTCAGTCTATCCCAATAAGCTTTTGTCAGAGCCATCAGTGCCTCTCCCAGCTCCAAGGAGTTTGGCCACCTTAGTCAAGCTCAGCCTCTTCACTGGTAAAAGCTGTTGCAAAGGAAATGAAGAGAGGACCTACTTCCCTCTGGAGCTGCTTTTATGTTAACGCTCTTTGGTTTGCAGCTGTGTCTGCACCTCCTCTCAGACCTTCTCCTTCTGACCTGGACCTTGACACCCTGGCTTGGCCTCAGACTTGATTCAACATGACAGACCTCCTGGCTGATCAGTGGCCTGAGGCTGACTCTGATCACTGCCTCCAGACCTGCTCCTGATCCGGACTCATCATCTCAATTTCCTGACACCTCATAGATGAGGCAGTGTTGTTGTCATCCTCAGCTCCTGGCCTCCATGCCTTCCCTGGTGGAGCAGCCTGCCTGTGCTGTCCCCAACACTGTTTCTCTCACCTTACAGAGCTCTGCATTTGAAATGCAGAAACTGTTAGATGTGGCAAAGTATATTTCCATGTCAACTGAGCTTGGGCAGGAAAGAGGGGTTTTATCCTGAAGATATGTATTATATATGTTCAAAATTTTAAAAATATTTTATCCTGCCATAGACATCAGAATTTTCAGAATAGTTATTTTGGTGATAAATTTAAAGCAAGCAACAGCTCAGGACTTAAAACACTTCTGGGAGACCATGGCTCATGTTTTTCTGCCAGTGCATGATTAGTCAGGTCTACAAAATGCAGTAGTGCCAATGAATTATACTAAAGAAATCCTACACTGTATTAGCCATAGTTTGAGACAACTGGGTTGAGTGATAACAGGAGAGTTCAAGTCAAACATGGACATGGCAGGTAACCAGTAGCTCTAGTCTGTACTAGGAGCTATATATCCAAATGGTTTCCCAGTGAAAACTCTTTAACCTAGTTTTGCTAGCTTTGTTCATCTTTAATATCAGCACATGACATACTGCTGAAATATAACTCCTTTTTACTGGCCATAGCTAAGTGGTGCATCTCTGGATCAGAACCTGGAGATGCTGTTTGAAGTGGAAGTAACTAGGGATTGGTTCACAAGTATGAAGTGGTCAGTGACTTCTAGGAAAGATAATGAACTGGAATACGGTCCATACGGAGGGACAGGAGAAGGCTGCATAGGAGCTGAACTGATTTATCAATGGCCAATTTGTTTTTGCCACCGATCTTTCCACTTCTGTTCTGGGTGTTACATAAGTGATGTAGGTTAATTTAAAGAGAGACTGGTGGTTGGAACTGACCAGTTTTGACTGAAAATATATCTACAACTGTGATAGAAATAATTTCATTTTAATCAAGATTCCCAGAGGACTCCTATCTAAACTAAGCATAACATTTCTCTAAAATCAATGGAGATAAATGGCTGAAATGCCCATATCCATGCTGACAGCTAGCCTACACCAGACACTTCAGTGATCTAAAATACATCTGATTTAGTTTGCGATCAGGTGAAGCATTTTCTTGCAATCCACTCTGCTCATTTTCTAATCCCTTTCTAATCTTTCCACTTCTGTATAATTGGACAGCTCTCCATCTTCACGTGTTTTAACCCCTCCTGGCACAAGAACTGTCTGTTAGGAAATGGCTGCCACCGGGGAAAGCCATTCTACAATCTCTGCCTTGGTGAGTTTGTGGGGTTTTTTTGGTTGGTTGGTTTTGGCTATTTGTTTTGGGTTTGTTTGTCCAAATTTTATGCAAAGAGAGATTATGTCTGGCAACCATTTTCAGCAATGGTTCATTACCGATAATTGTTACATCAGTCCTGGAGTCTCAGTCTCAGCTTTTTAGTTTTCTCTATTGTTTTTTCCCCAACTTATTTTTCCTTTGCTATTGTATATGGCATGTACCTATCAAGATCTACATATTATCATTTTTATTTTGTAACTAAATTGTTTGATTCTATAAGCATTGTGGGACAAAACAGAACATGCAGCAAGCAAAGCAATCCTGTGTTGTAGGATATTGTACTGTATTAGTCAGTGGGAGGAAGTGGTGCTTTTGGAAATACCGGCTCATTTTAGCAGGAAGCAAATGGGCAGGAATTTCAGTGATTCAGCTTTCAGTCAGGGAGGGACGACCAGGAAGAATCTGGATCAGGAAGAAGCCAGAAAAGGAATAGAGAGTATGAGGAATATGAAAGGGAAGATGGTTCTGGGGCATATAATATGTAATGCTGAAGATAAATGTGGTATTTCTCTGCTACGATATGTCCAATCCATTGCTACAGAGCAGAGAAGCCAGTCTTTGTTTCAGACAAGACTTAAGGTTAGCCTCTGGCATCTTCATTTACGCTTCTAAATAATGTTCACTTTTTCCAAAGTGATGGGCCATTTGCAGTTCTCACTGCCTGCAAGGGAATAATGAAAGGCTCAGGCCATGAATTGCAAATGCCAAGCACTGAGCAGCTCCCTCCAGACAATGCATTAACTTCAGACTTTAGGCTCCCAGTGTCAAAAACTTACAACTCAAAATGCAGATGTAAAAGAATGCTAATGGACAGTGAAAATTCTGACTTAATTAGATGGCTTTAATTAAACCAGTAATAACCTGTATGTGGATACCCTTAAATGTGAGCAACAATGCCTCTTTGAGCTTAAACTGAATAGGAGTCAGTATAAACTAAACTGAAATGCCACACAAACTGGAGTAACTGACGACACTAGGGCTTACCATGGGTTTAAGTAAGTCAGTAAAAGATTAAACAATTACCATTTCTTATTTAGAGGAGCCTTCCAAAGGTAGCTGAAGGGAGTGGGAATCAAATATACCCAATTTGTTAACTCACTTTTTCACTTTACAGTTAAAGTTTGGGGCACTCGTATATTTTGGAAAATATTTAATGCAATTGCTAGTTGATAACACTCATATATATCTCTGTGAGAACAAAGACATTAAGAAATTAATTTCTTAAAGATTATTTTTAAATACTGGTAAATGAGCTACTTATCCACCTGGAGCCGTTTCAGGTTCAAGAGTATGAATGAACTCGCCTTTTTTGTAGAGAACCTTTACAATAATGCAGATCGTGTGTAAGGTCAGAACCTCAGCTAGTAGCAGTCACTGTGCCTGTACTGAAATGAAGGATATCTACAGCTACAGAGAATCTGTTCTTTCATTTGAAAATCTAAAAGCCCAGTTCTCAAGGTATTATCATTCTATTTTTATTCTTTCTTCCTAAAAATGTTATTAAAAATGGTCAAAATAATTACTGTGTTCACATTATCCAATTTTGATATTTATTATGTGCTGGCATGAAATCACACGAATTTTAAAAGGATTATAAAGAATGCTATCAACCAAGTGTTACAGAACTATAAATTATTAGAATATTTTGGGAAATTTTTATAAATCACAGTTGAGGGGTTTGAACTGGATCTGCATTGAATAACATTAAAAATGCTTTTAAGGAATAGAAAATGATACAGCTAAAAGTCATATATCATGGCTAGGCTTCGTGAACGAAGATTTGGGATACAGCTAAAAGTAATATGGGTGGAATTCTAGCAGGTGTAAGTCGGGGCAAGATATCAGTTTAGTAAAGGAATTCAGCTCATGTGAGGTGACGTGGCACCAGCGCATTCCCTACGCCAGGTCTCCCATGCCGGCTCCCAGCGCTGCAAACAGGGGCCACTAAAGCCCCCTGCCCGTCTGCGGCGGGGACACGGGGCCCTTGGCAGGAGCAAGGGAGCAGTTCGGAGATAAGCCTTCCAGGCTTTTGAAGCCCATGCCTATCTTGGAGAACAAAAGAGAGATTCAAAAGGAGGTGTTAATGCTAACAGCCAACATCTACATGATAATTGATTGCTTACAACTTTCACTGAAACAGAGAGATCAAGACCCTTTTTCACGTAAAGCGTCTGAAGCTTACTGTTTTCTGCCCTGTGAAAGTGCCAGAGGCGACCTGAAAAAAGACCAGTTTCTGTCACTTTCCATTAAAACAAACAGCGGGCAGTAAGGTTTGCAGGATTCATTTGGACAAAGAGAACAAATAAGAGCGAGCCTGACTAAGACGTGGTCCAGTGACACAGTGAAGCTGCTGTAAGTATCTATTTAATAAAGCTGCGTCCATATGACATACAAGGCCGAGCTATTATCAACTGCCTTGCTCTAATTCACTCAAAGCATTTTGGAGGGTATCTTCTCTCCATGGACTTTATGCTGGATCATGTATTGTGTCCTCCCTAGGCCAGCATAAAACATAAATCCAGTATAAACATTGCATTGTATCCTGTGGCAAGTTAAACAAACAAAAAAAAATCAATTGCAGCTCCCTCTGTTCTGGAGTGAATTTGTCCTGTCAGCTCATCTGGTAATGCACAAATCTGGTAGGAAGGAAAACGGCAGCACAGGCTGGAGGGTATCATGAAAAGAATTTCTGAAGTGACGTGCTCAGCCACACGGTATCAAGAAATAAGATCTAATTAATGAAGTTATTAAATAATAACGCTAGTAGGCATTAAAAAATGTCTGGTTTGAGACAAGTGACTGAAATTCACATTTGTTTTAACAGTGACAGTACTTTAAATAGGGTGCCTCAGGAAACAGTGTGATCAATATTACAAGATGACATGGTCTGTGATGTGTGAGAACCATGTTCTTGAGCAACATATTTCTTATGCTGGAATTATATTCAGAAAGCAGTACTAGACTGACCCATTTTACACCTTTGATAATACTGAAAATACACCACTTGGTCCCATATTGGAAAGTAGTCGAGATTATATTTCTGTTTTATAAATGAGGATTATCATTTGAAGGATCTACAGTAAGGAACATATTTTAGACAGAAAGTAACTGAAGAAATAGAAGAAGGAGAATGTTCCAGCAGAAATTATACCAGCAGAAAACAGAATTTTAAAAAAGAAGATGAAAAGAAAAAGAAGAAAAAGGGGAAAAAAAAGGCTTTGCCTTTTTTGTCAATGGAACCATAGATTCACGGTATTGTGGAGGTTTGCTGGGACATCTGCAATCATCTGGTCCAACCCCACTGTTCAGAGCAGGGTCAGAAAAAGGAGGCTGTCCAGGACTGTGTACAGTAGGTTTCTGAACAGCTCCGAGAATTGAGACTCTACAACCTTTCTGTGTAACCTAGTCGAATGTACAATCTCTCTTAAAAACATTTTTTCTTGTGTTGCTGCACACCCTGGTGACATCTTCTCTTGGTGACAGTTTCTGAACAATGGCACGTCTCCTGCAGGCTGGGAGACCACCTCCCACTGCTCTCGCTCCATGCAGTCCCAGCACCCTGAGGTCTGCAGAGCTCAATCCTCCTTCTGAAGCTTTATTTGGAAGCTGTCCTAGAATGAAATAGGTAAGAACGCAAAAGAAATTGGAATAGGTATTGTGAAATAATCTAATCTGTGGAAGCATTTATTGTATAATCAGAATGGGGGGGGTTTGCTTTTTCCCCTTGGTCTAACATATTCAATTTCCAAAACCTGCATTCTCTACCTACACCACGTCCCACTATTTGATTACTCACCTTACCAACTTACTTGGTGAAGACAATATGATGTATGTCTCAGCATGTCTCTTTTGCACTGACTTTGCACAGATGACACAGTGGTTAGTGTTACTTTGTCTACAGTAACGTTAACATCCCGTGAACTACTGTAGGAGTAGAAAACATAGAACATTTGGTAATAATACAGTCAAAGACAACAGGAGAGGTAAAACAGAAGGCTTAGATGGACTGAAAGGCATAAGAGAAAAATAAGATGAAATAAAAACAGGATTAGCAAGAAAAGTTTTCACATTGGATGTAAAACCCAACGGCTTCTTAATGTTTTAGATCAAGAGACCATTACCGACCCTCAAGACTGTAGGGACCACCGACACAACTATTATCAGCATTTTTCAATTGCAGGGCAATGACAAGACAAGTGATGCAGAGTTTGTATGGTTATGTGCATCACATACAGATAACTTCCCAGAATGTGAAAAAAGTTAAATGTTAAACAGCCTCTGCTGAAATATCTTCCAGCAGTGCTCTCTGTATCACAAAGCATGCTTCTTTGTGTATTTTTATTTTTACTTTTCTTTCGGGATTTTTTTGAATGTATCAAAGTCTTCTGCTAAAATATGTTAGAGAATTTTTCCTCTTTCAAACATTACTGACAATGAATGCTATTAAAATAAAAGCTTATTTTAAAAAAATCCTTTCTTCCCTTCTGATGTAGTCAGTCACCATTTTGAAAGACTATTTTGAAATTGTATTGAGGCAATGAACAAAGTGAATAATGAGTATGTAATGATCAGAGCCAGTGGAATACACTTTACCTCAGGCTCAATCCTTGCTGTGCCCCTGCCAGAGTGTGGTTCTTGACTGCTGGTGGATTTTGTAACCTCTGCATTTCTTTCTCTGCAAATGCTTTGTTACTTTTTATCTCAAGAATATGTTCTTTAATTGCTGCAAGCTGATGAAACAGTAAGGCTCTGGGAGAGAATACTACATTTAATTGATGTGGATGCCCTCTTCCATCTTCTAACAGGTCCATAGAGTACAACCAGCTTTGATGCCCAGTTCCAGGGTCCACCTAGTCCAGCTTCCATGTCTGTCAGAGGCCAGAAGAGGAAGGTTAGGGAAAGTGTGTGAGAATTTTGCAAACATTGAGTTACTTCCCTAGATTCCTTCGTTTCCTAGCCCTTGGCTTATGGCCTTTCTGAGCCCAAGGTTTTCATGTGCAACAGTTATTGGTGGATTTTTTTCTTCCAGTCATGTCTAATCATTTTGAATAGTGTGCTCTGTAATGCCTGTAAATGTACTAGGGTACATTTTTCCATTTTGGGACCCACAACTTTGCTGGAAAATGAGCTCCACAGAGGAATTATGAGTCATCAGAAAAAAAAAAAAAGCACGTCTTTTTTGTCATTTAGTTTTCTGCTTTAGAGCTTCATCTGCTTCTCTATCATTCTTAGATTATGAAAACCAAGACATAATAATTTGTTATCTGCCTTCTTTGTACTATCACAGTTTTATAAACCTTTATCATATTCATCCTCAGCCATCTGTTTTTTTCAAGTTGAAGTCTTAGCCTATTTAATCTCTTTTCATGGAGAAGCTGTTCCATATTTTTACTCATCCCAGTTGCCCTTCTTTGTATCATTGCTATATTCATTTAGAGATGGTAAGACTAGAAATGCACGGTATTCAAGATTCGTGGAGGCACAATGGACTTGCATTCAGCAGAATGCTCTCTTCTGTTTTGCTTTCTATCCCTTCCATAGTGATTCCTAACACCCTATTTCCCTTTTTGACTGCAGCTGTGATTTCTACACACAGTGATTCTGCATTTTTTTTCCTCAAATAACTACTTGAGAAACTATTCTTGTAAATTATTTGCCTTTGTCTGTTTTTTAAAGTATTTTCAGGAATTTTGCCAGTGCTTGTCTGAGCACTTCTCAGACACAGGAACCTGATGACTATTGGGTAACATCTGAAGTTTAGTTGCTAATGGGTGTGGAGTCATGTTTGCACTGCCATGCAAACTTTCCTGAAGTATGCTAAAGACATTTAGGAATCAAATCAACTGAAGCAGGCTGCCAGTTAATGCAACCTCTCAATAGCAGAGGTAAAGATATAAGAAAAAGACATTGGACAATAAGCCTGTTCTTGCCGATGTGGGTAGAAGAGCATGAGTACGCTGGAGGAAAAGTCCCAGCAGCATAAGTGGTGCGACTTAATATCCAGAATTTTAGGATTCATCAGCAGGACTCAAAATGGTGGGATCATAAGATTGTTAGCATTTAAAATAATTATCAGTTACCTGTGAGTTTTTGTGGTACTAGAAAGGAATTTTTAAAAAAAATAAAGTGTCCTTGTTGTGTAGCAATTAATGTACCAATATCTCAATTGCTACTTCACTCGTCATTCTCAAGAATTCTATAAAGAAAAGAAATTCTAGCAAATAATTGAGAACAAAGATTACAGGTGTTGTTTTTTACTCCTCTCTGTTCCAATGTAGACATTTCCTGTATTTTTAGAATAATGATTATTAGAAGATGTACAGAAAATTAAGTAATCGAGTCTAAACATCTTAGTCAAGCCATTTTGATCCACTTTTTCATTTTACTCATCTATTAAGGAAAGGCAATATTTACTTATATAACTCATGAGTACTGTGAGTGATAATTAATGCTTATAAGATGTAGTATGATTGAAATGAAGAGCTATACACTTCCAAAGGATTATTAATTTTATTATAGTTGTTATTACTGTACTGAGCTATTGGAAGTTACTAAAAGATAGCCAATTACTGTGGATTTTCTTGAGTTGACTTTGCAGACTATTAAAAAGAGCAGAAAACTCACTGCAGAAAACTCATAATGAAGTTGTAAAAGTGAGATTATATCCCATGCCTTAAAATGGTATTGCCCATCCTGGAAGTAAAAAAATCCAAATAATGAATAAATTCTGATTAAGACAAAAATGTGCTGATCTCTCTTTTCACTTATAGTTATAGTGACTCATTTACTGCTTGCTGAAAATTCCCCCTCTCTGTCTCCATGATTTTTGAGTCATATGCCAGAAATGTTTGTGATTTCTGGAAAAAGGTTATGGCCAATGGGCAACTGGATTTCTGCAGTTTAACAAGGGCCCACTTGTCAGGTGAGCTGCAGAATTGGATAGTTTGATAGCTCCTGCCACTGAGAACGTGAGCACAGGTCAGCTCATGTGGTCCAAGTGATGAGCCACTTGCTAAGCTGTGGTGACCACATGGCTGCGACTCTCATACACCAGAGTGTGACTAACAGCAGCATGGCTGGATCAAGAGATGCCTGTCCCTAACGCTTCCAGCTCTGGGCTTTTATTCTCTGCTTCATAGGACATCTCCCTCAGTTAAACCAATCTGGCTACATGACTGTGCTTTACAGCACAGAATGCTGTGAAATGAATCCGATAAAAAAATGGCACTAACACCATCATTTTGGAAAAGGTTTCCTTTTAAAAAATAGGTCATTCATAAAGCTGATTTAGAACATGGCTGTACCTCGAGATTGTCCCCATAAAGATTTAAAATATCTTTGTTAATATCCACTCTAAATGGTTATTTGGATTAATATTCTTGAGTTTCCCATGAACACAGGTTGAATTATACTGTGAAGAAAATTAATTATTTCCACTGACAGTAAGGAATAATTTCTTACGCAGAATTTCTGCCTTCTACTTGACTGGATTTCTAGACATTCCAATTTAAGTTCTTGATGAGTTGAGAATAAAAGATTTCCCTATCCTAAACTGAAAGATTAATTACAGAACAAAGAATGTCTACAAAGAAAAATGTTATTCCTCACCCTTTACCAATGCTGAGAGAAAGTAATTAGTTAGGGGTCTAATCAAACCCCCAGCAGGATTTGTAGCGAAAGGTTAAACCATTGCTGTCCTTGCTGACACCTTACTGTTCTGGGTGGTGGAAAGAGCTCTGGTTTAATTGCAGCAATCCAGGAACCTAACAGGACACTCTCCCTATGACAGCAATCTCTGAAGTATTGGAAAGCATGATCTAGAGGGACATGGGATTTCACAACAGCTGACAAAATTGTGCAATTGTAGCAGTGCTGTGCAGGAAGAAATGGTGCTGTGGATTCAGAGAGGTGGTGACTCTCAAAGGGCTCAACCAGTGCAAGTTTTAACTGCTTCATTTGGGACGTGCTTTGTTGGGATATCAAGCCAATTCCACTGATGCCGCAAATATTTCAGTCTTGACAGAAAGCATCTTGGGAGATAAGGACCTGGGGGTCTTGGTGGACACCAGGTTGAACATGAGCCAGCAATGTGCCCTTGCCACAAAGAAGGGGAAAAGTATTCTGGGTTGCATTACGCAAAGTATTGCTTGCAGCTTGAGGGAAGTGATCTTTCCACTTTATTCAGTGCTGGTGAGGCCACACCTGGAGTCCAGTTCTGGGTTTCTCGGTACAAGAGAAACATAGACACACTGGAGAGAGTCTAAAAAAGGGCTGCAAAGATGATGAAGAGGCTGGAGTATCTCTCCTGTGAGGAAAGGCTGAGCAAGCTGGGACTGTTCGGCCTGGAGAAGAGAAGGCTCAGGGGGATCTCATCAGTGTACACAGATAACCTGAAGGGAGGGAGCAGAGAGGGTGGAGCCGGACTCTTCTCATGGTGCCCAGTGACAGGACCAGAGGCAATGGGCGCAAACTGAAACACAGGAAGTTCATTCCAAACATCAGGAAACACCTTTTTATTGTGAGGGTGACTGAGCACTGGCACAGGTTGCCCAGAGAGATTGAAAGCACCCACAAAGATCATTGAGTCCAACTCTGCTCCTCACAGGAATACCTAAAACTAAACCATATGAGAAAGACCATAACTGAGATGCTCCTTGAACTCTGACAGGGTTGGTGCTGTGATCGTTTTGCTGGGCAGCCTGTTCCAGTGACCAAGTACCCTCTCAGAGAACTTTTTCTTGATGTCAAATCTCAGCTTCCCCTGATACAGCTTCATTCCGATTTCTCAAGTACCTCCAGAGGTTCCTTCCAACCTTGACTGTTCTGTGATTCTGTGACTTATGATGTTGTTGACTGACCGGCCTACAGGTTCATGTTAAAAAACCCCACTGCAACAGGACGGATGTATTTAATATCATGTGAAGGACTCATGGTTCCTCCTCCAGGAAGCTTGCCCATTGAAGTGTCCAACTCGACCCTTACTCAAACATATTTCAGTCACCAAACCACCTTCGTCGACCTCCCTGTGAGGATCCTCACCCTCGAAGCGAGGCGCGATGCCGGCACACGGCTCAGAGCTCGCCCCGCCACGCGGGACTGTCACGCCCTTCCCTGCGGGAAGGGGCCGCCAGCTGGGACACCCTACTGGGGATGGGGGTCTCAGGGCTCGGCGTCGCGCTGGGGTCCGGGCTGGCCGAGCCTCGCGGGACCTCCGTTGCGGGGACCGGAGGCTCCAGTGCCCCCCCCCCACCTCCCCCCGCGGCCACCGCCCCCGACGGGGCGGGGCCGGGCCCGCCCGACGCGTTTCGAACGGGCCAACGGGCGGCGCGGGGGGGGGCGGGCGCGCGCAGGCCCCGCCCGGGACTTTAAAGCGCCATTTTGTGCTGGGCGCAGGACATCGATCGTCGCTCACACCCGGCGGGCGCCCGGCGACGGCCGGAGCCTGCCCTCGGCGCTGCGTCCGCGCTGCCTTCTCGGCGTCTGTCCCGCCACCCCGTCCCTCTGCCTCCATGACCCGCAGTAGGAAGCAGGCGGCGCTGGAGAGAGGAGCTGGGAAGATGAACCCAGAGGCGGGGAGCGCCGCGGCGGCGGCCGCGGGAGCCCGGTCGGCGGCGGCGGCGGCAGGGGCAGCTGGTGGCGAAACGGCGGCCGCCGCCTGGGGGCTGGAGGGGGAAGCGGAGAAAGTTGTGTACTCGCGCTCGCAGGTCTCCTTCGCCGGCACCAAGGCGCTGGGCGACGCCCTCAAGCTCTTCATGCCCAAGTCCACTGAGTTCATGAGCTCGGACTCGGAGCTGTGGAACTTCCTCTGCAGCCTCAAGCACGAGTTCTCCCCGGTCATCCTCCGCAGCAAGGACGTCTACGGATACTCCTCCTGCCGCGCCGTCGTCCCCGACCCGCCACCGCCCTCGGAGCGGCCCCGCCGCCGCGCCGGCAAGCGGCGCCTCCCGGCCGCCGACGCCAAGCGCCGGGCCGGGGCGGCGGGCGGC